>NC_089264.1:13127450-13451200 GCF_963930625.1 Muntiacus reevesi | reverse complement strand
TTATTTGGCACTTAAAAACACAGTGCCTAAGTTTACATTTCAAGTAGATTATGAAACAAAATCTTGGAGAAGTACATTTTTAAAGGCTGTTAAAAAGCATGTATATCCAGGTGCTGGCTTCACACTCTAATGAAAACTTTGCAAACAGCTCCATCTTCAGGCCATCACAATACTCTGAGCTCAGCTATAAGGATGTCTCATTCACACTTTGCCATAATAGTTCTTCCATTGCTCACTATCTTCTTCAAATTTGTTCTGTGTTAGCGTGGAAAATATCAGATTGAGTAAATTCATTAAGACACAAAATTTTGCAATTTTCCTTCACACGGAATATTTCTTCATAGATCAGCTTACTGCTCAAATACATCTATGCATATAAAGACCAATGGAAGAACATTAGATTAGACCCTTGAGGTTAATTCTAAACAAACAAGGCTAAAAGAAAAGTAACACTTTAAATTTCACTTTCTAATTTTAGAAGCAACTATATTATTACATTTTTTTTATCTCCCAACTTCTCAAATTCCTTCTTAGAGTTTAAGTTATTAAATACAACATTTACAAGCTTATGATTGATTGAAGCCAAACAGAGATGACTTAAGCAAAGAGGCTCCTTTTTCCCCCTGGTAAATAATATTCATTTCTTTTTCCATTTCCCCTTTTCCTACTCTCACTAAAGTCAGAGATAGAGAACATTTAAAAAGAACCTGGAAGGAATTACATGGAGCAAATGAATCCAATACAGCTCTAAATCCTGACTTTTTAATCTTTAAACCCTATGCGAATCATTTGACTTCTTATCTCAAGGAATGAGACACAACCCAGACAGACCTGCTTTCAGATCTCACATGTCTGCAAATTACCATATTTATTTGTTAAGCTGAGCAATCCCTAGAATTGGGGTACTAAAGAAAAGCAGCTCTGCTCTTCATACCAAGGAGAGCAACACAGAGAGACTTAGACAATCAATCACAAATATTCAAACAGTTAAGCCTGCAGATCCAGTCTTGCCATAAACTTTGACCATTCAAATTCTAAAGAAGTTTTATGATCATATTATAATGGCTTCCATGAAGATATTTCCATATAGAGATTGCTTAAAACAAGAATTATATCTGGCATGAAATATTACATATTCTCCTCAAGCAGATAATTATGGAATGGCTATTACAATGCAGGGAAAGTGTGTAAAACTTTAAAAATGTGAAGACAACAGCTGCTCAAAGATAATGTAATCCAACCACACCTCTAGTGTCATTAAAACCAATCTCTGTCTCTATAGTCTCTTTAAGATGTAGTTGATGATAATTCACTGATCTTAAAGTCACTGAAGAAGCTGGTATCAATGTGGACCCAAAGTTAAATAGCCGCTTCCCAGTGGCTCAATGGTAAAGAATCCGCCTGCCATGCCGGAGACAGAAGAGACACAGGTTAGATCCCTGAGTCTGGAAGATTCCCTGGAGGAGGAAATGGCAACCCACTCCAGTATTCTTGCCTGGAAAATCCCATGGACAGAGAAGCCTGGCAGGCTACAGTCCACAGGGTTGCAGAGTCAGACACGCCTGAAGGAACTGAGCATGCAAAGTTAAACAGCAGAAAGACTCTCATTATCTTCTGTTATTTGTAAAATAAACAGATTTCTGAGCCTCCACTTCCAGCAGTGTAGGCACTCCATGGGCAGACTTTACAGTCATGAACAAGGAGGAAGGTGGGGCATGAAGGGAGCAGCTCAAGAGCTCACTCTCTACTGGGGCAGAGCCAGCTGAACTACCAACTCTGCAACCTGAATGCGGGCTCCGCTGCTAAATGAGGAAGGTAAAGACTAAAACAGAGAATGAGCAAGTACTATCTTTGACATAGTCTGACACTGTAGAAATACATTTTTGAGCAAGTAGACCCACGTTGCCATGATTTCTGCATTGGTCGACTGAAACTCATTCATCAACAGCCAGTATCCTTTTCAAATGCATGGGCCCTGCTTGAGCCAAAGTTCAAGTCCAAGTCTGTTTGGTCAGGGTCAATACTATAGACATTTCAAAAAAGCTGAGGCTGTAAAAAGCACAAGACAATAAAAAGAAGGAAAAAAATAAGGCTCAGAGGAAATGATGATTCGTAATGAATCACCTCTCAATGAAGAGCTTGCATGTAGTTCATTAAATATATTTGTGACCCTATGAACTGGAGCCCCACCAGGCTCTTCTGTCCATAGGATTCTCCAGGCAAGAATACTGGAGTGGGTAGCCACTCCAGTGGCTACTTTCTTTAAGGGGTCCTCTCAACCCAGGGATCAAACCCAGGTCTCCTGCATTGGCAGGCGGATTCTTCATTGTCTGTGCCACCAAGGAAGCCCAAAATTTAATTTAATCACTGAATTTTAAAACTAGGGTACGTAAATAACTTCTCCTCAATTAATGATGAAAAAATAAATTATTTGTGTATACCACATGAAAGTGAAAGTTGCTCAGTCATGTCTGACTCTTTGTGAGCCCATGGACTGAATTCTCCAGGCCATAATACTAGAATGGGTAGCCTTTCCCTTCTCCAGGGGATCTTCCCAAGCCAGGGATCAAACCCAGGTCTCCCTCATTGCAGGCAGATTCCTTACAAGCTGAGCCACAAGAGAAGTCCAAGAATACTGGAATGGGTAGCCTATCCCTTCTCCAGGGGATCTTCCCAACCCAGGAATCAAACCAGAGTCTCCTGCATTGCAGGCAGATTCTTTAACAACTGAGCTATCAGGGGAGCCTCTATACCACAGAGGCTCATAATTTAATCCATTGTGATATTTTTAATTACTTAATTTTAAGCACTAGTATTTAATTGACAATATCTATAACTGACCAGAATAAAACAATGAAATTTAGCCCATGTATTTCATAGATAATTCTATATTTCTCTTGAGAAAAATCATATTTCTGATGAGCAAAAACCTAAAGAAGCAGAAAGTGAAAAGTATAAAATAAATCATAAAAATAGTCGTTCTCTTTGTCAACAAAAATATAATCATAAAGGAGTATTTATTTAGTTATATTTTTGTAGATATAAGAAATATCAATTTTAATACAATTCTAAAAAAATTTATAAAAACATTAAAAGTTTATTACACTGTCAATTACAAAAAATATGTTCTTCAATGTAGATCTCAGAGTTATTGGTTATCTGAAAAGCAAATTATCACATATCATTATCATTATAATAAAGGCAATCACACTTTTTGAATGCTGACTGTTTGTAGCATTATACAAGGTGTTTTACAAACGTTAGATAAGTTTATCACCAAATGAAAGTTATACATATTTTACTATGTGAATTTTTCAAATAAGAAACTTGTAGCTAAGATGCCACATTCTTTGCCCAAGGCCCATCTATCTAACCCAAAACTGATGCTCAGATATGTGTCCCTGCCTTTAAAATATCACTTTAAAGCCCTATTCTATACTTTAAGAACCATATTGACACATGTGTCCTAAGAATTTTAATTTAATTTTTACAATTCTATATTATTATATTCCTAACACATTTAAAACCATAAATAATACATCATCCTTTTATTTCATAGAAAAATATTTTATTGATCTCAACTAAATGGAATTTAATATGGACAAAGTTTAATCCAACATTAATAGCTTTATTGTATTTTAAATGCTATACTGGAACATTATATTCAGAATCAGAGGATCAAATCGCATCACAGAAGCCAAACTTTGGGGACATTAAAGTTGTTGCTAAGTAATGAGAAAAAGAAGAAATAAAGGACTGATTTTTTTAAGTTAAAATGTTGGCAACAATTTCTAAAACATACAGATATCCTAAACTGTCATTAATTATGCCTGAGAGTATATTTTACATATGAATCTTTAAGGGAAAAGATAAGGAAGAGTTCCCATAAATCAGTATTTTAATTTTCTTAGTTTTCTAGGTGAAGTAACAAACTCATGAATGCAAGTGGTTTAAAATGCAATAAATTAATCTAGAGTTTAGTATTATGGTGCTATATATCAAATAAAATAGCAATTTTGAGAGCAGAGGGATGCATTTAGCCATATTTTTTCATAATTACTGAAAAACGTGAAATTTTAACTTTAGAGATTAACTTTACTATTGTTGTAATCTTTGCTCTGTTGAGAACATTTAACCATTATCTCATATTTTTGAATCTATATATGTACAAAATCAAAAATTTCTCTCTGAAGGTATACTCAACAAGATTCCATTTTTTTAAAGCAATCAGAATTAGCCTGTCCCTAAGGAGACAGTTCAGAAGCCGCTCAGCTCCATCTCTGGCGAGGCTGTTAGTCTGAAGCGTCCCTCATCGGGAAAGAGTGGCCGACCCATTTGCAGCTGCCACTAGGTGGAGGTCAAGGCACTCCCTGGGTACAGACCCTTGCTGCAGCCCCAAGGCCGGCCTTGCTGACATTTCACCCAGAACCCTGGTGTGGAAAGGAGGGCCTCTGCTGATTCACTGCCCGCTGCAAGCCCCGTGCCCTCTCAGATGCCTACAACGACGCTGACAGCAGTGCGGAGCCTTAACCTGCCACCTCTCTGAATTTTGAACCTCAGCCAGGAATGAAAAGAGAAGAGTGAGCATCTTATAACCACAGCCAAGCTCGTGATGGCCTGATCACTCCAAAGCCTCTAGATCATTCTGAAGACTATCCACATAATCAGTTTTGCAGATAAGTGTTCCTTTTTTAATCTTTTCTGCCAAAGTATTCAAACAGCTCAACAGCTCTTGCTGTTACTCCTCATTCTAATCAGCCCTCCCTCCTCATACTTCTGATATCAGTGGTTTGTTCAAGAGTCTCTGAATATATATTTCTACCCAAAGAGAACTAAGACAGAACATCCAGGAGCTAGGCACTGTGGGAGGCTGCTGACTGCATTCGTCCGGGGGAAGCCAATTGTGAATTTCTGTGAAGAACACGGACTTCAGATAACACATTTAGGCATCATCATGAAAAAAGGGCAAGCTTGGCTGATCGACCATAATCACCTTCAGAATCTTGACCGTGATATTCAAGGTAGCATCTTCCCCATCCAGAGGGGCAACTCAAGGCATAATAACTCAAAGAATCCTTTAACTCAGGCTTCATGCAGAAAATAAAGGGAATTACTGAATAATCACTAAACCTACAGTATTGAGGTCTATTTATAATTATGTCTAATTAATAGATAACCTGAGCATAATTATATGTACATACCAAAACTACAATTTACATGCAGTAAGGCTGAGATATAAATTTCCAATGATTTCCTCCTAATAATTGGTGAAAATTCTTAGCAAACGTGATGAAAAGTGGGGTCTCTGGTATATTCTGTCTTCCCTGTCTCCTTGTCCTGCCCGTGTCTCTTTGACCTTTTCTCTGTACTTCAGTCCTTTTCATGTCATGTGAAAGCACAAAAAAGTGCTTTTTTATATTAGAACCATCACCTAAGTCTCTGCTTATGATTGGTCAGTGTACAGTTCCAGTACAATTATCATCAGTAGATTCCTACTGGGGATTGCTCCCTCCATTCTGCTCTGAGGGAAAAATAAAGTGCCAACCAGTGTTCAGTCTGTTAATGTGGCTCCATGACCCAGGATCGGCTTGAGTGCTCTGCAACTTACTTTATCATTCACCACCCAGGATGGTGTTGTCGTTGGGAGCAAACACTAAAGCCAGGCTCCCTGGATCTGAGTCCTGACTTGGTCACTAACTAGTTATTTGGCCCGAGGAGATATGTTGAGCCTCTTTCTGCTTCAGATTTCTTATCTTACAATGGAGATAGTTGCATTCACTCCTAGGGTTCCATGAGGATTCACTTACCTAATTCATTCACTTGGAACTGATCTTGGAATATGGTGAGTATTTTATGTTACCTACATTTTTCTGCCCAGTTGATATCTGCCATCCTACTACTTTAAGAGCGAATGTTTTAATGCATACCCAAATGGCGACCCTGACTCATTTAACAGGAAAAAAGGGATGTTTCTCAACTAACCAGATAAGTAATTGCATTTTCAAGAAGGCATGACCAAATTCCAACTTTATGCATAAGTTCGCCAGTTTTGAGAGGCTACGGAGCTCAGCCAACAAGGTGAGATCATTGCATAATGTCCCCAAAAGCCATTGTTACATTGTGATCACAAGGTCAAGTTGTCTCTTTCCAGCCGCTAAGTTAAAAGATGGAATTCCATTGTATTTCAACTGTCTCCGCTCTAGAAAAGCTGTCAACTCATATTATTAAATATTCTGTTAAGAATTTTGTAGATTTTTACAGAAGTGACTTCCTGGTTGCGGTATAGGGAGTGTCCACCACTAAGCAATATAGGGAAGAGGTGAGAGAAAAGTAAAACCCTGCTTGTTACTTCTGGGAACTGTGAGATCTAGGGGCTCATATTTAGGAGAAAACTATTTAGGTCTGGATTAAACCTAGACTTTCTTTGTGTCACTGACATTCAAACTTATAACTACCTAAAGGAAGAAGCTAGTAAATGGTCTAGTGTAATGGCTAAGTTTATGAGTTAACTTGGCTAGGCTAAAGTACCCAGATATTTGGTCAAATGTGTCTGTATGTTTCTATGAAAGTATTTTTTAGATGAGTATGATTTTAATCACTAGAATTTCAGTAAAGCAGATTACCCTCCATAATGTGGTAGGCTTCATCCAAACAATTTAAAGTCTTAATAAAAAGACTGATCTCTCAGGAAGAGGTAATTCTATCAACAAACCACACTCAGACTTGAACTGCAACATTAACTGTTTCCTGAGCATCCAGTCTGTTACCCTGTCCTGTTACCCTGTTACCCTGTCTGTTACCCAGTCTGTTACCCAAATTTGCAAGATTTGACCTTGCAAATCTCTGCAATAACAGAAGTTGATACCTTAAAATAAATATCTCTCTAGACATAAACATGATAGAGATAGATGTATATACATCCTATTGATTCTGTTTCTCTGGAGAAGCCTAATACACTATCTTCTGCAAAAAGATTCTTGAATGCAACAATCTAACCCATATCCAAAGGGAAAGTCACTCATATCTTCTTCAGTTTCCCCTTGGGTGGATATCAGATGACACATGCTTTGCAATCATCTTTGGAAAAGGACAGCGGTTGCACAGCTGCCTAAATAATGAGAACTTACCTAGCATGGAAAACAGTTTGCTTAATTTACATTAAAAGCACTGAATTCAAAAACAGTGCAAAGATATTCAGTTCTGTCTCTTCAAAACTCATGAGTTCTTAATGCACTGAGAATCTAAAATTTTTGAAAGAACTTGCTACATCTTCATTCTTATTTTGTGAAAGCATAAATTTTCATATAATTCCAAAATATCAAAGAAGTAGCTTCACAAATTTTAAGTCGTGGTGCAACAGTTCCTTTTAGACTGCCTCCTATATCAATAAAGAGGGCATTTGACTGCAAGTACCCATCCAATATGCTGCAGATGAGTTACAGGTGTGCTATAACTCTATCTCTCCCACTAGCTCTTAGATCATCTAAGAAGAGTCTGGAGTGGTCAAAGTCCCTGGGCCAAACATCTCCAGACATGAGCAGCTTTTTTCAGAGCTCCACAAAGCATTGTTCAAGTAGAGTGAAGACTGATGGTGTTCCCTCCAGTCCCCATGGACAGTGGAAAATGTGACTTCCAGTCATGCGCTGTTGTACATGACATGCTACGTACAACCATTATCTGAACATCTACTTCAGTAGCCAGCACACTGTTGCCTATGATGGACAAGGAGCCCAAGGAGCTACTGAAGGAGTTTGAATCCACCTGCCGGTACAAGAAATGTGAATTCAATCTCTGGGTCAGGAAGATTCTCTAGAGAAGAAAATGGCAACCCACTCTAGTATTCTTGCCTGGGAAATCCTATGGACAGAGGAGCCTGGCTGGCTACAGTCCACGGGATTGCAAAAGTGTCAGACATGATTTAGCAACAAAAAAGCAAAACAACAACCTGGAGCATAGCATACAGCCCAAAGTGTAGCTGCAAAGCTCTGGCTGCTAAACCAGAGGGAGGCTGGCAAACACACTTTCAGGCAGTGGCCGGCAACCTCTTCCTCCGCTGGATACTTCCCTTTGATGTTGCTTGTATGCCCTTGGAGTAGCGTACAAGTGAGCCTGCAGGGTGACGGAGCTAACTACCTACACATTTCTACTGGTTGCTGCTTCGTTATTTTAAATGCTTGATAAGAAAAAGTCTGATTAGATTCAACATCTATTTACATTACCACAGGATTTTTTTTAATTTATTTTTTTTCATTTATTTTTATTAGTTGGAGGCTAATTACTTTACAATATTGTAGTGGGTTTTGCCATACATTGACATGAATCAGCCATGGATTTACATGTGTTCCCCATCCCGATCCCCCCTCCCACCTCCCTCCACATCCCATCCCTCTGGGTCTTCCCAGTGCACCAGCCCCGAGCACTTGTCTCATGCATCCAACCTGGGCTGGTGATCTGCTTCACCCTAGATAATATACATGTTTCGATGCTGTTCTCTCAGAACATCCCACCCTCGCCTTCTCCCACAGAGTCCCGAAGTCTGTTCTGTACATCTACCACAGGATATTTTAACACTACATCTGTCACTGAAAGAAAATTTAAAAGCTTTTAGAATCTTAGATAATCATTTCAACTGGCATAAATTTATAAATGGTAGAAATACATTTTTAAAATATTCTCCACTATTTATGCAAATAATTTGTTAGTGATTATTACCAAAAGTTTGAAGAGATCAAAATTAAAAAGTCTTACTAAAATTTTTCAAATCACTTTATCTTTATGCAGATTAAATATTTAATTTTTATGCAAATTTAATGTTGATTTTTCTCCCAGACACCTCTGTTTTTTATTATTACCATCATAAATTCCTTGAAGATTATCCCAGTGTGCATTGCAAACATTATTATTTTCCACATATACCATGATTAGATGCAGGATGAGAAACACTGGTTAAAACAGACTTTTTTCTTTTTTTCTTTTTTTTTTCCATTTATTTTTATTAGTTGGAGGCTAATTACTTTACAATATTGTAGTGGTTTTTGCCATACATTGACATGAATCAGCCATGGATTTACATGTGTTCCCCATCCTGATCCCCCGTCCCGCCTCCCTCTCCATCCCATCCCTCTGGGTCTTCCCAGTGCACCAGCCCCAAGCACTTATCTCATGCATCCAACCTGGGCTGGTGATCTGTTTCACCCTTGATAGTATACTTGTTTCAATGCTGTTCTCTCAGAACATCCCACCCTTGCCTTCTCCCACAGAGAAAACAGACTATTTTTCAACATACAGCAAGAAATCCCCAGATTGTTGCTGCATCACCTACTCCTTTAAGCTTCCTAAGGGCAAACTACACGCCTACATCATTATTGAATCTTTGGTTCCTTGTCTGGTGACCAGCCCGATAAATATATGCTAGAGCAATCAATACACTTGTGTGTGTGTGCGCGTGTGTGTGTGTGCTCAATCGTGTGTGCTCACTCTTTGTGACCCCATGAAAGCGTGGAAAAGGATCATCACTTTCTTTCAAAGTAAAATTTTAAATTTTTAGCCATTTCATTATGGATAGGAGAAACTTTCAGAATTCCTTTGGGAATTTTTTTTCTTCAAAGCACTTTAAACTTAAAATCAGAACCTATATTACTTAGCAAAAAAGGGATTCTTAGATAGCATTATCAAAGAGCAGTGGAAAAGGGCAGTGTCACTCTGACCCTCCAGATTCCTTCCATCTTCTTCCCACCATCTAACTCTCTCAAAATTCTCCCTCTTTTCTGGTCTGACTTCTAAAAGTGACCAAATGGAACATTTTAATTTTTTTCTTTTAAAAAAATTATTAATAAGATTTTTTTTAGCATATGAGTCATTAAAATATGTTTCCTGTAAGTCTACAAAGAAAAGTTTTCTTAGTCTTGTTACAATGTTTCTCATAAAGATTTCCATCCTTTCTCAATGACCATGTCCAATTTCAACTTTGCTGAATTTTCACTTCAAGTCAAAATTTGTTCATAAATTTATAAACTATCAGTAGGTGAAATAAAAGACAAAAAAAGAGCAGAAAATACGTACAAAGTTCTCATTCCAAGAATGACAACAAATCTAGTTAGTCTAGTTAACAAGTTAATGCCAGATAAATTTACCAAGTTCCCTGAAATGCCTATAATTTTCATTACAATCAGAGTCAGAAATGGAAGCATCTTTTGATATTTTCCCTTCTAAGAGTAGCATCTACCCAGAAGTAATAGCTGCAATTCAAAAAAGCTTGATTGTGGCCTTAAATAATGGTTCCTGCAGGAAATGAAAGAAAAATAACAAGCAAACAGACAAATGAATAGCAGATATTTTGGCTGTGAGGTCAAAGTAATTTACCATTTCACCAACCCACAGGCAGCATGCTTGAACACCTGGAATATGGTTCATTTGTTACATGATTAATTATCATTTTTCCTAAAATCTATGGCCCTCTATAACTCACAGAAGAAATCAAAATGCTACACCACATAAGGAAAAAACCTAGGTGGGTTTAGCAAAGCTGTATTTACCAAACTCAATCAGTTACACATTCCTTTGGTACCTGTGTGATTAATCTGTTCTTAATTGAGTTCCATTGTTGTCATATAATTAGTAAACAAAGAAGCATAGGTGCAAATATTATGGTTGTTTACAGCACAAATATTGTGTAGCTTGCAATTTTACAAGACCCACGGTTGAAAGTGTGAAAATGTTAGTCGCTCAGTCATGTCCAACTCTGCAACCCCACAGACTGTAGTCCACCAGGCTCCTCTGTCCATGGAATTCTCCAGGCAAAAATACTGGAGTGGGTAGCCATACCCTTCTCCAGGGGATTTTTCCAACCCAGGGATCAAATCTGGATCTCCTACAATGCAGGCAGATTCTTCACCATCCGAGCCACCAGGGAAACCTACAAGACCTGTTGGCGAGATTAAGGCTGAAAGCATCTAATGTTCAGACCTATTCTTTTCTTTATACTTTCATTTGTGATTGTTTTGTTTTGCTTTGTTTTTTGAACATCCCAAACACACCTGTTTAGTTCATGTGACAGGGCAACTGAACAGACACACCATAAAAGCTCTTTATTTTTGCATGCTGCACAGCCTGTGGGATCATAGTTCCCTGAGGAGGGATCATACCCATGCCTCTTGCAGTGAAAGCACAGAGACCACTGGACCACCAGGGAAGTCCCTTGAAGCTCTTCTTAAACATAGATTCCTTCTGGTTCCAATTTATTGGAACAAAAGACAAGTTCACACTTGCGTGGAAAAGACCTGGAATCCTTCATTATTTTGACAAAGAGTAGATTACAATTCTATCTTCATGAACAGGTCTATTCCAATTTTCTCCTGCATAAAAGTTACATCACAAGAAAAACCAAAAAAACAAAAACAAAAAAAGAAAAAACAAATTAAAATTACCTTAACTTGTTTTTTTTTTTTTTTGGCAGTACCAGTGTTCAAAAAAAAAATAATTCTAAATAGCCAGACACCTGTTGTTTCCTCTAACTCTATAGTTATCTGAGTTTGAAGCCTTAAGAAAAAATAAGTGATTATATCTTATACTTTCCCCCAAAATCTAAGATCTCCCAGAAAAGGAAGAACATACAGAAAACAATCATCCTTTTTTTTTTTCACTCTTGAATAGCTTGGAAATATAGCCAATGTCAAGGAAGGTCAACATTACAAGCATTATAAGCCTAATAAATTAAAAATTGAAAGTAAAGAAAACCTAAGACTTAAAAATACAGAAAACATACGGCTCTTTCAAATTTCCCATTCAAGCATGTGTACGTGCTGAGTCACTTCAGTCGTGTCCTACTCTTTGCGACCCCATGGACGGTAGCACGCCAGGCTCCTCTGTCCATGGGATTCTCCAGGCAAAAATACTGGAGTGGGTTGCCATTCCCTTCTCCAGGGGATCTTCCCAAAGCAGGGATTGAACCTGTGTCTCTTATGTCTCCTGCATTGCAGATTCTATACTACTAGCACCACCTGGGAAGCCCATCCCATTCTAGAGTAATGTGCAATTACCTGATGACTAGCTTAATAGTTTATTAGTTTTCAAAATTCTCCCAAATTCCTCTTCAATTTGCTAAATTTCACTGGGTATGTATTTGTGTAACACATAACATGATACAGCAGAACCAGAGGCTTTGGAGCCAGAGATTTCAGAACTGACCATTGAATGTATGCCACAGGTAAATCAATATCTCTGATACTTAGATTGTTCAACATTTTAAGGGACTGCCTTAAGGTCACACAGCTGTTTAGTGACCAAAGCAGGACTAGACTCAGCCTCTGGAGTCCTGGCTCCATGGCAAGTATTTCTCATTTCCTGCTGCTTGCTGACCACGGGAGGGTTGGGGAGGAGAGGTGTCAATTGTCATCACTTTGCTGCTGAGGACAAATGTTGCATCACTTCATTGGAATGCAGTCCTTCATTGAGCAAAATCTCAAAGTGACATCTAGTGGAATACCCAGTCTCTATGGAGACATTTAATTAAACTGCAGTCCCTTTATACCAGCACAAATATTGTGAGGGAAAACAACTCAACTCCTTTGACATTTTTGCAAATAGGTTTAGTGGAATCCATTCTGTTTACTTTTACTGACATTTGTTTTTCAGTCAATTATCCCACATGGTTATTTTTTTTCCTTTTATAATTTATTGCTAGCAAGTTAGCCATAAGAATAAATACAAGTAATTCCTTTCTTTGGTACAAGCACCAGAGTGTAGGTTAATAAAACAGCTGATGAAAATAAACATTCATTTTACCCCTCCCCTTTCCTTTTCCTAATAGTTCTAGTTCACTTATATATCACACTGGTGGCAATACCAGAATGCAACTAGAAAGAATTTAACCTCAAAAGCATCAAGGGTTTCCACCTCACAAAGCCCTAAATCTTTAGAAAATAACATACTTTACTGGATTAGGCATCTGCCAATTAACTAACTAAATATGACAATCATTTTTTTAATCCCATATTCATCTGTCTCCAATCTTTGCACATCTTTATTTTGAAATTTTTTGTGAGTTCTTGAAAGGTTTAGGAAGTCTTCACCACAAAAAGTTCTATTCACTATTTTTGTTCCATGGGATCTCATTGAGTAGACACAGAAAAACTAATTTTTAAGAAATTGAAAACTATATATAGTGACGAGCAGAGCTGCACAGACTCTAACCTGCACATAAAAAACCTGGAGATCATGTTAAAATGCATATTCAAATTCAGTAGATCTGACTGAGGCCTGAGAATTCATGTTCCTAACAATTTCTCAGACAAGACTTTAGTCCAAAAGGGAAAAGGTGTAGTGGGAAGGGCATTTACTTTGGAGCTCAGGAGCCCTGGATTGCAATTCAACTTCAGTGGTTCCTGTCAGTGAGAACTTGAGAGACCCCCACCCCTTCTTTATCCCCCTACACCACTCACAGCCACAATACCATCATCTGTCTTGGACCCACTGCGACTGTCCTATTCATGTTCTTTATCCTATTCCATGTCAGGACACCCCTAGACTCCCAGGCTGCTTTCCAACTCCCACAGTTGAATCCTGGTTAGCCTCGGAGCCTGTCCTATCCCCTTTGCCCATCCCTTCCCAAGTTCTGAAACCTTTCTCCTTTGTCCTCCAAAACTTTGTCAACTGTCAACACAATCTCCAGTGTTCATTCTCTATTAACTGAAAACTCTTTTCCCCATCTTGCTTTAAGGAAAACCTCTGTCTCCACCGAGGAAACTGCTTTCCCTGCAGTCTTCTTAGTGGAGTTTATTTTGTCTCTCATAGAAATAGACAATATGTCCTCCTTGCTCCTTATTGCTACTTTCAGACAAGTTTTCAATCCTTCCTTACTTCCAAAAACCACCCATTTTGAATCTCTGTTATCAGATTATGTCACCCATGATTTCTCATTGTACTTGTCACCAAAATGCCAAGGATCCCCTTCATTTCCCCTACCCAAGCTAGCCACTCACTCCCGTGGCCGTTGCCCTAGACCTCATTGCAATTAACAGCCACATCTTCTCTTTAGCGTTAATTACATGCATCCCACTTTCTGCCATCACCTCCTCTCATTTTATCTCATTCTCTCTGTATTCTGCCCTCACAATTCTCCCACATCACTGGTACTGCTAAGGCATTGATCCTATCATCTATTAAGTGTTCCTCACATCTTTGAGTCCTCATTTCTCTCCTTACCCTATTTAAATTCCATTCTCAATGATTATTGACTCCCTTACCTCTCTACCTTATCTCTTACCTTTTGTTGCTCTGGCTTTGTAATAATAGAGTCCCATTTAAATCAAAATTTCTGCTTACTCCATGCCTTCCTCCATGAAGCTAAAGTTACAAATCAGGGTGGCTGGTCTTTCTTTAAAACTTGATCATAAACCTCAAGTGTTCCCACCGTTTATACTATATGTCTGTAGCCCATACCCTCTTCAAGTTATTGAGTTAGTCAAAAAGTTCATTCAGGCTTTCTGTACATGTGAAATTCTGAATGAACTTTTCACTAACCCGATATATAGGCTGCATTTTAGTCTGTCTCTTCAAGTACTCAGTACCTCTTCTCCCACTGTTACCCTAGGCTGATAACCTTGCTTCCTGTTTTAGAAAAAAATAGAAGCAATAAGGAACAATTACCACATACTTCCTTCAACACATCTACCTACATGCCTCATCGGCAAACATCTTTGCCTTCCTACCTGCTACCATTGTTGAATTGTCCAATGCGCCTATCAAAAATCAGTTCTAACATGTAGCACTAGGTCTTTTCATCCCCCCTCACTAATCTAACCCAGACAGGCCTTCAAAGAGCTGTTCAGTTCAGTTCAGTTGCTCAGTCGTGTCCGACTCTTTGCGACCCCATGAATCGCAGGACGCCAGGCCTCCCTGTCCATCACCAACTCCCGAAGTTTACTCAAACTCATGTCCATCAAGTCGGTGATGCCATCAAGCCATCTCATCCTCTGTCATCCCCTTCTCCTCCTGCCCCCAATCCCTCCCAGCATCAGGGTCTTTTCCAATGAGTCAACTCTTCGCATGAGGTGGCCAAAGTATCGGAGTTTCAGCTTCAGCATCAGTCCTTCCAATGAACACCCAGGAGTGATCTCCTTTAGGATGGACTGGTTGGATCTCCTTGCAGTCCAAGGGACTCCAAAGAGTCTTCGCCAACACCACAGTTCAAAAACATCAATTTTTCAATGCTCAGCTTTCTTCACAGTCCAACTCTCACATCCATACATGACTACTGGAAAAACCATAGCCTTGACTAGATGGACCTTTGTTGGCACAGTAATGTCTCTGCTTTTTAACATGCTATCTAGTTTGGTCATAACTTTCCTTCCAAGGAGTAAGCGTCTTTTAATTTCATTGCTGCAATCACCATCTGCAGTGATTTTGGAGCCCAGAAAAATAAATTCTGACACTGCTTCCACTGTTTCCCCATCTATTTGCCATGAAGTGATGAGACCAGATGCCATGATCTTAGTTTTCTGAATGTTGAGCTTTAAGACAACTTTTTCACTCTCCTCTTTCACTTTCATCAAGAGGCTTTTTAGTTCCTCTTCACTTTCTGCCATAAGGGTGGTGTCATCTGCATATCTGAGGTTATTGATATTTCTCCCGGCAATCTTGATTCCAGCTTGTGCTTCTTCCAGCCCAGAGTTTCTCATTATGTACTCTGCATTTAAGTTAAATAAGCAGGGTGACAATAAACAGCCTTGATGCACTCCTTTTCCTATTTGGAACCAGTCTGTTGTTCCACGTCCAGTTCTAACTGTTGCTTCCTGACCTGCATACAGGTTTCTCAAGAGGCAGGTCAGGTGGTCTGGTATTCCCATCTCTTTCAGAATTTTCCAGTTTATTGTGATCCACATAGTCAAAGGCTTTGGCATAGTCAATAAAGCAGAAATAGATGTTTTTCTGGAACACTGTTGCTTTTCTGATGATCTAGCGGATGTTGGCAATTTGATCTCTGGTTCCTCTTCCTTTTCTAAAACCAGCATGAACATCTGGAAGTTCACGGTTCACGTATTGCTGAAGCCTGGCTTGGAGAATTTTGAGCATTGCTTTACTAGCGTGTGAGATGAGTGCAATTGTGCAGTAGTTTGAACATTCTTTGGGATTGCCTAGAGAGCTGTAGTTCCCGCTAAATTCTGAATGTAACCCCCTGAGAGACCCTGATCCAGACTCATCCATTTAAGCAGCTTCCAAATTCCTGACACATGAAAACTGGGTTGAAAAAAAAATATTTATTGTTTTAAGCCACTAGGTTTGGGGGTGACTTTTTATGCAGCAATAAACATAATATAATAAATAAGTGAATGAAGTGACAAATCACAAAATCTACATCATACCCACTGGTTGGTTAGGAAGGATTTATATACCAGTCAATTGAGGGACTAATTCTCGAGTATCAGGAGAGGAGGTACAGCAGGAGTATGGCCTTCATACAGAATGGTAGAGTATGATCATGTAAAGCATCGTTGATTCTTCTGAGCCCCAGTGTGAAACAGAAAACTCCCCAACCAAAGAGAAACTCTGACTATGATGAATGCTCACCATCCAGGCAGGGTTCAGAATCTTTGCCAATATAGTAGGATAAGAAGGGATATCTTAATAGCTATGGGACCACGGAAAAGCCAAGTCATTTCTTCCCTCTCCTGAAGATGGACAGCATTTCTTTCAGCTGCTCCCAGAAGAAATAGTGGAGTAACCTGTACAGATGTATGTCATGTGATTTCTTCCTTTTCGGCTGGCCAACTTATACAAATACTTACTGGAGTGAACATGCAAACCAGAATCAGGCAGTTTTATCACACTGGGAGTGACCGTGCATTTAGGAGTCAGGCTGCCTGCTCATCAAGAATGCCCAGACATTCTGAGGCTCCAAAGCTAAAAATAGCTCATGCCCTCCTCCAGGGGGATATTCCTGACCCAGGGACCAAAGCCGCATCTCTTACATCTCCTGCACTTGCAGGTGGGTTCTTTACCACTAGCATCACCTGGGAAGCCCATAAAAATAACTCACCAAGCCCTTTAAATCACAGATTAAATGCCAGTGATATTTTCACATTTGAAAATAATATTGGAGTCTAAATTCAAACTCCTGTTTGATGAAGACTTCCTCAGCTAGTTTTATATCTAAGGCACATAAGCTATAACTCTACAGTTTGATGACCAGAGAAGAAAGAAATCTTATAATAACATTGGTGTTTCTTTTTTTGTTTTGTTTTGTTTTGTTTTTGCCTTAAGGGCTCTAGGCCCAGGAGCAAATGCTCCCAGGATCCCTATGGAGACACTTGAAGAATCTATCCATTGTCGATTGATTGATAGGAAGATAGATAGTTACAATAGATAGATAAATACATACATATATATTTCATTAAGTACATATAAATACATTTTTTAATTTAGCAAGAAAAGGTATTTTTTTAAAAAACAAATAGAAAAGTATCAACTGATCCGAAAGTTTGCCTTTCTTTTAAACTTTCTCACCTAACAGTCGTTCCCAAACAAAAAGATATATGTCGTTCTAGACTTTACAAAAAAAAATCAGACAATGAATTTGGCCAAATCTTATACCTATGGTTTAGACATTTTAATAGAAAACTCTAAACAGTTTTTAAACATTTTTATTTTGGTTGCAGAAAAGTTGCATCACTTGACTATTCAGTAGTCTAAGTGAAAGATCTTTACTATTGTAACGTGGTTAATGTTTTCATGTAATTTTACTATTCCTAATATTAATTATATTTGTGGCTATGATTCCTACAGAAGCTATCAAACAATTTCTACTAACTCATATAAGACATGGCTCTTTGAACTTCATCATTTCTCTAGATACACTTACTCCCTTAATGATCTCATCTGGTTACTTGGCTTTAAACATCGTCTATACACTAATGATTCCCAAATTTATATCTAGGGCCCAGACAGCTTCTCTGAACTCCAGACTCATATATCCAGCTGCTTATTTGACAACTCCATTTAAAGGCCTAACACACATTTCACACTTATCTCCTGTTAAACCAAACATCTGATCTTCTCTCCTGAACCTTTTCCTCCCACAGTCATCTTTCCCTTCTCAGAAAACAGAAGCCTTATCCTCCTAGTTGCTCCTGGTCAGAAATCTGGGAGTTATCACTGACTCCTCTTTACTTCACCCTGATATCAAATCCATCAGCCAGTCCTGTCAATTCTACCTTCCACGTAGACCAGAATCTGACTTCATGCTGCCTCCACTGCAGCTGTGTTGAGCCAGGGTACCTCTACCTGGACTCTACACCTGGATGATTCAATAGTCTCCAAGCAGGTCTCCTGTTTCTGCCCTTGCTCCCCGTTAGATCCACAATATTCAGAGTGATAAAGTAAAACACAAGTGATTGAGTAAAGTGTGTCCTCCCTGCATGAAAAACCCTAAACTTGTACCTCATTTTGGTAAACCAAAAGACAGTTCTTCAAGGTCCTACATAATCTCCACATCACACCCTCCACCTCCTCCACCCTGTTAGCTAACTCATATGCTGTATTCTCCCCATTATTGACTCTACTTGAGACACAGTGACCTCTTTACTGATTCTCAAACATCAGCACCTTGGCACTGGTCCACCATTTCCTGGGATGCTTTTCACTCAGCTACATGGTTCAACCCTTATTTCCTTCAGGTCTTGGCTCCATGGTAACTTTCCCAGGGGTCCCCCTTCCCCTACTGAAAGCACAATCCCTCTCCTCTCCCAGAATACATATCCTCCTTTGTTTCATTTTTCATTGCCCTTTTCAACTAACAGCATAAATGTTTTGTTTGTTTGTTTTCCTCTACTGAAATAGAAATGTCCTCAAAGCAAAAGCTTATATCCACTTTATTACTATACAGCCAGTTCTTAGAATATTCTTAGCAAGTCATAGGCACTCAATAAATACTCATTGAATGCATGAATATTAAATAATTGGAAAACCATTTCCAGTCAATATTTTAGCAATTGGTTACTATCCTAGCTAGTAGAAAGCCCAATATAGAATTCCTCACTCCCCCTTGAAGCAAGCATACTCTTTCTTTTTCATATTGTTGAATACCTAAGTCATTTTCACTCAGTTTTATTAATCTTTGAAGCAAAATCTAAGTTCCAGTGTTATGATTCTTTTTCTGGAAACACTGGTTTCTGAATATCTCAATATTTTTCCACATTTGAGAACCCCATTAGAGCTGATAATCATATTACTATTTAAAACTAAATGGACAAAGCATCTGTGGGCTTACACCCCTTCCTCTCTCTACCAAATGCAACCAGGGAAATATTCTTCAGGAACTGAATAATGATAGAATAGGGGTCTACAAACTATGGCCTGAAGACCAAAAACAGCTAAGTTTTCCAGATGCAATACAGGATCCCCAGCTAAATTTGAATTTCAGATAAACAACAAATAATTTCCTAGTATAAATATGTCCCAAATTCTAAATGCAGAATCTAGAAACCTTAAATCTGGCCTACCACCTTATGTGTAAAGAATGGTTTTCCCATCTCTAAGTGATTGAAAGAAGAATGATATCTCATGACAAGTGAAAATTATATGAAATTCAAATTTCAGTGTCTAAAACTCTGTGGGAGAAGGTGAGGGTGGGATGTTTCGAAAGAACAGCATGTATATTATCTATGGTGAAACAGATCACTAGCCCAGGTGAGATGCATGAGACAAGTGCTCAGGCCTGGTGCACTGGGAGGACCCAGAGGAGTCGGGTGGAGAGGGAGGTGGGAGGGGGGATCGGGATGGGGAATACGTGTAACTCTATGGCTGATTCATGTCAATGTATGACAAAACCCACTGAAATGTTGTGAAGTAATTAGCCTCCAACTAACAAAAAAAAAAAAAGTCTATTTTGTCTGAAAAAAAAAATTTCAGTGTCTATAAATAATTATTGGAATACAGCAATGCTATTTGTTTACTTGCCATCTGTGGCCACTTTCAGGCTTCCCAGGTGGTGCTAGTGGTAAAGAATCCGCCTCTCAATGCAGGAGATGTAAGAGACGCGGGTTTGATCCCTGGGTCAGGAAGATCTCCTAGAGGAGAGCGTGGCAACTCACTCCAGTATTCTTGACTAGAGAATCCCATGGAGCAAGGAGCTGGGCGGCCTCTGGTCCAAAGGGTCACCAAGAGCTGGACATGACTGAAGCGACTTAGCACACATAGCCGCTTCTGTGCTTCCATCACACAGTTGAATAGTCTCAACAGAAACCAAGCCCCAAAGCCTGAATACCTACTCTCTGGGCCTTTGGAGGAAAAGTTGATCAACCTGTGCTGTAGAATATTTCCTTCTTATTCTTCCCCTGACTGCAGTCTATGGCAAAATAACTGTTTCCTTTAAAAATCTCTTCCCACGGGAACACTCCCAGTGCTCTACCATTATGTTGAAAAAAAAGAGTAGAAACCTCTGAGAAGAGACAAAATGAGAAAGGGCATGGGCTGTGGATGCCTGCAGAACTTAGTGTGGATCCTTTCTCTGCCTTTCGCAGATTCAGTTACTGAAAAGGAGGCCACGTGAATACTATCACCCAAGGTGGCTGAGAGGGTTAGGAGACAAGAAGTAAATGACTGATCTTAAAGGACAAAAAAAGGGTCAAATTTCTAGACTAGAATAGAGAATGTGATTGTCAGAAGGACAGGAAAGAGAGGGAGAAGAAAAGTGAAAAGATAAAAGTAAGGACCAGGAGGATAGTTCTCAATCATTCACCAAGTGGTGAGCTTGAGAGAGAAATACAAACTTCAGAGACTTGGATTCAAGGAAGATATCATGACCAAAATTAGGGAAGGAGAGAAAGATGTACTCAGACCAAGTAAGGCAACAGTGACATCTTTCCCAAGTAAGTAAATCTTGGGTTGTGTCTACTCAATATACATGTGATTATATTACTAAAAATTATGTAATTCATACCTCCAGAAGTTAGTATTATTGTATTCAAATGGAGGCATATTTTTGTGCTGCTGTTGCTCTGTGGGGAAATAAGAAAAGACAGAGTCGCATTTACACCACTGTGAAATCCCCCAGATTCTCAAAGGAGTCAATGGAGAAAGTAGCAATCATAGTTTCTTAAGGGACGTGCGAGGTAGCTTAGTGATAAAGAATCTGGCTGCAGTGCAGAGACACAGGTTCGATCCCTGGGTCAGGCAGATCCCCTGGAGAAGGGAATGACAACCCACTCCAGTATTCCTACCTAGGAAATCGCATGGACTGAGGAACCTAGAGGGCTACAGTCCATGAGGTCGCAAAAGAGTCAGGTGTGACTTAAACAACAGCATAGCCTCTTTAGCCTCATTCTTTCCAACAAATATTTTCTACTTAGACCATTGGGTTATAGTTATCTAGCCTCTGTTCTTAAGGCCTGAAAAAATAAGAAGTGTATAGATTGAAGGGACAATTTATAAGATCCATCAAATGACAATCACTGTGATCCAAGACCCTAGGCAGTGGTTCCCAACATGTGAGCCCCACAAGTAAACCATATTCCCAAACATAATTTCTGGCACTAGATATACTGCGCTTCACTTCTCCTAAACAACGTATCAGCCTGGGAAAGAGTGAGAGCGATGTTATCACAGAAATAACCTTGGTTGCTCTAATTATTTTTTAAACTGTAAGTTATTTGCAAACTTCAGTGCTTCAGCTGTGTTTGGTAACAAATACTGATGACATGTCCCATTCCTGACCTGTGTCACGAGTGTCATATTTGAGTAGTACTGTTTCATTCTACTTCTCAAGAACAAAATGTCCCCAAAGTATAAGTCATGTCAATATTAACCATGGCAGAAATACTATTAAAAATACATATAAGCATTCCCAAGGTTTCTAGGGAAATCATTCCCAAAACACTTCTGGGACTGTGTTTTTTGAAATCAACTTCTGCTCCCAATATTCACTGATGTACTTCACAGGCTTATACTCAGAGCTAACCGAGACACTCATTAGTTCATTCATCAGTTCTTTTATTTTCAACATATGCAGTTCACATGATAAAAACCACTGATCCAGGATAACAGATGACAGATACAGACATCTGACACATTTTGGTCAACCAATAGGTAGTCAGGTCCTTTGACAGCTGCAGTTCTGGAGGTAACGATTAATAGCCAGAGCCCTGGCCTTCTAGGAGCTCACAGTCTAGTGGAGACAACATTCAAGTAAAATAATTTTAATGTGGTATGGTAAGTAAAATGGTGGACATGAGCACCATGTGTTATAAGCTCATGGGAAAAGAACTGAATCCATCATGGAATGATTGGCGAAAGCTTTGCAAGAGAGATAGCACACGGACCTGCTATCCATTGTCAGCAACTGAACAGGTGCCGCTAGCCCCAGAGAGCTGCTAGAAACCTCATGGGACCTGACTCAGGATCCATTAACCTGAATCTCAAATGGAAAGTCAACGAACTGTGTTGGTGCCCTTGACCCACCTCCCTCCTAACTAGGAATCTCACCGTCACCAACCTGTCCATATTCTCTTGTTCCTCTGTGGTAGATACTTTAAGGGATAAACCTCACCACAGAATTCTCTCCCATCTGGGAACAGCCACAAACAGAGGTATGGGATATGAGAGGATGTATTTTATACGACCCTGACCTCCTAGAAATAGCTGGTTGTTATAGAAGGAGGTTCTGGCCCAAACTGGACCATTCAGTGCTCTCTCAGTATCTGAAATTCTAAACTGAGAACCACAGGGACTTGGAAGTGAATCACACTGATGCCAACACGCTATGAAGAATGACTACAAACTCCTCCCCCATAGGAAATCCACAGCCACCCACCCTACCTTCTACTCTTTCTACCTGTTGCTTACTGTACTCCCTTCAATTCTATAACAACTTTCCCAATCACCTTGCAACTGCTAACGCTGGTCAGAGTTGGCTCTTTGCTTATAACCAAGACGGTTTCATACATGTCACCTATCCACACAGTCTTCCAATTCCTATACCAATCTAACTGTGTTTTCCTCTGATCAAACAATTTGCTGAGAGATGAATGGCTCATAAACCTTGGTATGTCATCTACCTTCCCAAAATGTACTAGTTTGGGGAGACTTCTGGAAATACAATGTTGAAATCCAGCAATTTATGCTGGTGACATCCCCAAACCACTTTTCTTTTTACTACTAAGTCAGTTCTTCTTGTTAAGATCTCCTTACTTCTGAGTAAGCCTTAGAGAAATGAAACATCTTTCACAATTCTAATCATACCACCTCTAGCACATAAAACCTAAAACTCAAAGCAAAATCATCTTCGTGCCTACCCAGGGATGCAAAAAAAAGAAAAATGAAGCAAAATCATCAATGAAAAAATAAGTTTGTCCCTAAATAATTCGACATACTCTTAGAATTGACCCTGATATCTTTTCTAGGTTCATTTCTATCATCAGGCACACTGGTAGTATTAGTACTAGTAGTCGTAGTAATAGTATTTGTCTTCTATTCCTACCAAATCCACAAGAAGAAAGGACATGATCTTCATTTGGGGAGTTCATTGACAAGGATGGATCAGTCCAGAGCTACCCTCTTTCAGGTGCTAGGAGACAAAGTCCTTTGCTAAGTCATGTAATTAAAAAAAAAAAAAAAGACACAGGCAAAGATTAGGAAAAACCTTCTTTGGGGGGCAAAGAAGAGAGCTTTCAGTAACTGAATATTAGCTATCGTGATGATCAGAAAAACATTTCCTATAATTTCTCTCTTCTGTTCTCAATATTTGCTACTGACATTTCTGTAAAACTCGGAATAAAATAGAGTGGCATATCAAATTAAACAATACCCTAAAAAGTTATTTATCCTTTTTAAAGATAAGCATTCAACCCAAAGTATAGCTTCAAAACCTGCCTCTAAGAGTCTCCCTTCTTTTTTCCAGTTATTGCAGACCTCAGCAGGAAGTGTCTGTGAACGTGGTGAATGGGGGAGTGGGGTGAGTCTGTGTGTGTTTTATTCCAAGTGAGTGGAGTCAGACATTTAATGAACACCTGAAAACGAGCTGGAGAGTAATAGCAAACGCTCCATCTGTCTCTGCGTGTGTGCACTCAGTCATGTCCTACTCTTTGTGACCCCATGGACTGTAGCCCACCAGGTTCCTCTGTCCATGGAATTCTCCAGGCAAGAATACTGGAGTGAACTGCTATTTTCTCCTATTGGAAATGCTCCATAATATGTGTTAAATGAATGACCAGTGAACGAAGATCTATACTCTTTGTAATAGCATTTTAAAGTAACATACTGCTTTTCTTCCTGATAAGTTTATACTTTTATAAGAGAGAGAAGTAGCATTAGCAACAACTATTCTTGAAAATTCATACCATCTTGGTCATTTCAATAAATATATTAATAGTTTGAATTTGTACCGTGCTTTTCCATGAATACGTCAGCATTTGATGTGTTTTAGCTCCAGGAAGAATGAATTAAGTTTTTAAAAAATCACTAATTTCACTGAGAAATTAGCCTCTAATATCACATTTTGATTGTATGTAATTAAGGATTCCATATGATCCTGGGGAAATGTTACTTTCAGCTAAATTGAAAACAGGATTATAACAGAAGAGATGATATAATTCATTCTAAATGCTGAGGGTGACTTATTCTTGAGTTAAAGACCCAAGTTACTTTCTGTTCCAATATCTCTCACGTGTTATAAAATGATGCAGACTACTTTAGCTCCTGTATGTGGCAATTTCTATGATTCAGGCTAATTAATTCCTCTGTCAAGTATAATTAATCATCCCTATCCTACTGTTTCAGGAAATTTCATCTACAAAAGGCAGTGAAAAAATAAATAAATAAATAAAAATAATTTTAAAAAAAAGGCAGTGGAACAACTGTTCATGGAAACTAATAAAGGTTTTCTCTCATGGAAAGATCTTTCAAAATAACTAGTAATTAATTAAATGTGTGCAATTGCCCAGAAATTTCAGATGCTCAGTCAATTTCAAATGACATGGCCTTTAGCTAGCCAACCAGCATGAGTAGTAAGATCGAAATAATTAGTTTGAAAAGCTATACAAAACACTGGTAAGAAAAATTATAAGAAGGAAATCAGTTACCTGTGTATAAAATTCAATATAAGTGTTAGAAACATAAATTAAAATAAGGATGTAATTGCAAACCAAGTAGAGAAAGAAGGAATTAAAAGAGCCTAACAGCAACTTATATTTTCTATGTTCGGTTTTTGTTCCTAAATCCAAAGTGAATAATTTTTATTCAGAATATTTTATACTTATGTTTACCAGAAGTAATTTATCTGGGTAGAAAAGGTGACCTATATTTAAACTGCCCATTTTGCATGCACTAAAATCAGATTTTTAATTGCATGAAATCATAGCCTCTCAGCTGAGAATGCTTCTCTACTACTCAAACTAATTCTCATTCCACTTACTGAGGCTTTTCTGCATTTGGTTTATAAATGTTCATTTGTATTATACCAGAAATTCTGACTGAATCATTTTTTTAAAACTAATTTGCTACCAGGAAAGCAGTGATAGCACTGTGATAGATTTAAATCAGAAAATTATGTATACAATTCTCTCCAACCCTTTCTATAGTATCTTGGGTCAGAACCTCCTGTTGATCAATTTCCATACCAGCTCTGCTAGTCAGTTCCAAACAGTTCCCTATCAGTTCAAATCCAGGAGCAATCCCTAAATTTCATCAAAAATCAACATTAGGTGATGATATGTACAAGAATATTACTCAACACATTACACTTTTTTTAAAGATGAAGTACTTTCTATCTGAGGCGATAGTTTGTCTAATATACTACTTATCAAAAGTACATCTTGTATCATTTATGTATTCTTATATTGCTGAAAATATATCTTATTCATCTTATTCTGTCTCTTCATCTTTGCAAGCCTGAGTTTAAAGCTGTTTTTCGCCTCTATGGACAAGCATGCCATCTATAGTGAAGTCTCTGCAGGGTATCCTCATAACATTTTTTCTGCCACATACCTCATCCTGGATGTCCATTCTGTAATAGATTCTCCCGACATTCCTCTGTTGACAAAGCATCAACCCACTGATGAAATCAGATTATCACTCCATGGACAAGCATCTCTGACCAAACTCTGGAAAGCAAATCATAGAACACTAAAAATAAAAATCATAAGAATAGGTTTGCATGTAGTATAACATGCAAAACACAGCATGCATTTCTACTCTTACTGAAATGGAAAATTTTCCTTCACTTGCTTAAGGCCAATTAGTAATAGTTAAGCTACAGTCTTCTGTGACATGGAACATATCTTTCAATAAAAGGAAAAGCAGATCATAAGCCTACTTCTCAGCTGTGACATGCTGTCTAGGCTCTGGTATGTCTCAAGTTGGAAAATATGCCTTTCCCTTCACAAAGAGAAATACCACATGCCACAGGGCCTGAGAACCCTGTGTGCTTGCTTATCATGGTGTTCTGAAACTGAAAACTACCAATTTTAAAGGCATATGTTATTAAAATATTTCTTTATTTAATCTTATAAAGGCTTCCCTCTAATAGCAACTTATTCAATGCTGGGAGAATCCAAAACAACTGCTATTCCTTCAACTAGTCAATGGTATTTTATTTTCAAATCTCAGGTAACATGTCCTTGGAGTGAACTGATACACATATCTATCTTCAGATTTTAGACTGAATTCTCAAACTGTCTTCACACTGGAATCACCTGGGAGTTTTGAAACACACCGATGCCTATTATCTACCACCAGAGATTGCAAATTATTTGACCCCAGTGTGGTCTGAGCTTGGCAATTTTTAAAAATCCTCAGATGATTCTAGTGTACAACCAAGTTTGAGAATCACTGGTCTATAAGAATATTTATTAGCATCGAATTACCATGTGGGCATTAGATAAATAATTATTGCATCCTGTTATCATCTGACAAGGTCAGAGAATGACATTCAGACTAGTTAACCTTACTAGCAATTGTTGCAACATATTAAAATGTCAAGCACTTTACCAACATATTTAAGCTTCACAACATTCCTGCAAGGTAGGTATTATCATTCTTACTTCTTGAACAGGTGCACTGAAGGTCAGAAAGTCTGGATTGTTTATCCAAAGTCACCTAATAAATGGTGAAGCTGGTATTTGAATCAAGTCTGTTTGATGCTAAAAGACCTGTTCTTTCCACTATGCCAAACAGTTTCACTGGAGGTTATATCACCTCCAAAGAAGTAAAAATTAGTTCTTGAAGATCAAAAAATTCTTAGATATTGTAATGATCTGTGATCCTCCAAAGTTCATCTCTGCTGACACAATTTTATTCCTTAATTTCTCTCACTGGAGAAAATTTTAATTTCTTTCTATTTTTTTAATTTAGTAAGACAATAGAAAAAAATGTTTGAGAAACACTCTATCATGTTCTGTCTCCATCCATTTTGGTTAATAATGAGTTAACATGCTGTTCTTTCGAAACATCCCACCCTCACCTTCTCCCATAGAGTTCAAAAGTCTGTTCTGTACTTCTGTGTCTCTTTTTCTGTTTTGCATATAGGGTTATCGTTACCATCTTTCTAAATTCCATATATATGTGTTAGTATGCTGTAATGTTCTTTATCTTTCTGGCTTACTTCACTCTGTATAATGGGCTCCAGTTTCATCCATCTCATTAGAACTGATTCAAATGAATTCTTTTTAACGGTTGAGTAATATTCCATGGTGTATATGTACCACAGCTTCCTTATCTATTATCTATGGTGAAACAGATCACTAGCCCAGGTGGGATGCATGAGACAAGTGCTTGGGCCTGGTGCACTGGGAGGACCCAGAGGAGTCGGGTGGAGGGGGAAGTGGGAGGGGAGATCGGGATGGGGAATACGTGTAACTCTATGGCTGATTCATGTCAGTGTATGACAAAACCCACTGAAATGTTGTGAAGTAATTAGCCTCCAACTAATAAAAAAAATTTTTTAAAAAGAAAAGAAATTACTCATTTTATGCAATATTCAGCATAAAAAAAATAATGAGTTAACATATATACTACTCAAACACCACATATGTATTATCTGCTATACCAAATACCTATAGAGAAAACAGCTCTCTCATCAATTTTACAATTCCCAAATTGGCTTTCCTGGTGGCTCAGTTGGTAAAGAGTCTGCCCACAGTGTGGGAGACCTGGGTTCAATCCCTAGGTTGGGAAGATCCCCTGGAGAAGGAAATGGCAACCCAGTCCAGTATTCTTGCCTGGAGAATTCCATAAACAGAGGAGCCTGGCAGTCCATGGGGTCACAAAGAGTCAGACATGACTACTGATTAATACACAAGTTTTACTCAGAGTGAAAAAAGCCAAAGTATGAATAAAGCTGTATATGTCATAGGTCCCATAATGCTAATGATAGGAGAGGAAGTAGTGAGTCCAAAAAGTATTATCTAAAAGTTTTTATAAATGTCTATTATATTGCTACTTCATCATCATAGCAGTAAGTTGTTGGTTTGCAATTTTAGGAATTTCCCAAGTGAAGTCTAAAATGAGGCCCTGTACATGTATAGCGCAAGGAAAGACCAAGAAAAAGACCACTTAAGATTGGTAGGTGGCAGGTTTTAATAAGCAAGGGAACTTACAAGGCTTATCTTATGTATTGGCAAGATGAGTAGATCTTCATACCTGTCCCTAGAATCTTAAAAGTTTACATAGAGGCCTTAACTGAGTTTAGTGATCTATACTGTCCAGATAATCTCAACAACACTATCTCAAGGCTGTGTCCTTGAGTTTCTAGTGCAGGAAAACTCAAGTGGGACGCATAGTCCAAGGACAGGGGAATGGGTGAGCAATCATCAATTGCCCAGGTCCAACTCCAGGGCTAGCCAATGTTACATCCTCTCAATGATCTTCTCCAACATAGGTAACCACTAGAGTAAGCTTACTCTGGTTTGACTTGTTACGTGGCAAAATATCTCAAAGTTTTAAACACCTAGAGATAAGAATCAAGTTACTCAATTTTCTCTTATAGCACTGGGCCTTGGATAAACTAATTAATCAGAAAGTGTGTGTAAAATTCAAAAGAAAGAATTTCCATTGCATGTATAGAGGGTATAAATCATACAATCAAATACACACAGTAATTAAACAATTCTAAGTAAATTTTAATTAATATTTATTGATACAGTAGATGTTTTTCCACTTTTTTTTAGAATCACTATTTTTAAAATCATTTTTATTCTATAAAAGACAAAAGTACAACACAAGCATCAAAATTTAATCTGATACCTTTTCTAGATATTAATTTGATTTATCAAGATGTCACCATTGCCCTATGAAGAAAAACAGAAAGAGATATTTGGGGCTATTGGCAAGTGTTCAAATACCTGAGCTCAAACTTTGGCTAAAGGCGATGAGAAACCCTACCCTACAGGAGCCTGAGAAAACACCTTCAGAAAGGTGTGTCCAACTTAAGCCAAAGAGTCAGTGTATTTACGCCTGCCGGAACGAAACAGAGATAGAATTAAAGTGACAATCAGAAATATGGTATCACAAAGTTTATATGCCCAAGGCAAGACTAGAGTAGCTTTGAACAGTTTCTTAAAGGAGTTGCTGCTTTAAACATTTGATAACCTAACAATCAAGGAGGATTCCTCTGTGAGCAAAATTCTAGAAAAATTCTCTGAAGTTTCCAACTACAGAGATAAAGAATATTCAGGAATGTGCCTGGAGGGGTGAGGGAGGCAATGACACCAAGAAAGGAGTCACTGCAAGCTCTAACTGAGAGTGGCTTTCCCTATCCACAGCCTCTGTGCTCTACAGAGGACTAGAAAAGACCCAGAAGAGGAGAAAGCAAGAGGAGCCGCCCCTCCTGGGGTGGTTGCCATTGGAGTTGAGATAATGTTCATTGGGAAAGAAGCCTCACTGCATGAAGGACTCTAGCCCTTTCTGCTTTCTCTAACCCATTATGCACCTAGAGCCCCTGCCCAGTATCTTTGATTATTCTTCTCATGGTGAGAAAATTAGGTCCACCAGAAAAAAAGAGAAAAATCTAGTTAAATTTGCATTGAAAAATTCAAGCCAGTTATTGAGACTCGGAGGGTAAAGTCACATTCAGATTCCTGTCCTAGAGAGAATCTGCCCCATTAAGGCAGTCATGAAGCAGCGCTGCTACTACTACTAATCCTGTTCAGTCACTAAGTCATGTCCAGCTCTTTGCAACCCCACGGACTGCAGCATGCCAGACTTCCCTGTCCTTCGATATCTCCTGGAGTTTGCTCAAACTCATGTTCATTGAGTCAGTGATGCCAGCCAGCCATCTCATCCTCTGTCGTCCCCTTCTCCTCCTGCCCTCAATCTTCCCCAGCATCAAGGTCTTTTCCAATGAGTTGGCTCTTCACATCAGGTGGCCAAAGTATTGGAGCTTCAGCTTCAGCATCAGTCCTTCCAATGAATATTCAGGATTGATTTCCTTTAGGATTGACTGGTTTAGTCTCCTTGCTGTCCAAGGGACTCTCAAGAGTCTCTTCTAGCACCACAAGTCGAAACCATCAATTCTTCAGTGCTCAGCCTTCTTTTTGGTCCACCTCTCACATTCATACATGACTACTGGAAAAACCATAGCTTTAAGTATATGGCCTTTGTTGGCAAAGTGATGCTCTGCCTTTTAACACACTGTCTAGCTTTGTAATAGTTTTCCTGTCAAAGAACAAGTGACTTTCAATTTCATGGCTGCAGTCTCCATACATAGTGATATTGGAGCCAAAGAAAATAAAATCTGCCACCATTTCCACTTTTTCCCCTTCTATTTGCCATGAAGTCATGGTACCGGTAACACCAACAAATGATAGAAGATAATATTTATTGAACATCTGCTATACATCAGTCACCATATTAGGTGTTTTTTATTCATTTTTTACACTTAAAACTTTCAAAAATCTTATGAATTTTTTTCTTACATATAAAGAGAGAACACTAGACAGTTTAAGTATATGTTAGGTCACAATTTGCCTTGAGTTTTCTTGTGTAATAAGCTTATACTTGAAACCTTAATCCTCTCATATCAACCCCACTTTTCTTATGTTTATGGATGTAATGGAGAATCTTTGCTTCTTCTGTCAGGGACAGAAGCCTAACTTAAACCAGGCAAAGCAAAAAGGACATTTCATGAGCTCATACAACCAAACTACAGCTGGGGGGGTCAGGCACCAGAACTCAGACTCATGCTTCTGCTTTCCTTTGGATGTCATTCTCTTTCTTCTCTCTAGCACACAGGTATTCTCCAGTCAACTGAAAAAAATAGCCATTGACAATTCCAAGTTACCTCCTTCCAGGTTCATCCCTCCAGAGCGAAAATGCTTCCCCTCCAATTTCAGGGTGAAGAACTGGGCCTCACTGGCCCAGTTTGGGACATATAGCCCATGTGACCCCACCCCAGGATCGATTGTTGCAGCTTAAATGTCCAAGGTTGAATTATGTGAGTACCTCTATGGCCAAAACGTCAGGGCCCTGTGTCTGGCAACCCCAGCAGAATCACCTGATTAAGATAAAGGAGTTTTTTAAGAAGGGGTGAGAGGTATGGTTACCAGAACCAGGAATGCAGGACAGAAAAAAAAAATAGTAGATGTCCACTACACCAATTAGTATACAAATAACCTGTATATCATGTTAAATGCACATTCTGATTCAGGAGGTCTCAGACAAGGCCCAAGGTGCTACATACCCAATAAGTGCCTAGAAGATGCCACAAACCACACTTTAAGTAGCAAGGCACTAACCTTCTTCCCATGCGTCTCCCATAACTGTCTAAACATGGCAGATGCTCTAAAGCTTAGGGCTCACCCCCAAGGACAAATGCAATCTCACATGCTTGTCTGAGCGTGGTGCCTTCTCAGGACCAGCTGTGAGTCCCCGTCACAACACTGAAATAGCAGAGGTGTTGCCCGTCAGGATCGAGACATATTGGCAGAACTCTGTGATAAAAACACTTTACAATTTCATGGCACCTTTCATTCCAAAGTGTTTCAAAGCTATATACATTCAGCACCACCGAAAGATGATAGAGGCAGCAGACTCCGTGGGGAGAAGGAGGTGTCGGGGGATGGAGTGGGGGTGGAGGCATAATGTGAGCTAAGGTCAGGGAGACATTTCTCTGTTAAAGGGAACACAACACCAGAAATGAAAGATAAGAAGGAAAGAAAACTAAAATCCTTAAGGTTCACATTCAAAGGAGGATAGCCCATAGGTTAATGTTCAGAATCATTTTCATAGAACCACCATCTCCCAGTGGGTACAGGCACTCTGAGAACACAAAGAAAAAGAAAAGGAAATCAGAAATGAGCTAAACAGCCAAGAAGATTAAAAAACATCAGAAAATCTATATGGTCTAAATTCATTAACTTCAGTTTGAATGGGCGATGCTGATCTCAATTAAACAATTAAGTCTTAAAATCTTAGAGGGCAGTTTTCCATTGCATGTTCTGTGGTGTGGGAAATAGCCTCTTGTTTGCGGAGCACTGAGTAAAAGAAATGACTTTTCTAAGTATTGCAAAATGTGAATATTTAACTTAACCTTAATATACCAGATGAAAATGTGGGTAGTTCATAAATGTTCTGGCGGGGAGGGGAAGTCACTCTATGACAGAACTTGAATATGGAAAGTTTTAATGACTTCTAGAGTATTTGCCTTTTAAATAAATCCATTTTTTAGTGCTGTTACATCCCATTTATTACCAGGGACTCCTGGGCGGCTTCCAGTGACTTGGAAGGGGTTCTTTCTTCACTTTTTCTGACTCCTCTGACAATGTCCAGCGAATAACTGAAAACGCACAAGCTCCCACAAGACAGTTTCAAGCAGGGTGTGTTCTTGGCCATATGTGACCACCTGCCGGGGAAGCACATATCCAATTATAAGGGTGAGGAGAGAAATCTTTTTGCTGTTTCATATTTCCTGGAGTTTCCAAAGAACTTGTTACATTAATCTTCTTTGTGAAATCTTTTAGTAAACGTGCTTATTTATGAACATTCACAAAAACCTCAAGATAACAAGGGGAAAAAAAGCAGAAATTCTTGGACCAGAAATTCATCTTCCTGGTTCTTTTTTTATTCACTATCCTCCCATCTTTCTCCTCCTACTTTCACTTGAGACAGATGATGAAAACTTCCCCAGCTAGCAGATAATAGTGGTTATTCCATCAGGAGGCTTATTATCTGGAATCATAGCCTTATTGTTAAGTCAGAGAGCAAACCATGCTACTCATAAACGCAGCAAAAGTGTTTTCCATCAGGAAATACAGTAAAACGACCCAGTACTCTTGTACCCTCACACTGTAGTTTTGAGCCCCTGGCAAAGTTCTGCCCCAAAGCCTATTTTTAAAAATGATGGGAAGTAACTTATGCATCTGGTTATCTCTCAGGATTCTGTCAGTCCCACAACTAGAAATGGTGCTGCCACGCTCACTCCAAAAAAAGTGGTGGTGAAGTGTAGGCTTCAGATAAGGATTTACACTGAGAGGCCAGCTCCAGAAACTGCGTAAAAGATTATAGCTAGGAGACAGGCAAAGAGAAAGGTACAGTCATAAAATCAGAGTTATTGCAATCTTACAGATAAATGAAAATATTTCATTTCGGTTTGCTCTACCTGTGGCAATAGCACAGAGACAAACTGAATATGTACCTTGTGAATTGTAACATCTAACACACCACCTTGGAATGAACAGTATAAAAAGAAAGAAAAGCTGCCCATTAAGTGGCACATTTGAAGCGATGGAGTCTTTGGAATTATATCCTTATTTGACCCATCATCTGATCTACTGATAGTTCATTTGCTTCTCAAAAGCTTTAAGTTGGCTCAACATTTAACTAATGTCAATTACGTAAATATGAATTGAGAGCTGACTGCATCCAGGCACAGTTCTAAGAACTGAGAATTTTAGTAATTAAGACAAGCATGCTTCTGCCTCTCAGAACTTACCATCTAACATTATAGTCTAGTTTAGCATGAAGAATGTAATTGTTGAAGTATGGACTATTGAAACTAGAATAGAACTGTTGAGTCCTCTATGGCACTTGCATTATCAACCACCTTGTGAACACATTATTTATTGAGTGGAAGTGTCTATCTTTAAAACAAAAATTATCATAATCATCTTAAAATTCTAACGTTTTACTTCAACATGGATAGTAACCTATTTTCAGAGGTCAAACAGTTTAGGGTTAACTGAATTTAACTCCAAAAACATCCATTGATTGTCTCTGAAATATGAAGGCTATTATGTAGTCCTGCGAGGAGCATAAAACTGACTGAAGACTTGGCATCTACTCAGGCTGCCTACAACTCGATTCAGGCGATATTTACATAAAGCACAAAAATAGAAAGTAGAATGAGGCAGACAATGTAACAGAGGTTTAAACAAGCTCTAGATACATGTGGAATCAAAAGGTTAACTTTTATGACAAATGGACCTCTTTACAGAAGTTGCAGTTGCAAGAAGGCTGTGAAGGATGAATGGATCTCATCAGGCAGGTTGGGTGAAGGCAGAGGAGCACAATGGTTAAGCATTGGCAATATGGAGTAATGGTTAGAATTCTGGCACTCTCTCTTACTAGCTCTATGATTTGGGTACAGGTTTTCACTTCTGAACTGGGATAATATGAGTACATCATAGGGTTGCTCTAAGTGTTAAATAAGATGATTCATGTAAAATACTTTACTCAGTGCCTGCTACATAATACTAACACATATTAGCTTCAATTATCATAGCCTAAGAGTAGAGGAAGAGAAGCAAGGAAGGATTGATCATACATTAAAGAAGAGTTGAAGAGGAGCGTAAAAGTTTAATTGAAAAAGAAGGGTTACAAAGCAATCTATAGATTCAATGCAATCCCTATCAAGCTACCAACGGTATTTTTCACAGAACTAGAACAAATAATTTCACAATTTGTATGGAAATACAAAAAACCTCGAATAGCCAAAGTAATCTTGAGAAAGAATGGAACTGGAGGAATCAACCTGCCTGACTTCAGACTCTACTACAAAGCCACAGTCATCAAGACAGTATGGTACTGGCACAAAGACAGAAATATAGATCAATGGAACAGAATAGAAAGCCCAGAGATAAACCCATGAACCTATGGACACCTTATCTTTGACAAAGGAGGCAAGGATATACAATGGAAAAAAGACAATCTCTTTAACAAGTGGTGCTGGGAAAACTGGTCAGCCACTTGTAAAAGAATGAAACTAGAACACTTTCTAACACCATACACAAAAATAAACTCAAAATGGATTAAAGATCTAAATGTAAGACCAGAAACTATAAAACTCCTAGAGGAGAACATAGGCAAAACACTCTCTGACATAAATCACAGCAAGATCTTCTATGACCCACCTCCCAGAATATTGGAAATAAAAGCAAAAATAAACAAATGGGACCTAATGAAACTTAAAAGTTTTTGCACAACAAAGGAAACTATAAGTAAGGTGAAAAGACAGCCCTCAGATTGGGAGAAAATAATAGCAAATGAGGAAACAGACAAAGGATTAATCTCAAAAATATACAAGCAACACCTGAAGCTCAATTCCAGAAAAATAAATGACCCAATCAAAAAATGGGCCAAAGAACTAAACAGACATTTCTCCAAAGAAGACATTCAGATGGCTAACAAACACATGAAAAGATGCTCCACATCACTCATTATCAGAGAAATGCAAATCAAAACCATAATGAGGTACCATTACACGCCAGTCAGGATGGCTGCTATCCAAAAGTCTACAAGCAATAAATGCTGGAGAGGGTGTGGAGAAAAGGGAACCCTCTTACACTGTTGGTGGGAATGCAAACTAGTACAGCCACTATGGAAAACAGTGTGGAGATTTCTTAAAAAACTGGAAATAGAACTGCCATATGACCCAGCAATACCACTTCTGGGCATACACACTGAGGAATCCAGATCTGAAAGAGACACGTGCACCCCAATGTTCATCGCAGCACTGTTTATAATAGCCAGGACATGGAAACAACCTAGATGCCCATCAGCAGATGAATGGATAAGGAAGCTGTGGTACATATACAGCATGGAATATTACTCAGCCGTTAAAAAGAATTCATTTGAATCAGTTCTAATGAGATGGATGAAACTGGAGCCCATTATACAGAGTGAGGTGAGCCAGAAAGATAAAGAACATTACAGTATACTAACACATATATACGGAATTTAGAAAGATGGTAACGATGGCCCTATATGCAGGGCAGAAGAAGAGACGCAGAAGTACAGAACAGACTTTTGAACTCTGTGGGAGAAGGGGAGGGTGGGATGTTTCGAAAGAACAGCATGTATATTATCTGTGGTGAAACAGACCACCAGCCCAGGTGGGAGGCATGAGTCAAGTGCTCGGGCCTGTTGCGCTGGGAAGATCCAGAGGAATCGGGTGGAGAGGGAAGTGGGATGGGAGACCGGGATGGGGAATTCGTGTAACTCTATGGCTGATTCACATCAATGTATGACAAAACCCACTGAAAAATAAAAAAAAAAAAATTAAAAAAAATAAAAAGAAGGGTTAAGGGATGAATTGTTGAGGGCCTCCAAATGCAAGAAAAATAATATGGCCTCTATTATACAAGAAATAAGAAGCCACTCAAGAGTTTTGGTGTAAGGGAGTAAGCAACATAATCAAATTATAATTAAATTTTGCTTCACACTTACCAATTTTAAGACAATATTTCTAAAGCCTTTTTAAGATGAGTAGTGGTACAACAATCATGACTTTGACTGCTACTAATAACATCTACTGTTCACCAAGCACTTACAATACAAAAGCATTGTGCTAGGTACTCTGCGTATTTGTTTCATTTAATCCTTATCAAAATTTTAAAAAAATGAATCACGTGTAATCAGACATATATAACAGATGAGAAACTAAGGCTTACAAAAGTTAAGAAAATCCCAAGGTCACACACCTAAAAGAAAAATGAGTGCTATAGATACTTCAGCAAACTTAATAGTATGGTTGTGGTCTGTTCTATCCTAATGTTTACCATACTCCATTGCATTTGACTGCTTAATTGTCTGTTACCCTACCAAAGTGAAAGTTTCTTAAATCAGCATATTAGTCACCACTGTGTTCTCAGCAATCAACATGCTATCACTAATGATTATTAAATGAATGAATATAACTTTATGGCAGAATTTTCCTTAAATTGCATATTAATAAGCTTCATCTGACTTATTGCAAGCCTGCTAGAGTTGTGGCTAGAATATAAGTCCATAGAGTTTATATTTTTTTACTTTTTTAAACTATGTAACTGTACAACTATGTTACATGAAAAGGAAAGAATTTTTTTTCTTATAATTAGACTGTGTTTAGAGTCCTCTAGGGTCAATCTGACCCATATTCAGCCCAGTCAAAAAAAAAATAGTTCAAAACAAAGATAGAAAAATGAAATATAATTAACAACTCTAAAAATGGGCAATCAATAAAGTTAAAAAGAAAACAAACACTTCAGATCATTTAAGCATGGGTTTTATCTGGCGGACTGATGTTGATTCTCTGGCTCTGGACTAACATGACATGAACAGAAGTTATATTGTCATTTGGTTAATACATTGAAACAGATATTATCCATTAAACGTTACTATGGATAATCTTAAATGGCTTGAAATTTAAAAGAGGAAAGCCCATAAGACAGTTTGATTTTTCCAGAAGATTTACAGCCCAACTAGCCTTTTTCTTTGGTTCAGTACACACAATGTGAGGCTTAATATGATTCATAATGGCTGAAAACTGGCTAAAAAAGTCAAGTTATAGGATTTTAAAATTGCCAGGAATAACCTAAATAGAGAATGATGAGACAGAAAATATACAAATAAATGCATCTGGATTATATGACTGCCAAAGATTTTCATTTCTGTATTACAATTTCTATAGCTTCCATGTTTACTAATAAAGGGTCTGATTCTATCCATGATTTTTGACGGCTGATAGCTCTCAAAGCCTATCATCCACTACCCAACTCTCTTTGTTCCTCAGATGGGCAAGCTGATGAGAAATCCTAGGTGCTACCTCCTTTGGTAACAGTGGAAATTTCAAACCACATGGTCCCTAGCCCATGCCCAGGAACCCAGACCCTAGACTTGTCCCCAAACTACATTAAAGGCTAAGCCGGTCTCCTCTTCCTATTCTTTCAACCTGTCTCTGGACCTACTCTTTACAGCAAGCTCACTTTGTCAGTAATAAATCTTTTCACACTTTTTTGGTGCATGTATGGCATCGTTAGTCTTGACATCATAATCAGATTTTAGGTTGGGTTTCACCTCTGCAGAGTGGATGACAATTCAATATATTATTTTTATAATGTAAAAGGGTCATGAAAATTAAGTTTTAAGGGCATTGACAAATCTTAAACACACACACAGAACAAAGTAAAATATATGTCACTTCTCTATGCACATTTCCTGGATACTTCAAAAAAATAATTTTACATCACGTCATGGAAGAAATTAAACTACTACTTTTCAAATAATCTTCTATTAAAGCATTAATATTAATGTCATATGAATAACTGATAAAATGGACAGTGAGGGAATTTTGATCAGAGTAGATTATGAATTTGATTCAGAGTAAGCATTTATCAAGTGCTAATGTGAACAAGGCTCTGACATAAAAGCTTGGGTATATTAGCTCATTTAGCCCTCATAACAATCCTGTGCAATGGATATTTCAGGATACCACTTTACAGATGAGGAAGCTAAAGCACACGCAGATTAAGCAATTTGCCAAAATCAAAAACTGGTAAGAGAGGTGAGACTTGAAAACCTAGAAAATGTGTCTCCAAAACCACATACCCTTAACCACCTCTTCTCCAAAATTTAATAACTTCAGTATTTTTATCACAATTGTGTATCACAGGATTTATTATCTGTTCTCTTTATGTGGACATTTTCTAAGTTTTTAGTATTCTCAAAGGGATCAAGCCCTAAACTAAATACAAGTTTCAGATAGGCAATTAAGTGTGCTAGTTGCTCAGTCATGTCCGTCTCTTTGCAACCCCAAGGACTGCAGCCTCCCAGCCTCCTCTGTCCATGGAATTCTCCAAGCAAGATACTGGAGTGGGCAGCCCTTCCTTTCTCCAGGGGATCTTCCCAACCCAGGGATTGAACCTAGGTCTCCTGCATCACAGGCAGATTCTTTATCATCTAAGCCATCAAGGAAGCCCTGTGAAAGGGTCAGTCGCAATCATCATGGGTTAAATTTACACTGCATTATTCCCATTTTTTCCTTCTTCTAAAAATGGTCCAATTTTCCGTCCTGCATCCTCCTCTTCTTCATGAGGCCAAATGCATAAAGGGACAAGTACCACATCTTGAGCTACAGAAGTGGACCCAACTGGTGTAAAGGTCATCTCAACAGGTCTGCCACTGTGACCGGGCCAGGAATACAGATGTAAGCCAACCAGCAGCAGGCACTGCCCTGGCCACAGAAATCAGCTCAGGAATGGACAGTTCAGTATTTTCAGTCACTCAGTCACGTCTGACTCTTGGTGGACATATGACCTAGTTGAGACCAAGGAAATACAGTGGAAGATTTACATAGAACTTCTGGGAACTATCTTTTCTCAGTCAAAAAGATCACCAGAAAAATAGGTCCCATTCCCTCTGAAAGTCATGAAACAGAACTGTGAACTTAAAGCAACTACAGTCATTTTGCCTCCTTGAAGAAGCCAGCTTGAGGATGAAGCCAATACACAGAGGAGGGTACAGCTGAGCAAACTTCGGAGAACCAGCCAGAGTCATTGGATTAAGACAGGCTGAAGCTAGCTAGCCTCCTCTGAATTTTTGAGCAGGGGAACTAGGAATATTTATTTGTTTGTTTAAGCTAGTTTAATTTTGTTTTCTGTTACTTGCAGTCCTAATTCACACATGTGTAAAATCGAACTCCCTCTAGCGATTTTATACTACTCTATCCTTTCAACAAACATCTGTACAAAACACCCTCTTGGTACCAATGTAACATTCCTTATTCATATGTAGTGGAATGTCAGTAACTTCACAGTAGGATTTTTGGCTGTTAGTCTGTATTTTTCCTTTCCAGAAATGTCATTAACTGTTTTACTCCACTATTTTACATCATAGTTAATTCCAGGCTTTTTCACAGTTTGTTTCTGGGTATGATGGCATAAAAGATATGGGTGGGAGGAAGCTCATAGCAGCTGAGTTTTTCTTTTTTAATTGTTTTCTTCTTTGTACTCAGTCATCACTCCCACGGGACTCTGATGCTGTGACTGAGGGTCAGTGAAGGATGAAAGAAAGCTGGTCACATTGAGCACAGAGAGAAGTAAAATCTCACATATTAAAAAGTGGGAGGGACCTCCCAGTGGTCCAGTGGTTAAGAATTCGCCTTGCAATGCAGGGAGCGTGGGTTTGATCCCTGGTCTGGGAAGATCCACACGCAGTGGAGCAACTAAGGATATGCACCACGACTATTGAGCCTGTGCTCTAGAGCTTACAAGCCCTGAGCCCAAGTGCTGGAACCACAAGCCCTGGCATCCTGGAGCCCATGCATGCATGCTCAGTCACGTCAGTCATGTCCAACTTGGTGTGACCCCCTGGACCATAGCCTGCCAGGCTCCTCAGTCCATGAGATTCTCCAGGCAAGAGCACTAGAGTGGATTGCCATGCCCACCTCCAGGGAATCTTCCTGACTCAGGGATCGAACCTGAGTCTTCTGCATTCCGGGTGGATTCTTTACTGCTGAGCCACCAGGGAAGCCCCCTAGAGCCCATGTTCTACAACAAAGGAAGCCCCTGCAATGAGAAGCCCATGTACCACAACTAGAGAATAACCAGCACTCCCCGCAACTAGAGAAAGGCCTATGCAGCACTGAAAACCCAGCACAGCCTAAATAAATAAATAACAATTAAAAATAAAAAGTATGATTATAGAGACTATGGTAAACATGAAAGAAAAATTAGTCATTATACTCCCCAAAGAAAGTGTTTGTCATTCAGTCATGTCCAACTCTTTTCAACCCAATGGACTGTAGCCTGCCAGGGAAGCTAGTGATGTAAAAAAACAGAATTTTTAAAACTCTGAAGCAAATAAAAAATAAAACACCAAAAATATGTTAACAGTGGTTGCACTAGAGACTTCCCTGGTGGCTCAGATAGTAAAGAACCCACCTGCAATGCGAGAGACCTGGGTTCAATTCCTCAGTTGGGAAGTTCCCCTGGAGGTGGACATGGCACCCCACTCCAGTCCTCTTGCCTGGAGAATCCCATGGACAGAGGAGCCTGGTGGGCTACAGTCCACGGGGTCACAAAGAGTCGGACACGACTGGGCAACTAAGCACACAGCACAGCACTAGAGAATATACAGATTTTTCCTATTTTTTTCTTTTACTTTTCTTTAATGATCACAGGTTATTTTATGAAGAAAAATTTTAGTGTTTTAACATAGGAATGCTATACAGACACATGTCTAAATTTGCAGACTTAAGATGTACAAAGATAAGAAAGTTAAAGAGGGAACATTTAGCATTGTATAATTTGAAGACTTTGATGTTCACTTTCCCAAAGAGGTTTTCTTTCCCAAAGGAGATGCACAGTATCCAAAATAAGACCTCGCACCTCATAAAATTTAAATACTGTCCTTTGGGTGCTAAGAAACAGAAGACCACTGAAATTGGGTCTCTTGAGTCACTTGGCAATCTCTCAGCCTTCTCCAAAGCAGCAATACCATACAAGAAATAAAACGGCATGAGAGGAGAGAAAAAGAGGACAGGGTTGTGACTCACTCTGACTTAGGCAGACTATTCAAAGGAAATAAGGGAAAGAGGCAAGGAATTAGATAAGACCAGGCTGCACATCTGTATATATCAGTACTTTCCAAAAGTGAATCTCAAAGTGAAAGGTTGAAATGAAGGGGAGGAGACAAGAGTAAAATGAAGTGGAAGGAGATGGAACTGGAAAGATCTATGCCAGAGATACGGACATAAAAGGACGAACAATAGACCTGAATTATGGATAGAGATAGAGGAGATAATAGAAAGGACAGAAAGAAAGTGAACAGGCAACCAGACGAGAAAAGATATTCCCAGTGGTGTCAGACCTGATGATGGAAGCCTTGGCTAGACCCTGGGAAGGGAAGGTGGAGGTGAATGACAAATGGGCAGCCTCAAAATAAATCATCTTTTCTAGACCTTCTGCAGGAACAAATTTTCCAGAGATTTAGATTTGGTAAACAGACCAAGCTGGATCACTGTGAGGAACTTATAGGGGATTTGAGATGTCAAACACACAGAAGCCAAGGTTTTCCTGTAATGCTGGAAGCAACACCACGGCCTTTTCGTATCAGGCTCATTTCAAATAACTTCAGTTTAGAGAGACTTCTCTAAAAATCCTACAACAATGTGTTGGTTTTTTCTTAGCTGTAAGATATAGCAACAATCAGTCATATTTCATGTATATAGTCCTGTTAATTCTTCCTTAGACTTGAAAACTATGCATAGTGTTCATGCATGTTTTGCATTATTTAACATGTTTACATTTAGTATTTGAAATCGACTCATCTATTATAATGTGATAGAATTGTCAGACTGAAAGAAAAACACATTTGAAAAGAACCTATATTTTCTGATTTTTAAAATGAACAATTCTTCAAGTAGAAACCATTAACTGGGAGTGAATTTTGTGCTTGAAGTTGTTTTATTAATTTTCAGATCTGAACATACGTTAAGCATAGTAATGAAGACAATAGGCTCTAGAGTGAGAGCGACCTGCCTGTGTTTGTCAGCAAACAAACCTAAGCTCTCTGCCCCTGAATCTCCTATGAGATGATAATATCAGTATCTGCCTCACTGGGCTATTTTGAGGATTACATAAAATGACACATGTGATGCACGATACTAAGCACAGCATCTGGCACATAAAAAAGTGTTCAGTAAATGCTGCTGCTAGTTCTAACGTCCCCATAATTGTCCTATCACTTTTTCAACATTGTTGCCAATGTGGCTGCCCCAAGAGTGGAAATTTCATTGACAAAAAAAATCATTTATTACTTAGCTGTACACATATTTCAGACATCCTGAAGTCCCTGATCTCATGTGTATAATTTCCTTGACCTGGAGCACAGTCCCTGCCTCTTCCATACCCTCAGTACCTGGCTGACTCTCACTCCTTCCCACTGCCGGCTAAAACATGTCCTCCTTCTAGAAGTCGGCCTTCTCTGACCCTATGGAGGATGGAGATGGTACCTAGCAACCTGCTCTTCCCCTATGCTCTTGTCATCACATTACACGGTAATTCCATGTGTATTTTACTGATTTATATCCCCCCTCATATTACATACACACACACACACACACACACACACACACAATTTTAAGCTTCGTGAGAATATAAATCTATCTTCTGAGCCTTCATTTCTAACCCAAACATGTAGTTGAAGTGTTCGTGGCACATACTGAGTTACTAATAACTGTACATTGTGAATAAATAAAAGACACTCAGCAAATAAATGTGAAGAAGTTTTACAAACCCTCTATGCTAGGCTGAATCATAAAATATCCACAAATCCAGAAGTATCCCATAACTACTGAACTATTAAATTCACTGACTACTTGCCAAGAGTCCCCTAAATCAGGTAATTTGACAATAAATAAAATACCTTGACATATTTATGCAGATCTTTGAAGCAGTGAGTCAGAGAAAGCAATTTAAATAATATGCCCTCAAGAAAATTTTTACAAATTTAGTGCTTTCCTGAGTCCAGTCACCTTAGTAGCTCCTTAAATAGAAATTATCTTAATGGGAAAAATGATGGAAAATAGTCATCAGAACTGCATAAAAATTCAACTAATAAGTATTTGTGAATACTTCTTCTGTGTTAGGCCTACAGGCAGAACAAAGAAAAACAAAACACAGACTTTCCTCTCAACATGTTGATAATCTAAATGACATATAAATAATATGTCACCTCCCCCTACCAAATTCGGGCTTCCCTTGTGGCTCAACTGGTAAAGAATCCTCCTGCAATGCGGGAGATCTGGGTTCGATTCCTGGGTTGGGAAGATCCCCTGGAGAAGGGAAAGGCTACCCACTCCAGTATTCTTGCCTGGAGAATTTCACAGGGGTCGCAAAGAGTTCGACATGACTGAGCAATTTTCACTTTCAAAGTACTATCAAATTCATTAATGAATGCCATTTATTTGCAGTTATATACATGTGCTTAGTTTTGAATTTAAGAGAGGTCATTATTGAACATTAATATGAACATTACGATTTTTTGCAACTGACATGAACTTGTGTATCTGAGATAAATTAAGCATGCCTGTTGTATCACAATTTTATGATTAATTCAGTCTTTTGAAAATAAACCAGTTTCTCCAAGAGCACATGCTCATAACATACATCAAATAGACAAGATGATTTGTATATAGCTTCTAAAATTTTACCCTGAAACATCTAATTATTTTTCCTTTTGGAAAAAGCATCTGAACACCTGTGGAAGCCATTACTGTTCTGTCCTTTGGGGGCAATAGGCGAGATGAAGCTCCCTCACATACTGCATTTTTCTCCGGATTCACCAGGAACCTCATAGGCTTGCTACCGCATGACCTGAGCCCTTTAACAGGTGGCCGGTCCTATTTCTCCTCCCTACCTTCCCCTCATCAAGAACAAAATACTAATTTCTGTTTTCTTTTCTTTTCCCTCATGCAAATATCCAAAGTAGTGGGGAGATTCTCAGGAGCAGATAAAGCTTAACCCAGCAGAAACTTCATGAACCTGCATGGAACAAGAGTTTTGCTGGTGATATAGGAGATTAATGGGTCTTTCCCTGTTCCTCAAAGCTGAGTGAAATGAGTGAGAACTATGAAGCTACTAGTCCTTCCATAATATCAAAGGTCAACAGAATCTCAACAAAATGATGGCTACTGAATGGTTTACTGGCCACTGCAACCATTTCCCTTTGAAAGTCAAGAAAGTCTTAATTTATAATTACACATTTTGCTTTGGCCTCATCAAGGCAATCCTTGGAGCAGATCCTTGGAGCAGAACTTAGGCTGCATAAATGTATAAACAAAGATTTTGCCCTGATGTGCTAAGAGATCAGGGTGTGTTGGTTCTCGGCCGCCACACCCTAGTCTGTGGTTGAGGATTCCCATCCTTCCTTTCTGCAAGACAGCTCATTCTCAATTAGCAACAGTCTTATTTCAAATTCTGAGACTGCGGTTCTATTTTCCATAATACAAAGATCTCCTGTTGTTTCCTTCAGCAACCTGGTGGGGAACAGATTCACTTCAAATTGTTCAAACAAAGAAACTGCAAGGAAGCAAGAATTTACACAAGTTGGGGGCAGGGCTGGAGAATCCCAGGGACGGGGGAGCCTGGTGGGCTGCCGTCTATGGGGTCACACAGAGTTGGACACGACTGAAGTGACTTAGCAGCAGCAGCAGCAGCAGCAAGGGAATGGTGCACATGGAACAAAGAATGCTGAGGCCCCAAAGACTTCAATAGTGGGAGGAAATGGTGTTCCAGGAGCCCAGAGGGGACCTAACACTGAGAAGGTAGGACTATGTGGTAGGAGCAACAAGCATAGGAGACACAAAGAAGGAAGAGGAAACAATCTGACATCTCTCTCTTTTTATCTTCCCATTGATCTCCTATTGGCAGAAATCTAACTAAAGGTTAGAAATAAGTTACAAGAGAATCCAAGTGATAAAATCTGTAAGGAACAGCTTCCTGGGAGTACAATGCAAGATGGAGAAAGGCAAAGAATACAAAGTACATTATACAAATCACAATGCAAGATAGAGAAAGGCAAAAAATATAGAGGAAAAAAATGTATAGACACATCCAAATGTAACTTGTTATTAAACTTGCTAACAATGGTTTAAATAAGTGAACTATGGAGAGTTCTCCAAGTGAAGACTTTGTAATACATTTGTGTGTAAATAGCACTGGCTACTTTCCTGTCCCCTCCCCTCTTCTCAAGCAACATAACAACCCCCAAAAGAACTAAACAGAAATACTGAAATAATATTCTCCAAGAGGGCAGACCCTCTGGCAATATTCTTGCTAAGGGACAGAAGCTTACAGCTGACCTTGTACCATTACATACAAAGCAAGCGCCTTAAGTCCTCAGGACTTTGTGTTATAAATACTGATATCTAACCTCATTTGGAGAAATGAGGATGGATTGCTAGCCAGAAAACCCATGACAGCTGAGTGAAGAGAGAGTAAATTGGTGGAATTGTGCAATTAAAAATATGCAAAGTACCAAAACAAATTTAATTCCCATCACCTTTTTCAGAAAGTTACTAGAGGACACAATCCAACAAAATGAGAGTAAAAATCAAGGAAAAAAAAAAATGAGATCCAGAAATCTAGAGACCTACCACAGAAGAAAGGTGAAAGTCACTCTAGAAGGTTGATAAAGGAAAGTTTGAGCCTAGAAAGACAGAAGACTCCATAAAGGATGTATCCAAGAAGAAGAAAAAAAAAAAAAAGACAAATAAGAAGAAAGGAAGAAAAAGAAAAGAAGGGGAGAGGGAAGGGGCAAAGTGGAGAGGAAAGATATACTTGACTACACTGAAAGGACATTTATAACTCTCAGAAAGTTGGAGAATAATTAGCGGAATCTCTAAAAACTGTAAAAGAGAGAAGCAACTATTAACTTTAAGAAATGATATAATTAGAGTAAACAAGTTGACTCAGTTGTAAAAAGTACTTACTTAGTTGTAACACTGAATATTGCTTTAACCAAAAAAGTGTGATATAACCATGCTGGAAGATGAGTGAAGGCAGGTGGGCAGGGAAGAAGGGTATGTTGCAGGTTAAAAGAGTGAAATCCTCATCTTTCATAAAAGTTAACCTAAAATTGCTACACGTGGAATATGAATCTAAAGATGGTTGTTTCAAATTATAGAGATAAAAAGCAGAATAATCAGCTAAAAGAGTTTGAAGTGGATGCCTTTGAAGAATGGGAATTGGAGAACAGTAGGGTAAGGACTGGTCAGAACTTTTTGTTATAAGCTTACTAGTACTATCTCAAATCTTAAAACTATATTTGTATATACAAAATGTTATATACTGTGTGTATATGTGTGTGAACCAATGAGATTAAAATTTAGGTTAAATATTTTAAATCAGCCATAAAGTTCAGAGTTATACTTTACAAGAATAAAGAGACCTGTTGAACAATGCAGAGTAATTAGAATTCCACATGTGGGTCTACTAGGAGACCATGTAACCCACAAAGAAGAGAAAAGTCCCAAAGGTCATCACAAATAAGCAATATGAAGCCTTAAAATAATGTAACATCAAATGAGAGAGTTTCCATCTCTGGCTGGAGTGCTTTAATTGTGTCTCAAATAAAATACACCTCTGGGATATTTATAGCTTTAACTAATCTCATTTTCATATAATATTTGACAGGCTTTATAAATGAAAAGGGTTAGACATCTGTTGATTTATCATTGGCACAGCAACCCAAATGCTAAATCAGTGAAGTCCCACAGCTCCTTTGCAAAATAGAACTCAAAAGCCAGCTAGGAAGGCCAGAGAAGTCACGGTGACCAGAAGCAGCAGAGCGGCCACCTACGAGCAGAGGGGACGGACACAGGCAACAAACTCGCTCCCATTCTTCTCCTGATCAGAGATGCCCAGGAATGCCTTTTACATTGTGTATATTTCTTTCCTGGTTGCAAATAGGAAAACAAAAGTTAACAAAAGAGAGATTGTTCAGAAGTATTCAGTACAAACAGATCTCTTTCTTTTTTCTCTTTTTTTGGCTGAACTACATGGCTTGCAGAATCTTATCCCCTGCCAGGGATCAAATGCTTGCAGTGGAAGCATGGAGTCTTAACCACTGAACCATTAAGGAAGTACCCAAAACAGATCTATCTTTCCTTGTGCTTCATGAAGCATTGGAAATATCAGCAGATTTTCCTAGGATTTTTACAGTCCTGACATTTGTTTGCATTATTTTCTGATAAATCTCTAAGGCAAAGAGATTTACAAAAAATAATGGGAGAAATTTCCATTGCAAGCTCAGAAACATTTTATTTTCCAAATTATCTTTTAGTGTCAATATGAGCAACACAAACAACATGAGATTTAGAGTCAATCAATATTATCAACCTTAATATTTGTCAATCTTGCACTATTACCAACATCAAAGGATTCTTTTTTTTTCATTAAAAGGCATTCTATTTAGTTAAATTGAAGTATAGTTGATTCACAATGTTGTGTCAATTTCTATTCAACAGCTAATTGATTCAGCCATACACACACACATATATTCTCTTCCCCCTCATTATGATTTTTCTCAGGATACTGAATACAGTTCCCTATGCTATACAGTATGGCCTTGTTGTTTATGTCCTTTTTTTTTCACATGTATTTTTATTAGTTTGAGGCTAATTACTTTACAATATTGTAGTGGTTTTTGCCATACATTGACATGAATCAGCCATGGATTTACATGTGTTCCCCATCCCAATCCCCCGTCCCGCCTCCCTCTCCATCCCATCCCTCTGGTTTTTCCCAGTGCACCAGCCCTGAGCACTTGTCTCATGCATCTTATAACAATTAGAGATAATCTATGTGAGCAGTCTGGAACATAACAGGTACATAATTATCTTTATTATCATTATTCTCCAAATAGTAGAGATTTCAGTCAAGTATAACCTTGTATACACTGTTTCTATCAAGTTCAGTTTCACCAATAAGGAACACTGGTAGAAAAGAGAAAATGCAAAATACTTTTATGGCTACGTTAACGCCAAGAGGTAATTAGACAAGAATAAGACCTTGTCCTCCTGTGATAGCAGTTAGCACTATTCATTAAATATTCCCCACTTGAGTTCAGTTCAGTTCAGTCGCTCAGTCATGTCCGACTCTTTGTGACCCCATGAACCGCAGTACACCAGGCCTCCCTGTCCATCACCAACTCCCGGAGTCTACCCAAACCCATGTCCATCGAGTCAGTGATGCCATCCAACCATCTCATCCTCTATCGTCCCCTTCTTCTCCTGCCCTCAATCTTTCCCAGCATCAGGGTCTTTTCAAATGAGTCAACTCTTCGCATCAGGTGGCCAAAGATTTGGAGTTTCAGCTTCAACATCAGTCCTTCCAACCTTTAGGATGGACTGGTTGGATCTCCTTGCAGTCCAAGGGACTCCAAAGAGTCTTCTCCAACACCACAGTTCAAAAGCATCAACTCTTCTGCACTAAGCTTTCCTTACAGTCCAACTCTCACATCCATACATGACCAGTGGAAAAACCATAGCCTTGACTAGATGGACCTTTGTTAGCAAAGTAATGTCTCTGCTTTTTAATATGCTATCTAGATTGGTCATAACTTTACTTCCAAGGAGTAAGCATCTTTTAATTTCATGGCTGCAGTCACCATCTGCAGTGATTTTGGAGACCAGAAAAATAAAGTCAGCCACTGTTTCCACTGTTTCCCCATCTATCTGCCATGAAGTGATGGGACCAGATGCCATGATCTTAGTTTTCTGAATGTTGAGCTTTAAGACAACTTTTTCACTCTCCTCCTTCACTTTCATCAAGAGGCTCTTTAGTTCTTCTTCACATTCTGCCATAAGGGTGGTGTCATCTGCATATATGAGGTTATTGATATTTCTCCCGGCAATCTTGATTCCAGCTTGTGCTTCCTCCAACCCAGCGTTTCTCATGATGTACTCTGCATATAAGTTAAATAAGCAGGGTGACAATATACAGCCTTGACATACTCCTTTCCTATTTTAACCAGTCTGTTGTTCCATGTCCAGTTCTAACTGTTGCTTCCTGACCTGCATACAGGTTTCTCAAGAGGCAGGTCAGGTGGTCTAGTATGCCCATCTCTTTCAGAATTTTCCCCACTTAGGCTCCTTCTAAGTATCTGGTTGGGGAGCAAGGACTTACATTAGTTTTGGTCTATGTGTTGTGAGCAGGAAGTCACGTGCATCATCTGGGCCAAGTATTTACCTGCCAAGCAAGATCATCCAAAGTTCTCTTTTTCACTGAGCACAGTGACCAGCAATGTTGAAAATGGTAGCCACTCTGTCAACCCAGTTCCTGAGTGACTATACACAGAGACTTCCTGATGACCCACAATTGAGATGCTAGTGTGAGCAAGAAACAAAAGTCACTGTAGATTCCTGAATGTATTTATTACCCTCTCTGGGTCTGTGCTCAGTCATGCCCAACTCCATGTAACCCCACAGACTGTAGCCCACCAGGCTCCTCTGTCCGTGGGATTCTCCAGGCAAGAATATTGGAGTGGGTTGCTATTTCCTCCTCCTGAGGATTTTTCTGGCCCAGGGATTGAACCTGTGTCTCCTGCATCTCCTGCATTGGCTGGCAGATTCTTTATCATTGAGGCACCTGGAAAGCCCATATATTTGTTATTAGCTTAACTTAATAAATAAGCGAAGATGATTCATCCCATGGACAGCAATCTATCAGTCTCTGTCTCTCTCTTTCTCTCTCTTTCACATTAAAAACAATTATTATCATTATTATATGGTACTAGGCACTCAACTGAAAAATAACATGGCATTAGGAACGGTCATGTGTGGCTTCCCAAGTGATTCAGCAGTAAAGAATCTGCCTGCAGTGCAGAAGATGCTGGAAATGCAGGTTCAATTCCTGAGTCAGAAAGATCCCCTGGAGAAGGGAATGGCAACCCACTCCAATATTCTTGCCTGGAGAATCCCATGGACAGAGGAGCCCGGTGGGCTGCAGTCCATGGGGTCGCAAAGAGTTGGACATGACTGAAGTGACTGAGCATGCATGTATGTGCATGCTAAGTACACACAGAAAGAGCCTACAGAAAAAGCAGAACAGATTACACCTCCATTCACAAAGGTATGACACCCTCACAGGGACAGTGGGAGTAACTAAATGATAATTTTCTGGTTCTTCTGAGATGATTCGTACTTCCTATGTTTTATGTCCAAGAGAAGTCATTATATTCTCTCAGCAAGCCTTTCAGTACTTGAACTGGTATGAATACATTTCTGGTCCTTGCAACAAAAAGAATGCTAACTACAACCAACTCTTGGACCAGAGCAAGGCACTTGGAGCCCAGTACCATCACAGGTAGCGTATTGCTAAGAAGAGCAACAGGGCAGAGATTAAAGGGATGAGCCCTTGCTCCACAGTCTGACAGGTAAGCCAAACAGTGCAGTTAACCAATGGCAAACTCAGCAGGCCTCCAAATAAACCTTAACGAGCACAGTATGTTATAAGGAGTGTTCAGTGCCTATTTGATGAAATAGGGAGAAAACTACTCATCCTCTGAATTAAAGAGTTGCTTATATTCTATGTAGTAAATAACTACATAAAAATATGTCATTAATGAAAAATGTTTGCATGCAACAATCTTACTCCAAGGAGAATGTGCATTGAGCCCGAACATAGTTCATCTGGTATGTACAAGCGCTGCAGGGAAAACTCGAGCACCTGCATGAACATCTGATTACTTAACCAGGCCTTTTGTCTACTCTGTCAGATCCCTCTGCTAGAAATCCCTTTTTCTGACACAATCAAAAGAAAACCAGTTTTTCAAATGAATGTTCGTTTACTCCAAAGAGCAAGCCAGGACTTATACTTGCCGAGTGTGTCTCCATCTCCTTTCAGGAGACAGTTGGTAATTACTGCAGGGTTTCACTCCGGGGAGGGATTGTCCCTGCAACTTTCACTGATTTGTTTAACTAGCAATGAAATGCGATTTACATGCCTTTCTCCCAAGGTGGTCTTCTTAAAAAACCACAGCAAAATGATCATCTGCAAGCTGAGCTCATGGTAAATAAAACCAGGTCCTTTTCTTTTCTAAAGTGGAAGGTCTAATCCTGTAGTCTTGATTGCTTTCCTAATTACAGACTCCAATCACTGCCACAGTACCTGGTAGTGGCAAGAGCTCTGTAACCAGTTAAATATCCCACCCTCGTCACGAACCTCCTCACTTAAACCCAATACGGAACCAACTCACATCTACATGTAGCAGGTACTGAAAACTTCGCTCAAGTCAGGGTTTCATTTCCCTTCTCATTTGTTCCCTTTTCATTTGTTCTATCTTTCTCACTATTGTATCATTAGAAAAATGTGTTCTTTTCTTCCAATTAAAAAAAAATAGTCAAAAAGCCTACCATCATCTCCCATAAATAGAATACTGAGGAATAACAAAGCAACCCAGATCCCAAAATCACAAGGGACTGTTTCCTCAGCTCATTTCTCAAACATATGATGAGCAGAGACAAGGAAGGTATGTATTACAAGCAGATTTCCCCACTCCAAGAACACGAAAGCCTTACAATGAAATGAGAGGTGCAGGCAAATTCACAGAAAAACATAAGTACATCCCAGAGGACTGCATCTTAAAGAAACACTCGCCTCCATCTGCCTACACTCTTCCACTTGACCACATGATAAATGCAGATTCCCCTGAAGGTATGTCCCTGTCCAAGGACCTACACCAGCTCAAATCTGGAGGAACAGGGGAAAGTGTTTAACTGAAACCTAAATACAAAATGTAGCGCTCTGGAATCTAGTAGCACCGCCTACTCAGTATGTCCTAAGTGCGTTTCAAGCATGAGGTTTTTATTACACTCCTTTTCAGAAAGCAGGAAACAAGGTGAGATAAAATAAAGGACTTAAGCCTAAGCTCAGCCAGCAAGGCAGGACAAACAGAGGGAGGCGCCCAGACCATTACTGCGAACTGGGCCTCTGATGTGTTTAAGCGGCTGCCAAGTCACCCAGTTCCTAACACAACCTGACTTCAAGGAACAGGTGATGCGGCTACTCCTGAAGAGGATGAGAAAGTGACAAGAAGATTCTCATCAGTGAATAGATCACTCTGAGAACACTGTCCCCCACCCAGCCTTGGAGATTAAGGAAGCAGGGAGGGAGAAACCACATGCGCTCTTCACCAGCCAGCTAAAGGTCTACTTGCTCACAGAACATCAATATTATAATGCTCACTCGGCTGGTCCAGACCAAAAAAGCAGCGCGTGGGACTGACTGGTGAAGCTGAACTTCTATAACAATTAACTAAGCAAGAAACTATTCACCTACCCATTTCTTCCTCACAAAAATTGAGTGCAAATACAATAAGGAGAGTCACATCTTAATTTTTTATTCTCTCCAACTACTTCTGCAGTCAGTGTTACACATTCAAGATGTTTTCTGGCCATTAAAAAATATCATATGGACACACTGCTATGTTTTAAATTAAAAAAGAAAACAAGAAAAAAATAAACAATGATAACAATGAATTATAATTCATTGGACAAAAACAACAACAACAAAAAAGATATGAACCCTATGTGTTCTCCTAAAAACTTTAGATCTGTGCCTCATACAGTCAGGTCCATAATCCATGAAGCACTGGTGTATAGACGTGGGGCTGGGGTTGGGGATGGGGGAGGGATGGATTGGGAGTTTGGGATTGGCAGATGCAAACTATTACATGTAGAATGGAAAACAAGCCACCCGTATAGCACAGAGAACTACATTCAATATCCTGAGAGAAACCATAAGGGAAGCAAATATCTTAAAAAAGAATATGCGTGTGTGTACAGCAGAAATGAACACAACATTGTAAATCAACTATACTTCAATTCAAAAAAAAAAAGAATTGACTGGTGTGTATGATTTTAAGATTTGACTTTACTTTTTTCCATATGGATACTTCAATGATATAGCACTTGTTGTTGAAAAGGCCATTTTCTCTTTATTACAAAGCTATTGTACATTTGTGATAAATCAAGTCTTCATATATCCAAAAAAAAAAAAAAAATACCACAAACAAAGGACACTTGGTATTTTTTTTTTACTGAATGCAAGATCTTTAAAATTCTGTGATGCTTTACAATTTTCAAAAGCTTCACACACATAATTTCATACAATCCCATAATAGCCCTTTTCCTCCCTACCCTGACATTGCCCTTCCCCTCCTTCCTCTCCGCAGTGGTAACCACTAGTTTGTTCTCTGCATCTGTGAGTCTTCTTTTTTTTGTTGTTATATTCACTACTTTGTATTTTTTGATTCCACATATAAGTGATATCATACAGTACCTATCTTCCTCTATCTGATGTGAAGTTAGCAGAAAGTCCTCCAAGTCAATTTGCCCTGTGGCTGCAAGTGGCAAACTTCTGTCCTTTTCCATGGCTGAGTAGTATTCCACTGTATGTATGTACCACATCTTTATCCATTCATCTGTTGATGGACACTTAGGTTGCTTCTGTACTTTGCCAATTGTTAATGACGCTGCTATGAACAGGAAGTGCATGTAAGTTTTCAAATTAGTGTTTTTGTTTTTTCAGACATATTCCCAGGAATGAAGTTGCTAGGTCATATGGTAGTTCCCTTTTCAGTTTTTTGAGGAATTCCCATACTGTTCTCCACAGTGGCTACACCAATTTACATTCCCACCAACAGTGTACGAGGGTTCCCTTTTTCTCCACATCCTCATCATTCTTTGTTATTTGTGTTTTTTGATGACAGCCATTCTGACAGGTGTGAAGTGATATCTCACACTTTGGTTTTGGTTTGCATTTCCCTGATGATTCATGATGCTGAGAATTTATTCCTGTGCCTATTGACCATCTGTATTTCCTCTTTGGAAAAATGTCTATTCAGTTCTTCTGTCCATTTTTTAATTGGGTTGTTTGCTTTTTTGGATGTCAAGGTGTATAAGCTGTTTATATATGTTAGATATTAACTCCTTATTGGTCATATCATTTGCAAATATCTTCTCTTACTTCAGTAGGTTGTCTTTTCATTTGTGAATGGTTTTCTTTGCTGTGCAAAAGCTTTTACATTTAATTAGGTCCTGTTTTTTATTTTTATTTTTTGTTTGTTTTTTTTTTTGCTTTTGCTTCCTTTACTTTAGGAGATAGATACCAAAAAATACTGCTCCAATTTATGTCAAAGAGTGTTCTGCCTACATGGTCCTCTAGGCGTTCTATAGTATCCTGTCTTATATTTCAATCTTTCATCCATTTTGAGTTTTTTTTTATGTGGTGTTAGAGAATGTTCTGATTTGATTCTTTTATGTGTATCTAGGACACCTTGTATTTTTAAGATAGAAAAATGATTAAATTGTTAACATTGATAAATAAAGTATTTCTCTCTTCATTCAAGCAGACGTCTCCCTCTGCTCCTTGGTAAAGTGCACTGAATACTACAAAGCATGATGCCCTGATAAAGGATACACAGAAACATGAGCCCAGTCAGTAGAGTCACTTTCAAAGAACATATTTACTTACATTCTTGTCTCACAGGCGGCAATTCCTTTTCGGACCAATTTTCTAGAGAAAACTTTTCTTTTTGCGAACCACTAATTAGCTAACAAGAAGATTCTCATCAGTTGAGATCAATATCAATCAACATCAAATACTTGATGAGACACACGGGAAAGATCGGGTCTATTTGGTTTGTTTTCAAAGTCTTTATCATCCACATCACTGCCCACTTTCTTACATAAATATATACAGCTTGAACAAGAGACTGTGCAGGAGTATATAAGTTAACTTTTGTTTATCTAGAGATTCTAGGGCATTTTCCATTACCATTTTTTATTCTAAATACTTTATATTTCGAGCATGACACGCAGTCTTTCAAGTTGACCTCATAATATGATTTCCAGTGTACAGATAAGGAAACTGAGGCATCAAAACAGTGGTTAGAGCGCTAGCTGTCCTTCACAGTTAGGAGACTGCTGTTGACAGTATCAAGAGAGACAACAAGGCAAGTCAGTTACTGGGCTGGATTAAACCTTCAACTTCTCCTAGGTTTATGCTTGATCAGGGAACCACCTTGTCACTCCCACAAGGTCGTGGAGGTGGGTAAACTTTTTACAATGTTACTGACTTTAAAGGAGTCCTATCTTTATTTAGTTAACCCTTTATCTTGGCCCTTCCTATTTGAGATCAGCTGTCTACATATTTCCATGTTTCGAGTATTCTCAAGAGCAAGACTGTAAAGAATACAAAAATAAAACAGGACATAAAGATTATCAGCCTTAAAGCCACTAGGAGACAAACGAGACTGCTCCAAGGAACAAGGGAAATTAACATTCTTTCCTATCCACCTGGCAAGAACTAAGATCAAAATGAACTGTTGGCAAATTGTTAACATGGAAGCATTAGGACTGTAGGGATCCTATAAAATACTCTAGCACTATTAATATTAAGGTTTCTAAGGACCCTTTTATCAATGATCATTCTTCCGCCTTAATACAATGTTTTGTAAGAGTCTCCTTATCAAACTGACTTGAATTCTTTCTGGAAAAAAGATATATGGAATAAATGAATGGTTGGATGAATTGTAGAACATATGCAAGCTTTATAATTAGACAGACTGTGGCATTGAATACCACCTTTAACATTTGCTAAGTCATGTTTATTTGACATTAAGAAGTTACTTAGCCTCTCTGAGTCACTTAAATTCTATGAGCCAAAAGTTCTCATATATTTAAAAAATAAATAATACTATCTCCTCTTATGGTGATTAAATGAGACTACATATGAAGCACTTGATACATTGTAGACATTCAATGATCAATAGCTATTAATTAAAGCTTCTCATCAACCTAGATTACCAGTAAAACCATTCAGTATCAATGGGAGATGGGGGGGAAATAAAGCCTGACTATCTTTATAACATATAAATAAAGCATTCTATTAAAGAATTTTGAAAATAGTTTGCATTTATTACTTCTATGATTTAGTGGGCCACCAATAGATTAAACACATGTTAATATTCCTTACCTCTGTGCAAAGAACAATTCATTTCATGAATGTCTTTGGAAAGAAATAATAAAGTTTAAAATTTCTTAATCTAATTCTCAGACCCTACTAAGTGATTTAATGCAATATCAATCTTAAATTTTAGTCAGTATAAAGTTTTTAAAGCAGCTAAAAATTCCTCTATTAGAACACGAAATCAAATCTAACTGAGCCAGGAGTCATACGACAACAGTACACCACGTAAAACCTTTGAGCTGTGACTTCTCACATGTCTAATGGAAAGACTGAGTAGGTTTCTAGTTGCAACTGTTTCCTTTTACCACACTGTACATTTTGTGCATTAAATATGGGCAGTGGTGGGTGGTAAAATTTGCTGAAGGAGGAGAGGGAAACAAACAAACAAAAAAATATCACTGTTCTTCAGAACTGAAATATATTATCTGGGTCATGCATGCAAGATCTAAAATTCTACGGTACTCAGAGGACAAGGGTAATATCATATGCGTGTTTTTATCTCTCCCTCATCCCCATCTCAGCATGATACTTTCTTTATAGTAAATATTTAATAATATCTGTCATTGAAGAAACAAGCCAAAGAACACATAAACTTCATTTTACACAGTCTAATAGGCAAAGAATTGTCTAGGATTGTTCTTTGTTTGAGTACTTTGACTCCAATGCATGAATTATACAACAACCATGATTTGCTCCTGGAGGCATGTCCAAGGTAATCACCTGAGAATAAAGGATTCTATGGAATATAGTAGCAATGCTGACTGATCACAAAATGGAAGTAACTTCAAAATTTATTCTAAAAGCGGTAAGTAAATGACATTTTCTGAGTTTTTATTTCAGATGAAAAGGCCATGGAACAATCAGCAAAATGCCAAGAAAATTAATTCAATATACATGGAAGATAGAACAGAAAACAACCAACTTCAGAAATCTGTATAAGTCATGCGGTAGGGAATCAATAGTAAAAGACCAAGAACTTCTGTTTTAGTTTTACACTTGCTTCATAAAAAAGCCACAAACTTTGTGAAATATGTGATGGATACTTTCTGTTGGATATTTTTAATTTGATCTAATTGTTCTTGACAGTTTCCTTTACCACATCATGCATTATGCACATTAAAGATGGGCAGTGGGAAGGGGAAACTATTCAAGTGGAAAAGGGAAAAAGGAAAAAAGTTATTTTCCTTCAAAATTGAAATAAGCTATCCAGACAAACTAAGCTGTATAATTTTACATATGAAAAAAGAAAATGAAGATGGCAAAAATCATATTACATTTAGTGTTGAGAGTATTATCTTTTGAATAATTCAATGGATTATCATGCCAATAGTGTATTTTATCTTTTAAATTATGGTAAATCAGTAGTCAAATTTTACTTAGGAATTAAGATAGTGCTTTATTGAAGACTTCATTTAAGTGATTTGCATTTAACTGTGGGATTGTAATGAAATTTATTAACATGTTTATACTCATAGACTTTGTTACCTTTCCCATATCCTCACTCTCCACCTCTAAAGAGAGCTTTGCTTTACCTACTCATGTTTATCTTCTTTCCCACCCTCTAAAGAGAGTTCCACCTTACGAGTCTAATTCCCCTGCTCATATTTTCTGGAAATCAGAGATTTTCTCAGAGTAATCTAACTTCACCTGAGCTACATCAGTTATAAGTCCCAGATATTATCAATTTCTTAATAGTTGACACTAGGAGGATACAGACCAGTAATTCACATAATAATCAAACTAGCTGCTTGTAGTTCTGAATATATCCATTAATTTATCGTTCACATATCTTTCTAATACTATCTTTCAGAAAGGACAGCATACGCTGTCAAGTGGCCCATCCAAGTCCTGACTCAGACCCTAATATGGCTAGGATATCAAAGCAAGCTAGGATTCCAAATGCAAGAGATCTGACCAGTAAATAATAAGAAAGAATTAATAATATCAAGAAAAGTCTCCATGAGGAGAGATTAGGAGTCAAAAATTTAAGCATAAAAGAATGGATAGTGAATAACTAGAGGCTGTGGGTACATCATTCAAAAGGATTTGCAAAAAAACATGAGATTGAGTTGGTGATGCTAGAATGTAAAGCATGAGTTTTAGGGCAATAGTCAGCAAACTAAACCCGCTGCCTCCTTTTGTATATAAAATTTTATTAGAAGAAGTGAAGTGAAGTCACTCAGTCGTGTCTGACTCTTTGCGACCCCGTGAACTATAGCCCACCAGGCTCCTCTGTCCATGGGATTCTCCAGGCAAGAATACTGGAATGGGTTGCCATTTCCTTCTCCAGGGGATTTTCCCAACCCAGGGATTGAACCCAGGTCTCCGGCATTGCAGGCAGATGCTTTAACCTCTGAGCCACCAGGGAAGCCTTTATTAGAAGTCACACCCATTTGTTTGCATTTTTATTAGAAGTCACACCCATTTATTTGCATACTATCTATGGATTATCTATAGTATTTGCATACTATCTATAGTTTTCCTACTACAAGAGCACAGCTAAGTAGATGCAATAGAAACCATATGGCTTACAAAACCTAAAATGTTTATTATCTGGCCCTTCATAGAAAAAATGTTTGGCGACCTCCATCTTAGACTTTAGGAAACCGATGATTACATTGTGAGGAAAAAAAGTCTGATTTCATACCTCACATCCACATCTGAAATTATCTCACACTTTAGGTTATATTTGAAGTAATCTGAATTTCATCATTTTGTTGAAGTAATACATTTAGAGAGGTCTGTCTTTTTCTACAGATTGCTATATAATTTTTCATATATAAACCTCATTGGATAAAGTATATCCTTATCTGCTCTTCTGAAATGTTAAGGAGGAAATTTCTTTACACATTTGAATTGTAACATTTTCAAACAAAAACTGAAATATTGTAAGAGAATTTGAGGAGCATGAAGAACAGGAAAAGGCTTTTAGTGATATATTGATGATGAGAGAAACATTCTGAAGCAAACTAAAGAATGAGTAGGTATTCTCAAAGATTATTGTACTCAAAACCTTCTGGTCACCATCTAGTTATCATTTAATTATAGGCACCAAGCTTAAGAGGTACAACTGGATCCTGTGACCCTCACTGAACAGGAAGCTCTTTCAATGGTGGCCTCTCCCATCTTCAGTTATAACCTAGTGAGAACAACCATTACAGAGTGCTAGTATACCCTTCAACAGTACATTTCTCAATTTTTTGTTGGAAGGAGTCATTTTTAAACCTTTTTGGATTCTTAGGACTAAAATTTAAGATGAGCAACCCAATAACATCTGTAGAATTTAAAAAAAATCTCTAAACCTTACAGTGTGGACTTTCATGTCCACACTGGAAAGTCTTGTCCTCTCACCCAATTATCAGCTCTAGTTCAGTTTCCAAAACCAAGGCCTCTTGAATAAAAGGGATGCTTAGGATAGGCAGAAGAAAGAAGATGCCTACAGCATCAACACTTCATAATGTAAATCTCCACTCTACCATCTCCAAAAAGGATCTGGGGCCATTTACACACCCTTATTCATCCCAGAGTTTGTCTATTGGCTTCATACTAGAACAGCTTATTGAAGGTGCAGTTGCAGCCTTTGTTGTGAGAAAATGCCTCTCAAGGTATGAGATGCTCTAGCATGTGATGTGCATTCTGAATCATCACTCAAACATGATACTATTTTTCACACAGAAATGATACATGGGTTCAGGAACTAAAGGATAAAGAGGGAAGTGACAATCTTCTCTGGAAACTCCCCGTGATTCATAATCCAAATTGTTTCTCAAAACTAGAGGTCCCTGAGACACTACCGGGAAATATATGAGGCCAGACAAGTTTAATAATTATATGAAGATGTTATTTGACTTTTTCACTGTGCTGACTGGAGGAGGAAATGGCAACCTACTCCGGTATTCTTGCCTGGAGAATCCCATGGACAGAGGAGCCTGGCAGGCTACAGTCCATGGGGTCACAGAGAGTCGAAAATGACTGAGTGACTTGGCACACACGCATGCACAGTGTTGACACTGGAAGCAATGGCAGATAAAACTTCTGGTGCCTCAGCAAGGACCAGAGCAGTGGCACCAAACTATGCCAGTAGCCGCTGTGCTCTTCACCTCCTGGCACTGGCGATAGGAAATAACAAAAACAGAAAGTGTCGATGCCACTTTAGAATGTTCTTGATGAAGCCATAAAAAATACGAATTGTATTAACACTTGACCTGTGAGTACGTATCTTTTTAATATTCTGTGTGATGAAATGGGAAAAATATGTAAAGCACTTTGGTAACACACTACACATGATGACTTGAGGAAAAGCACTTGTGTGATTGAGTTAGGAGCTGAGCTAACTTTCTTTACTGTGCAACACTATTTTTTACTTAAAAAAATATGACTGACAGACTAACTATGGCTATTCAGATTGAGATTTGGAAAACATTTTCTTGAACAAAATGAGTCTGTTACTTCAAGAAAAACAATGGAATAGTAGTTGTGGCCAGTGATAAGATTCCAGCTTTCAGAAGAAATTAAAATTTTTTTAAACTTATATCCACCCACCATAAGTTTGACAGTTTTCTAAAACTTAAAGATCTTCTGATGAGATCAGTGGTAGTGTTTAGAAAAATGAATTTTTGACGTTATATGATAAAACAGGTCAGCCTTCAGAAGATCTGAATAACTCAGAGAAAGCATTTTCCAAATAACCAATGTATAACACTACAAAACCATGAAAGATCTGCTAAAAATATGAGACAGATCAATGGATTTTAATATGAGAGAGTATTAAAAGTTTACTAGTGTGGTATCAGATTCCATATTGCAAATAACCTGCAAAAACCTACAATTTGTCAAGTTTTAGTGGGTATCAAAAAGGATATCAACAATTCTATGAAAAGACTATTTTATTTATTTTTTTTTCCATCAATTCTTTTTATTTTTTATTTTTTTATTTTTTATTTTTCAGTGGGTTTTGTCATACATTGATATGAATCAGCCATAGAGTTACACATATTCCCCATCCCGGTCCCCCATCCCACCTCCTTCTCCACCTGATTCCTCTGGGTCTTCCCAGCCCACCAGGCCCGAGCACTTGACTCATGCCTCCCACCTGGGCTGGTGGTCTGTTTCACCACAGATAATATACATGCTGTTCTTTCGAAACATCCCACCCTCACCTTCTCCCACAGAGTTCAAAAGTCTGTTCTGTACTTCTGCGTCTCTTCTTCTGCCCTGCATTAGGGCCATCGTTACCATCTTTCTAAATTCCATATATATGTGTTAGTATGCTGTAATGTTCTTTATCTTTCTGGCTTACTTCACTCTGTATAATGGGCTCCAGTTTCATCCATCTCATTAGAACTGATTCAAATGAATTCTTTTTAACAGCTGAGTAATATTCCATGCTGTATATGTACCACAGCTTCCTTATCCATTCGTCTGCTGATGGGCATCTAGGTTGCTTCCATGTCCTTGCTATTATAATCAGTGCTGCGATGAACATTGGGGTGCACGTGTCTATTTCAGATCTGGTTTCCTTGGTGTGTATGCCCAGTAGTGGTATTGCTGGGTCATATGGCAGTTCTATTTCCATTTTTTTAAGAAATCTCCACACTGTTCTCCATAGTGGCTGTACTAGTTTGCATTCCCACCAACAGTGTAAGAGGGTTCCCTTTTCTCCACACCCTCTCCAGCATTTATTGCTTGTAGACTTTTGGATAGCAGCCATTCTGACTGGCGTGTAATGGTACCTCATTGTGGTTTTGATTTGCATTTCTCTGATAATGAGTGATGTGGAGCATCTTTTCATGTGTTTGTTAGCCATCTGTATGTCTTCTTTGGAGAAATGTCTGTTTAGTTCTTTGGCCCATTTTTTTATTGGGTCATTTATTTTTCTGGAATTGAGCTTCAGGAGTTGCTTGTATATTTTTAAGATTAATCCTTTGTCTGTTTCCTCATTTGCTATTATTTTCTCCCAATCTGAGGGCTGTCTTTTCACCTTACTTATAGTTTCCTTTGTTGTGCAAAAGCTTTTAATTTTCATTAGGTCCCATTTGTTTATTTTTGCTTTTATTTCCAATATTCTGGGAGGTGGGTCATAGAAGATCTTGCTGTGATTTATGTCAGAGAGTGTTTTGCCTATGTTCTCCTCTAGGAGTTTTATAGTTTCTGGTCTTACATTTAGATCTTTAATCCATTTTGAGTTTATTTTTGTGTATGGTGTTAGAAAGTGTTATTCTAAAAAACCTCGCTTTTTACCAACTACATATCTGTGTGAGGTTGGACTTTCTACATATACTTCACCTAAAACAATACATTACAATACCGAATAGACATCCAGCTGTCTTTTAGAAGTTTCTGTCTTCTATTAAACTAGACATTGAAAGAGATTTGAAAAAATATAAAACAATACTTTTCTCCTCTACAGTTATTTTTACCTTAAAAAGTATGTTCTATATTTTAACATGTAATGAGCTTATCATTATTTTTAATGTATAAATAGATATATCAAAATTATCTTCAGTTTAATTTCTATTATAAATATCCATTACTATAAGCCATGAAAACAAGCACTCTCTGGGAACTTCAACAGTTTTTACAAGTATAAAGGGGCCCGGAGACCAAAAGTTTACGAACTGTTATCTTAGATACTCTTTTTTTCCTCCAAACTGTAACCCAATGCTGTCTGATAATTCCTAACAGTTCCTAGCTGACAAGAATAAGGATTTATAAGGTACTGTAAAATCTTATATATACACATTGAATGGTAACTTCAAGAAGCTTACAAAAAACACAAGAAGCTTACAATCTCAAATTCATTTCATAAAATCATTCTATAGTTGCTACTTTGTGAAAACTAATATTTTCATGGAAAAAATTATAAGTTCCTTAGAATTTCCTTAAAAGCCATATTCTTAACTATATTTTATACTAAATATTTTATACTAAATATGTATACATATTTTATACTAAATATGCCTCATCTTCATCTAGGGTTCACAAATATGCATAGCTTGTTATCAGGGCCCACTTAATTTTCACTTAACTGAACACATTTAGTTGCCTTAATCTCTCCTCACAAATGGATCCTTCAGTTCCCTCTACCCTTATTATTTCTCATTTCTGGGTTTCCTCTAAAGATTTCTTTAGCAATTTGAATTCCAGGTGTGATCACTCTACCACCCAGTGATGGGAATGATCTGTTCTCTGCTCTCCTAATAAAAAGCTGAAAATAATTCTAGACCATCCTCCTAGACTTATCTAATTTTTTTTGTCCTCAATCACACTGAGATAGCTATAGTATTCACCAGCTTCCAGGTTGTTCTTTTCTATTGACTTCCAGAATTGCAGATCAGTTTTCCACATTTCAAGTGAAGTACCTGTAAAGATGATCTTATTGACACCCTCAGTTCTGTGAGATTATAAGAGGGGCTGTGTTGAAAATAAAGTTCAGCAAGAATAACAATAGCATTCAACTGTATCAATTGTATGTATGTCTGCACACATGTTTAAAAGTTGGGAACGATACAATATTTATTTTAGTCACATAAATTTAGTCATCAAAAAATAACACATAATTTGTTTCAAATACCTGACGTTTATCTTCAAGGTACACCGGTCTTTCAGCATTTCATTATTTTCCTTTAAATTTATGACTAGTATGTCTTTTTTAGCAAAGGGGAAAATATTTTAGAAATTACTCTCTTAAAGAAAAAAAAGATCATGTTTTATGTGGATTTTTTGACATAATAGGGCCTTTATGGCAGAAAGTGAAGAGGAACTAAAGAGCCTCTTGATGAAAGTGAAAGAAGAGGGTGAAAAAGCTGACTTAAAATTCAATATTCAAAAAACTAAGATCATGGCATCCGGTCCCATTACTCCATGGCAAATAGATGGAGAAACAATAGAAACAGTGACAGACTTTATTTTATTGGGCTCCAAAATCACTGCAGATGGTGACGGCACCCATGAAATTAAAAGACGCTTACTCCTTGGAAGGAAAGTTATGACCAACCTAAACAGCATATTAAAAAGCACAGGCATGACTTTGCCAACAAAGGTCTGTATAGTCAAAGCTATGGTTTTTCCAGTGGTCAGATATGGATGTGAGAGTTGGACTACAAAGAAACCTGAGCGCCGAAGAATTGATGCTTTTGAGCTGTGGTGTTGGAGAAGACTCTTGAGAGTCCTTTAGACTGCAAGGAGATTCAGCCAGTCCATCCTAAAGGAGATCAGTCCTGGGTATTCATTGGAAGGACTGATGTTGAAGCTGAAACTCCAATATGTTGGCCACATGATGTGAAGAACTGACTGATTGGAAAAGACCCTGATCTTGGGAAACATTGAAGGCGGGAGGAGACAGGGACAACAGAGGATGAGATGGTTGGATGCCACCACCAACTTGATGCACATGAGTTTGAACAAGCTCCAGGAGTTGGTGATGGACAGGAGTCTGATGTGCTACAGTCCATGGGGTCACAAAGAGTCAGACATGACTGAGCAACTGAGCTGAACTGAAGGGCTCAGAATGTATCTTTGTAGATTTAACACTTTTCCATCTATTAGTCAGTAGGATTTTAAAATTCTCAACCTCTTGGAGACACTATTAAGCAGAAAGAATCCAGGGGTCACTCGAATTCAAAAATTACTGCATAATTAATTGGAAAAGGCTATATATACAGTTACAGACATTTTTTGAAGACATTGTAAAAAAAATACAGAAGAAAATTTGTGTAAATGTAAACAGTATTCTTCTGATTATTTATGAGATGGAATTTTATAAAATGCTTGTTTCAGAGGAAATAAATTGAAATTTGGGATGGAAAGATTAAAATGAAGCATTGTATTTGATGTTCCCCTCAATAAAGAGAAGTTATTCCAACCATAATTGACATCTATTTCTGTTTTCTAACACCAGTCAGTCAAATGAATTGAGCTCTCATTGTGCCTGTGCACTATTCCTAGTTCCATGAAAAATAAGTTATTTCAAGAAGTTGATGTTTACCCATTTGTTTTGTAAAGTCAACATTGTTATTAATTAGAAACTAAAGAAAATTTTTAAAATATATAATTTCTATGGATTTTCAATTCCTTTGAAAAGAACTGGGATACTTGAGTAAAGAGATTCTGGTTTTAAATATTCATTAAGCATATAGAAAATTCCCAGAAAATGTTTTTATTTTTAAGAGACTACCTTTGAAAACTTGTAAACCTCCATTTCCCTTTTAAAAAATAGATAAATGATAGCTATCATTTAGTGAAGTTTCTCGGAGAAGGCAATGGCACCCCACTCCAGTACTCTTGCCTGGAAAATCCCATGGATGGAGGAGTCTGGTAGGCTGCAGACCATGAGGTCGCTAAGAGTCGGACCTGACTGAGCAACTTCACTTTCACTTTTCACTTTCATGCATTGGAGAAGGAAATGGCAACCCACTCCAGTGTTCTTGCCTGGAGAATCCCAGGGACGGTGGAGCCTGGTGGGCTGCCGTCTGTGGGGTCGCACAGAGTCGGACGCGACTGAAGCGACTTAGCAGCAGCAGCAGCAGTGAAGTTTATTGAACCTGCAAATTTTCTGTTTCTAGAAAAAAGTAAATCTTTCAAACCTTGGCTTTGAACCAATTCTCAAAGAGTGTGGGCAAATTCCTCAAATAAGTATAATTTAGTGTCCCTTAACTTTCAAAATAACAATTCATCTTATAGAACTTTGCAGATTTTACTTTGTCAAACAAATCAAAGAGTTTAGTTTATTTCAAAAATTGCACTTAGAAAATTCATATAGCAAAATAGTGTGTTCCATTAAAAGTTTTGAGACTATAATATCAAGCTACTAATCACATTTTCATCATAACTATCAAAAACTCTTCCTACCTTTACAAAATATCTCCGTCTGGCTCCCCCACACTCACTTTTTTTTTTAATGTGGTTAATCCACAAATTTTTCTTCAGTAAATTTTTGTTTCCTCTGGATCTAAATCCTATTGTTAAGTCCCTACAATTCAGCATATATTTATTGAGAGTTTCAAGTGTGCAAAGCTATGAATTAAGCACTATTAAATCCCTGAATCCTATTGTAAAATCCTATTTTGCCTACATCAATGAATCCATTACAGAGGGTAAAAAAACTACAATAGCCTTCCAACTGGTCTCCATAACTTCAATTTATTCCCCCCTTTAATCCCACCTGAAAACTATAGCCAGATGAATTGTAAAATAAAAATTTAATAGCAACTGTTGAAAAATAACACAAAAGGCTCCAGTTTTCTAAAGTATAACAAATTCCCATATTGTTTTTACCTATGGAAACTTTCATTTAAATAAAACACTTTTTAAAACAGATGAAGGGAGAGATACTTGGATTGAGGTAGGGACGGGGGAGCAAAGACCATGGGTTCAAAGGAAAATGTTTAGGCTTATTGCCTTGCATTGAAGGTATTCTACAAAATAACCTCTGTGTTCCTTAACGATTGTCTTCCTCATACTGTTGCCATTCCTGAAGCTTTGGGATCATCCAGATATTCTGATCATTTTCTCTCAAATACATTCTGAACAACACTATCTCAGTCACTTCTGCTTATGCTATCTATCTTACCTCAGATGCAACTTCCTTGTATTGCTTTGACCATTTAATCAATTTCTTACCATTATTTGAGGCCTAGTAAAATTGTGTGCTTTTATATATTTCTTAGAACATGAAAAAGCAGTGAAAATTCTCTCCTATGCTTATCATGTGAACTGCCATGTTTAGCATTGTTAGTAATTATATTAAGGTAAGTTTTTATAGAGTTTAAGATAGCTTTTCCAAAATCTTATTGGTTTAGAAATATCTTCTCAGTTACATAATTTCCAGTCCATTAATCCTTCAATCTTGATTTCCTGTGTTTGAAAGATTGTCAAACCATTGTCAGTCTCAGTGTTTTAGTCTCTGTCTTAATTATATATTGCTAGGTAACAGTTTACCATAAGCTTTGTGGCTGTAAACAACACACATTTATGATTTCACAAAGTCTGTGGGCCAACTTAGCCGAGTTCTCTGCTTGGGGTCTCACAGGCTGCAATAAATAAGGTGTCAACTAGGGCTGCAGTCTTACCTGAGGCTTGACTGAGGCAGAATCTATTTAATACTTCCAAGTTCACACAGTTGTTGGCAGTACTGAGTTCCACCCAGGTTGTTGGACCAAAACCCTTGTTTTCCTGCTGCATGACCCTTCATGTCAGCAGCTCACAACACGGCAACTTGCTTCATCAAAGCCAGCAAAAGGGAGAGTCTCCGTGCCAAACAGGCATTATCACTTATGTAACATAATCATGAACACCCTGTCACCTGTGCCATAATCTACTTGGTTAGAAGAAAGTCACAGATCCTGCCCACACTCAAATAAAGGTATTTTAAACAAAGATATGAATACAAGGAAGCAGCAATGATGGCTGCTACTAAAATGACTATATCAGTGAAAGGATGCTTAGATTAAATGAAGTCAAGAAGGCTTTTAAAGTTGGTTCCAGACATCTGAAGAATCTTCACACGTATTAGTAAAAGAAATATATATTTATATTTATATATATATGTATGTATGTATGTATGTATATGTTGCAAAATGCAACATATATAAATAGTAGTATTGGAAAAGGATGGGTTTCCCTGGTGGCTCAGCAGTAAAGAACCTGCCTGCAATGTAGGAGATATGAGTTCGATCCCTGGGTCAGGAAGATCCCCTGGAGAAGAAAATGGCAACCCACTGCAGTATTCTTGCCTGGGAGGCCCTATAGATAGAGGAACCTGGAGGGCTGCAGTCCATGGGGTCACAAAAGAGTCAGACAAGACTTAGAGACTAAACACAGAACATGGAAGGAAATGTTCTTACTTATACCAAATACCTGGTCAAAATCAGAAGGGCTAATGTGACTTTGCCTCTTATTCAAAGGACTTTTCCAACAGACTGGCTAAGGAAAGGACCTAAGGTCTTAGAACTGTAGAATTCCATAAGTGCTATTTACCAATACAACTGGGTCTGGAAAAGCCTGATTGATTTAAGAAGAGTATAGCACATCACCATCAGTGCCTTATAGAGGCATGATTCCAAAAAGCCTGGTTTTAGATATAAAGACTCACAGCTTGGAAGACTAATGTGGATCTTATGCCATAAGCCTTAGAGGAAAGAAGCCATAATCATGAAGGAAGAGAAGTTTCCCCAACTCAGAAGGAGGTTTTATGTTGGCCAGTAGGTGGGAAAGGAAGAATCAAAGGTGACTTACTAGATGGTCTAAATATTGGTAGCTCCTTGAGAAAAAGTCTAGTGTTCCACTGTCTTAGGTCGAATAAAGCCTGGGAGGGACAGCAGAAGGGAAGGAGACATCTCTGGGTAGTATACAGATGGTGTTGCAGAAACCAGTACTGGAAAACCGAGCACCACAATCAGAGAGCTGGAGAACCCAGGTTTATCACGCCGGCGGGCCCAGAGGAGTTAACACTCCAAGCTCTGAGCCCCGAACAAGGGGATTACAGAGCTTTTACAGGCAGACTGCAATGGGCAACACTAGCTGTTAATAGGCTAGTTTAAACTAAGGATTTTCGCACGCGCGAGGCAATAGCAGTCAAGATGGGGAGGGGGACGCCTGGCCTGGACAGGCATGATTAAGCAGGTTTGCAGGGGCTGGGCAGTTGTAAAGATCAGGACAAGGGCAAATGAGATAAACTCCAGTTCCTAGTACTGCAAGTGTCCACTTTCTGAGACTACATGACCTACATGATCGAGACTTTGCAAGGGGCAAGCTGAGTTACACAGGCAGAAGGAGAAGGAGGTTATATAAAATTTTAACTTTTCCTCTTCATTAGAAATCTGAGATGAGCTTGAGAAGATTCCAGAACAGAAAGCTCATTGCCTGGCTATAAAGAGTATAACTAGGGCTGGGTAGAGAAGTCCAGCATCCAATACTATACCTGAAATAGCAGTGGCTGAAGGAGGTGTCTAGATGGATGGTCTGCAAGCTTCTTCATAAGAGCCTTAGCTTTCCAAACAGATGAGGCTGCATCAACCAAGAGTCTCCTAGCAACCTTAACAGAGTAGATACAAGCCTGAGAGTCAAAAGCCCAGAAGAAGGCCTTGCAGTGGGATAAGAATTGGAGGTGGAGGTGTGAATTCAGCATCAGGAGGGACAGAGGCCAACACTCAAGACCAAGTGAGAACACTGACACTGCAGCGGAGGCCATAGAACATGTAGGAGGCCCGGCAGGCCAGTCGTCTTGCTTCTCATGAGAAAAAAGCATCAGATAGCCACCATCACCATCCCCCAAGAGGACAGAATCGTAATTAACTAAGCTGTTACTGGAAGAGACAAACTTTAACTGAAAGTGCTAATTACTTTAAGTCGCAACAATGAGTCGGGCCTCATCAACAAAAACTTGATAAAGCTTATGTTAATTATTGGAAAACAAAGAACATTGCATTTTTTTTGGCACACAAGCTGTAACTTGTATCTATTTACAACTTTATCTCTTCTAGAAACTACATTTTATTGGTGAAATACTGTTTTAGGCTCCGTAGCAGATGTTAAGAATACAAAAGCTGTTTTTTTGTTTTGGGGTTTTTTGTTTTTGTTTTTGTTTTTTTGCTATTCCACAAGGTTTTCAGGATTTCCCATCCAGAGATTGAACCCGGGCCCCAGCAGCAAAAGCACCAAGTCCTAACCACAGGACCACCAGGAAATTCCCCACAGGTGAATAAATCTAAGTTTCTGAACTCCTCTTACAGTCTTACAGTGAAGTGGGCGTGTTAGCCAGGCTATAAAACCTGTTGTATCTGAGTATTTGTATTAGTACTTAAATAAGGGCTTGTGAAAGTCACTCAGTCACGTCCAATTTTTTGCAACCCCCTGGACTGTATAGTCCATGGAATTCTCCAGGCCAGAATAATGGAGTGGATAGCCTTTCCCTTCTCCAGGGGATCTTCCCAATCCAGGGATCGAACCAGGATCTCCTGCACTGCAGGCATATTCGTTACCAGCTGAGCCACAAGGAAAGCCCAAGAATACTGGAGTGGGTAGCCTATCCCTTCTCCAGAGGATCTTCCTGACCCAGGAATTGAACCGGGGTCTCCTGCATTACAGGTGGGTTCTTTACCAACTGAACAATCAGGGAAGTGCTGATTTAACAAGGGCTTAAACAACAATAAAGTCTATCCGTGTGTGTGTGTGTCCTCAAATCATGTCTGACTCTTTGCATCCCCCTGGACTGTAGCCCTCCAGGCTCCCTTCTCCATGGAATTTTCCAGATAACAATAATGGGTTGGGTTATCATTTCCTACTCCAGGGGATCTTCTCAACCTAGGGGTTGAACCTGTGTCTCTTGTGTCTCCTGTACTGGCAGGCAGATTCTTACCACTGCACCACCAGGGAAATCAAATCTATCTTTAGCACACAACTAAACATAAGCAGTCCAGAGTGGATATGGTAGCCTCACAGTATCAGGGAGATAGGCCTCTTCTGTCTTGTTACTCTACTATCCCAGGGTATTGCCCGTATCTATATAAGCAAAAATGGTTCACCATACCCATGTTCTAGTCAGTGGATGGGAAGGATAAAAGGGTAAGGGAAGGGCATACCCTTATTTTAAAAGGCATGTGTCATAAGTTGCACACACCATTTTGTGCACGAAGCATTGGCAAAGAACCCAATCCTGTGGCCACACCACGGACTGTAGCCCACCAGGCTCCTCTGCCATGCGGATTCTCCAGGCAAAGATACTGGAGTGGGTTGCCATGCCCTTCTCCAGGGGATCTTTCCAACCTGGGGATGGAACCCAGGTCTCCTGCATTGCAGGCAGATTCTTAACCAGCTGAGTTACCAGGGAAGCCCTTGGTTAAGTATATGCCTGATTAAATCATTTTACTATACAATAACAGATGAGATATTGGGGGACAATATAGCATCTGTCTTAGTCTGTTCCTCTGGCTTCTCAAATGTGCATGGTATACGATTCAACAAAGAAAAGGAACTAACATGTAAAGGGAAAATAGAGGAAAGTATGTGAGCAGAGACAGCACGCTGATCAGGGAGGCCTTCAAAATAGAACTGATGCTTGAACTAAGTCTAAGAGGAGTAGACTGTCACCAAGACCACAGATAGAACAAAGGCATTTAGAGGGAAAGAAAACAAAAGCATGTCATTATCACAGAGTGTGACATTTGCTGTTCCATTTAGGGAATTTCAAGTAGTTCTATGAAGCCAAAGCATATGGCGGGGTACATGGAGATGAGACTGGCTAGATACAAAGGAATCAGATAATAAACGGTCTTCTACAGCCAGCGAGGAATTTAGCCACTGCTCTGTAGGTAAAAAGGAAACGCTGATGGGTTTTAAGTAGTGAGGTGACATAACCATATTTATACATTTAAGAGATTACTCTAGTGACAATGCAGAGAATAGATAAGCCTGAAGATGAGGGTAAGATTTAGGAGGCAGTTTGACAAAAACAAGATTACAAAGGTATTACTTATGACAATACCCATAAGAAATCAGAGCTTTAGGTGACAGATTCTGTAGGACTTGACAATTAACTGATAGTAGAAATGAAGGGAAAGGAAGATTACTAGTGCTTGGGTGGATGCAGCTTAAGATGGAGAATTCAAAATGAGATCATAGATATGTTGAGTTTGAAGGTACTAGGGATGCTAAGTAACAACTGAGTGAAGGTGACCAATATTCAGATAAAAATAAGGATCTGGAGCTAACGAGGTCTAAAATTGAAATGTGCATTTGGAATCATTAGTGTGATGATTCCATTGAAACATTTGACATCAATTAATGAAAATACAGAACTTGAGAAGACGTCTGAGAATGGAAGATTGCTTAATATGTAGTGCCAAATACTGATAGTATCACAGACCTTGTGAAGCACTTCTGGAAGCCACAGGTTCTGGCTTCAAGGTTCTGGTCCATACAGGTAGCTAATATATTCAAATACATCAAAAGTCACTGTGATTGAGAGCTGACAGTGAATCGGTAAGGAGAAGGAATTCTGTTGCTTTATAGCTAAAGAAGGAGGAAGAGAATTTTGAAGTAATAATTATAAAAGGATGTAAGTTAGAAGATCTGGATGCATATCCCAGGTCACTCCCTCACTGGCAGATTGAGCTGGGGAGAGAAGAAACAGATCTTTAAAGAGATAGGAGAATGATGTGCAGAAAGAAGCAAAGCCAGGAAATTGAAAGTGAACACAGCCTGTATTTCCAACATGTTCTCAATTCAAGGCTTTCCTTAGAATTTCTTCATTCCTACCTTTGAGTTCCACAAAACATCACTGTCATTTTTAATAGCTTTTTCCTTTTCCTCTTCAGTTCAGTCGCTCAGTTGTGTCCAACTCTTTGCGACCCCATGAATCGCAGCACACCAGGCCTCCCTGTCCATCACAAACTCCCGGAGTTTACTCAAACTCACACCCATCGAGTCGGCAATGCCATCCAGCCATCTCATCCTCTGTCGTCCCCTTCTCCTCCTGCCCCCAGTCCTAATCAAATTGATTTGCTTCTTGCAACAATAAGACTCTAACATACAGATACAATATCCTTTCAGAAAGAAAGAATTAATTTTCTCCTACATGGATGTGAGGAAGTGTGAGGAGGAAAGTGGGTAGAAATAGCTATCCTTATCTATGCCAGAGATCATTAGGTACCATCCCACAGACATTATCCTCTTTCCTCAAAAGGAGAACCCGTGTTTTAAGTGATAATGATTGAAAGCACTTTGCAGTCTCCCTTGTAGCCAGGCATAATATGTGACAAACTTCTGAATGATGAGATGTAAGTAAAAGATGATATTAGAATTTCTTAGAAGACTGCTTAAAATATTATCATTATCAAACATTATCAAATATTTTATCAAATAATACCGAATATTATTATGTAGAAAATATCTTTTTGTCCTTTCTCCCTTCCTTTCTCCTGCATTCTGGACAGCTGACCTGAGGGCAGGAGTTTCAGCAAACATCTTGAGTCAAGAGGTGACCTTGAGAATGAAAGCCATTCACAGATTCGGAGATCTGTGATCTTCACAGATTCGGAGGGGCCCAGATCTCTGATGACAACAGAGCCACCAAAAGAACCTAGAACTCTCTTCTTTGTTTATTTTATATGGAAGAGAAATAGATTTGTATCTTATTTAAGAGATCTGAAGCTTGCTGTTATATGCAGCTAAACCTAACTGCAGCAGATACTTTTTAAAAAATTGATATGCCTTTTTATAAATTATACAACTCCAATTCCTAATATTACTACTGCATTTCCCACAGACTATTTTCTTAAATTAAAAAACTATTTAAGAACTCTTCTTTCTTAATAGGAGAAATCAGAGCTATGTGATGGGGGAAAAATAGTCAAAAAATTAAGAAAACTCTATTTAGATGCTAGCCATATTATTTTAATAAGCAACAAAACTTCAGGTACATTTTTTATCTTTAAAGTGAGCGAGCTTAATCAGATGGTGTCTATGGGCTTCCCAGTGCCTCAGTGGTAAAGAATCTGCCTGTCAATGCAGGCGACAAGGAAATGCAGGCCTGATCCCTGCCTCCAGATCCCCTAGAGAAGGAAATGGCAATCCACTCCAGTATTCTTGCCTGGAAAATCCCATAAACAGAGGAGCCTGGAGGGCTACAGTCCATGGGGTCGCCAAAAGAGTCGGACACTGAGCGACTAAACAACAGCAATAACAAGGTCCCTTTTAACTGCAAGTATTTCTCTTATCTTGTATGTTTTTTTTTCCAGAGAATTATCAAAACAATCAAACGTGTGATTATTATTTAGCACACACATAGCACTGTGCCAGGCACTTAGCAATATTAATCACCAAAAGAGTAGGTACCACTCAACTTGCCCAAAGTCACACAGCTTATACTTGGCAGAACCTGGGTTCAAACCCAGGAAGTCCACCGGGTCTCTGATCTTAGCCACTATCCCAGCCTAACTCAGATAAATAGCCCCACTTAACCAGGTCACTCCAGTACAAGTGGTTAAAGAAACTAACAGGACTTGGGAATTTCATTTATGAAATATTTCCAAATGCGATTTCTCCCAACCCTTTAAATGCAGTATTGGTGAGAAGCTCAGAGGACAGCAGGGGCTTCAGAAGGTACCTGTGGCATGCTCTAGACTAGATGGGGTGCGCAGTTTCCCTAAGAATCAGGACTGAAGACACGTTCTTAGAATAGCCTCTGGGGAGGAAGGGCGTTCATTCTTTCTAGTAAATCACATTTGCATTTTAAATAACTAGAAAAATGAATAAATAGACCATCACCTCTCATTTTTTCAAGCTGGGCTGTATCACTGATCCCGCTGCTGCCTTGCAGCAGATGGGCCTGCTCTGGCATGTCTGACGCTGACCTGCCATGTCTCAGGGGCTCCAGCCACTCCCGCTCCTCACTTCCCTGGCATGTGAATATTGAGTTTCACATAGAAATGTGAAAAATGCCTTTAAGCTCATTGCTACATGAAATACAATATATTTGCCAGAGAAGCTGGACTCTCATGTTATTCATAAATCAATTATGTTTATCCTTAGCCCAGAAAGTACTAAAACGTTCTTTCCTCATTTTGAAATCCAATCTGATATCCACAGTAATTATGCTGCCTTTCATATGAATCACTGTCTCATACTGTAATCGTTAGTACTATGGCTGATTCATTTTCTGCCTTATAGTATTTGAAATGATCATCTCACTTGTGGTAGGATTTTGGGAGTTATTGCAGTAAATCCTTTTATTCACTAGACTTTCCTTTTTTATCTCATCTTCAGTCTCTTTGTTCAGATTTTACACCAAAGTTTTACAAAGGCTGTAGCAAGTCAGAGAAGAACAAACTATTAAATCCTCCTGAAACCAGCAAAGCCATACAAATGGATGCCGAAGCCTCCCTCTCCACCACATTTCATTGATCTCGCCTTTCCTACCCGAGGTAAACCGCACCCATCCTCTTATTTGCCCCTTTATTCCTCCTGAAATATAGTCGTGTTAATATTATGTGCTGAAACACTTTTAAAATATCTAAGTCTTTATTTCTGGTCATTTTCCAAATATACACAAATAGATATGAGTTCTTTTCTAGGGATCATAGACCTTACCATTTTAGAAGAGCCACATTTAAAGACAGATGTCTGCTGCCCTGGAATCACCAATATCACATTATTCCATGCATATTAGGCAGGTGTCATGGGATCATCTTGGTTCAGACCCTCTGGAATGTAAGGCATAGTCTTGGGATTATGCCCTGCTGCACTTTCCACATTAAATGTTCCACTGTCAGAATGAGTGGAGACAGGTGGACCCAACAAAAGGCCATCTAACTCAGACTGCCAACCCCCAGGTGGAATATAAGAAGATGGAAAAGCAAGAACCTTTGCGGACACTGTCAGTGCTTGCTGTAAGAAAACATTATGACAAAGAGGAGACTTGATGTTGCAGATATTAATAAGGATCACTCCAGTGAGAAATTCCTTTCTGTGGCCACAGTCACAAGTAGATTCCATTTCAACATCCATGATAGCTATACATTAGGACAGGTTGCTTGTATCATACTCCACTTAAAAGCTATTCCTTACCTTGAAAAGTGCTTACCTTGATGCTCTCTTTGCATTTGAAGCATTGGGCTTTTCATTTTAAAACATTAGGCATGAAATTACACATTCATAATAAGAGTGGCAATTCATTGAATGTTTGCAGTGTGAAGGACACTATGCTAAAAGCTTTGTAGTCACAATCCTATTTGAGTCTTAACACAACTCTTTGAGGTATTATCAACTTTTCTTTATAGATGAGGAGATTAAATATCACATATCTATTAGAGAAGATCCATATAAAAAACCAGGCATATGGAGTTCCAAAATTCATGTTTTTAATGACATGTTATGTTTTTAATCTCACGCTGTATTGCCTTTGCACTCACGCATGGACTGCTCAAGAGCTATACCCAGTTTTTCCCCAGGCCAGTATGTCTTGCTACAAACCAGTTGGTTTTTAGAAACTTCATTTTTGCTTTCCACTTGCAAAGCTCACAGGGTTGTTTTGGTTTTTTAATGGAGTTAGAGTAAGTACAGAAAAATGACAATTGTACCCAAAAGCAGAATTTGTTTTAAGTGATTTCAACCACTGTCATTTTCTTTATCAACACATTTATTCTATCACCACATAAAAAGACCCAATACAAGCTAAGCTTTTATTTTGACTGAAGATGATCCTGCATTTTGTAAAATGACTGGTTTTATAAGGTACAGAATGATACACCTCTGTGCAATAGAACAGTTGGTCTTAAAATAAGCAGCTCCGCCATCAACCCTTCCCCCACCCTTGGCTTGTTATGTAGAGCTGCTGTGACATCTAGTGGCCAAAGTTTAGGGTGGATTTTCTTTATCCATACAGCACGTAGGAGTTCTAATTTAGAAGCATATTTACCACCTCATATAGCTAATGAAATTTTAAATCAATACCATGCTTCACAGTTTACAACTCACTTTTGCATCTATCATTGGTTTATTAACTTAAATGCTATGACTTTCCTATATTACTTAGATTTTTAAAATATGTACTGTAAGTGCCACAGCAAAGCCATGGTTTATTCTGAGTACAGGAATGAATAATAGAATTTGATTCTTTATGCTTATCTTCTACAAAAATAACAACTATTTAGATTAAGTGTCAGTGGTTAAATCAAACTTATGTTTTAAATAACAGTCTAAATAAACAAGTAATAAATTTGTATTATCTCAAATAATTTACAGTAAATTATTAATATACAAGTAAATTCTCTATGCCTCTTGCTGACTTAAGAATGATTTTTGCTAAATTAAAAAAAATAGCTAACACTATTGCAATAAGAAATAGAAGACTAAAAATTGGTTTTAAAAAAACAAAAAAACAGTCATTTTCAGCCAGTTTTTTTATTTCAAAGGTCTATTCCCTAGTAATTACACTTTCTGAAGTTTAAGTTAAAAGAAAACAGTTTATAGAAACCAATATACAAATGACCAGAAGAATTTTTTTTAATTTTTTTCTAATGCAATTTCTCAGCCTAACAAACTCCAAAAAGCAGAGTCTGAGAGAAGCCTGATGCACGAATGGTTTATTAAAGATGACAGCTGCAGAAATAAGAGCGATGGACAAGAAGCACCAGGAAGGACAGGAGTGGAGAGAGAAGGAGGACTAGCCACACAAAGGCACAATACGGAGCTGACCACTATTAGGTGCGAGATCTATGGGACTTTTTGAAAAGAATTATTGAATATACTGTGTCTCTGCTGAAAGGATGAAAAGGTGAAACATTTTTCCATTAACTCACATTCCACATTGGTCAAGGTTTGCCCCATAGGTTGCAAAATCTCCCACACTTTCAGGTTGCTCATGTCTGTCCGAGCATCCCATGCTGCAGGTGTTAGAGGAGGCACACAAGGGCTAAAGTAAGGCACTTCTGGTCACACAGAAAAAAGCAGGGCAACATCTGTGCCGACCTGTTCCCCGCAGCCACAGCTGGAAGGAAAGATAAGGCCAAGCGGATCCGCAGAGGTACAAGAGATGTCCAAGACAAGTGTATATAAAATTTGTGCTATGTTCATAATAAATGGGTCATCCAAGCTGATTGGTATGGATGCTTTTATATTTAGTGGGCACCATTATATAAGAGTAATAATAATTTATAATAAGTGTACGATAATAGGTATAATAAGTAATAATTTATAATAGTGGGCACTATTAAATATGTTGATTGACTGATGTCATCACCACTCTGGCCAATGCACAGTACAAGTCAAAATTACAAAAAGATCTTGAATCAGTAGTAAAAAGCCATTATCTTGATTGACAACTATTTTAGTAGTGCTGTCCAACTAATGCTCACAGTAGGAACTGTTACGTGAAACTATTTTAATCTTATTTTAAAAATCAACATTTAAAATCAATTATCTCAATGTGAAATCCTGATATGGTTGGGAATAACAGGCTGCTGGGAAGAAACTCTGTTAAGCTTTCATAGAGTCCCAAGAGCAGATGTTTTCCAGAAAGAAGATAAACAAAAGATAATGAGAGTGCGAAATAGAAGGAAATTAAAACCCTATCTTAGACCACCTGATGTGAAGAGCTGACTCATTGGAAAAGACCCTGAGGCTGGGAAAGATTGAGGGCAAGAGGAGAAGGTGGCTACAGAGGATGAGGATTGGATGGCATCACTAACTCAATGGACATGCGTTTGATCAAACTCAGAGAGATAGTGAAGGACAGAAAAGCGTGCCGTGCTGCAGTCCACGGGGTCGCCAAGTGTTGGACATGACTGAGCAACGGGGCAACAACAGGTCATGAGAAAGAATTCCCAAAAGATACCTTTAGATTTGTGCCTGCCAAAGGAAAATTGGAAGTTCTACTCTTCTGTATGTCCCTGTAGTTCTCAAACTCATCACCTCATTGTCCTCAAAGAGCAAAGCTTTTGTTACTCCTTTCTTCATCACTGCTATCAAACTCAAGTCAAAGAATTAAATGTAAAAAATAGAATCATTAAACTCCTTGAAGACAACGTAGGCAATTTTTTTTTTTAATAATCTTCAGGATGAGGAAGGATTTTTCAGCCAGAAATCTTAGAAGACTAGTAAATTTTATTACCTAAATAATAAAAACATATATTGTACAAAGATATGCCAAACAAAAAAACAAATACTTGTAGAATGTATGACTGACAAGTAATTAATATCTGTACTATTAAAAGAGCTCTATCAACAATCAGCAGACTGACTATTAGCTCTCACTTTAGACACTATCAGAATGAAAATAAATGAATATTTTCATTCCTTAATAAAGAATTTAATCATTGATGCTCCTTCTCTACTCACATAACAAAAACAATAGCTACAAATTGAAGCAGTCACTATTATAGTTTACTGTTTTTATTTAACTATAAATATATGTGTATATATATACACATAGAGAGAAAGAGAAGACGGACTATAATCATTTTAATGCTTAACATCTCCAATGTCATTTATAGGGCCCTCTATTCAGTATACTCACAATAAAGTATAAAACGTACTACTTTTCTGGTAAGTAGGATGATGAGAGTCTCCTAACAACACAATTTGTATTCCTATACATTATGCCAAGGTGAATATATCTTCTTTATAGGTTTATTGGGATAATGATTGAGGCAAAATATGTAACTTTTTGTTGTTTAGTAGCTAACTCGTGTCTGACTCTTTTGCAACCCCATGGACTGTAGCCCTCCAGACTCCTCTGTCCATGGGATTTCCCAGACCAGAATACCGGAGAGGGTTGCCCGTTTTCTTATCTGGGGAATATTCTCGACCCAGGGATTAAACCTGCATCTCTTGCATTGGCAGGCGAATTCTTTACCACTGAGCCACCTGGGAAGTCCATATGTAAATTGAGCATCTCCATAAATATTTAAAAAAACAAAAGAGCTCTATCAAATCAGTAAATAAAAGAGGAACATCACGGAGTATACCAAAGAACTTGAATATACAATTAATGAATAAAAAATTAAAAAGCAATTAACATGAAAATATATCAATAGCTAACATTTATTGAGAGTGAATTTACCAGGATATGTTGTAAGAGTTTTATGTGTGTTAATTCATTTAATCCTCACAACAATTGTACAAGGTTTATATTGTTGTTATCACCATTTTGCAGATGAGCAAACTGGTGATAATTGAGAGGCTAAATAATTGGCCCAAAGTCAGAAAGCTGTTAAGTGATAAAGATAGGATTTGAATTCACGTAGACTCCAGAGCCTGGGCTCCTAACCAACTATACACACTCATTATAAATCCAAGGCAAATGAAAACAATTTACTGCCTTCCACCTGGTCGGTTGATAATCTTTAAGATTATCAGTGTTCTGTGGGCACTCAAATTATTGAGGGAAGTGTCAAACGATACAGTCTTTGTGAAAGACAGTGTAGCAGTATGCATAAATGTTAAATGTTTTCTCTGTGTCCCTGAGAAACTTCTTGTAATAGCATAACCCAAGGAGATAAAGAATATTGGAAGGACTGATGTTGAAACTGAAACTCCAATACTTTGGCTGCCTGATGTGAAGAGCTGACTCATTGGAAAAGACCCTGATGCTGGGAGGGATTGGGGGCAGGAGGAGAAGGGGATGACAGAGGATGAGATGGTTGGATGGCATCACCGACTCGATGGGCATGGGTTTGGGTGGACTCCGGGAGTTGGTGATGGACAGGGAGGTCTGGCATGCTACAGTTCATGGGGTTGCAGAGTTGGGACACGACTGAGCAACTGAACTGAACTGAACTGATAAATAGAAATGTTCTTAAAAGCATTGTTAATAATAGGAGGGAGAAGAAAACGGAAAAACCACAAAGTTCATCAGTGGAATAGTGGGTTAAACAAAGTATAGTTACACAATGAATGAGCATACAGCCTTAAAAATGGGTGATCTCTTCACTGACAGAGAGAGGTCTGAAGATCACTGAGTATAAACTCTATTACAAAGAAGGATATAGTCTATGGTTTTCAACTTTCTACTGTCATAGATCATGAAGGCCTTTAGAGTCCATAACGAAAAATGGCTCACTGAGTCACTGACTCTCAATTGCATAAGGGAAAGGAGCAAAATCCCTAGTTATAAAACTGTTGGTGTATAGTACAAGGCTATACATAAAGACATATGTATATATTTATACCATATACATATATAAAACACCATACATATACCATATACATATATACACATATACAACTCTATATGCATATGTTTGCTTAAAAAAATCTGAATTGATCTTTGCAAAAACTCAAACTATAAACATTAGCCTGAATAACAGTACTGGGGAGCTATTTATATTTCCTTCCACATATATTTTGTTTGGATTTTCCACACAATTGTATATTATCTATCAAATCAAGAAATAAAATAATGCCATTTTCATCTGGAAAAAGAATTAACGCCTTTGATATGTTCTTCGTAAGCTGAGGAAGGCATCACCATCTTTCTCTGTTCCCCATAGGTCATCCAAGTTTGTAAATACCTTATGGCTAGATTTCTCTTGTTTCATCTTTTGGGTTATTGCCATACTTGTGAATCTTCAAACAAGGGCCAATATGTGTAAAATGAATGCTTCCTTTATAGATGACACTCTTAAATATTAAACCTAAATGATGAAAGCACAGAAGAAAGAAATGCTGAGCTGCTTTGTGACTTTCAAAGAGCCAAGTTCCTCCTCCCATAAGAGGTAACTCCTCACATTCCTTAAGGCTTTAGCAGATCCCTATTCCCTGGAGGAGAAGCAGAGCATACCAAACTTAAGGAGCCAATGCCTCCCTTATACATTAAGAAGTCAATAACTCACTTCTACCAGGATTAGATCATTGATTCCAACATGATCTTAACAGAAGTGTTTAGTGGCAGTTCCCTCCCTGCTAAACTTCTTAGTATAGTATATTCTTAGAATATATCCTCCCAAGAGAGTAGCGGGGTAGATTCAAGCTAAGAAAGCTAAATCAACTCATCCTGGTGGGTAGCTCAGCCATATGGCTACTGAAAAACAGTCTATGTTGCAAAATGGGAAATCCTGTACCCTGAACCATCCACCAGTTTCTACTGGATCTAATACAAGCTGTAAAACTTCTGATGTGGGATTAGGAATCAGAAATCAAATACCATGTAAAACAGATTATGCTATAATAAACCAAGTGAAAATTCAGAGCAGATTGGTTTTTTTTCCCCCCTGTGGAAATATATGTATTACACACACACATGGATAAAATTAAAATGGCAAATAAATGTGAAAGTAAAACACATTTAAAATAAGGAACAGTCTCTTCTAGGAAGCTATACATAAATATCAATCAGATATGCAGATGACACCACCCTTATGGCAGAAAGCAAAGAAGAACAAAAGAGCCTCTTGATGAAAGTGAAAGAGGAGAGTAAAAAAGTTGACTTAAAGCTCAACATTCAGAAGACAAAGATCATGGCATCCAGTCCCATCACTTCATGGCAAATAGATGGGGAAACAATGGAAACAGTGACAGACTTTATTTTATTGGGCTCCAAAATCACTGCAGATGATGACTGCAGCCATGAAATTAAAAGATGTTTGCTCCTTGGAAAGAAAGTTATGGCCAACCTAGACAGTATATTAAAAAGCACAGACATTACTTTGCCAACAAAGTTCCATCTAGTCAAAGCTATGGTTTTCCAGTGGTCAGGTATGGATGTGAGAGTTGGACTATAAAGAAGGCTGAGTGCCAAAGAATTGATGCTCTTGAAATTTGGTGTTGGAGAAGACTCTTGAGAGTCCCTTGGACTGCAAGGGGCTCCAACCAGTCCATCCTAAAGGAAATCAGTCCTGAATATTCATTGGAAGGACTGATGCTGAAACTGAAACCCCAATACTTTAGCTACCTGATGCGAAGAACTGATTCATTGGAAAAGACCCTGATGCTGGAAAAGATTGAAGGCAGGAGGAGAAGGAGACAGCAGAGGATGAGATGGTTGGATGGCATCAGTAACTCAATGGACATGAGTTTGAGTAGGCTCCAGGAATTGGTGATGGACAGGGAGGCCTGGTGTGCTGCCGTCCATGGGGTTGCAAAGAGCCAGACATCACTGAGCGACTGAAGTGAACTTAAATATCCATACATAAATAGTAAGGATGTGCTTAGTTCGCTCAGTTGTGTCCGACTCTTTGCAACCCCATGGACTCTAGCCCACCAGGCTCCTCTGTCCATGGGGATTCTCCAGGCAAGAATACTGGAGTGGGTTGCCATGCCCTCCACCAGGGGATCTTTCTAACCCAAGGATCGAACCCAGTTCTCCCACATTGCAAGCGGAATAATTATATTAGAAAGTCAGTTATCCCTATTTTCAATTAAGATACAATAGTTATTTATTAAACATGCATATTTTCTGCATGTAAAAACCATTTAATCTTTAAAACAAATGATCTCTTCGAAATAAAAGTGACTGAATTCCTGTCAAATGTACATTGTAAAGCAATTATCCTACAATTTAAAAAAATTTTAAAGAAATATAAATTATATTCCTAAACATAATACATAAATTTTATATATTTTATATAAGTATATTAAAATATATTTATATTTTTATAAATATAAATTAAATTTTAAAAGGTGATTGAAGAGAGCTCATTCTAAGTCTAAATCAGTATTTAGCCTGCACAACTATTCTGGGTGACAGGAATTATTAATAATATTTTATAGGTAAAGAAACTGAGACCAATAACTTATTGACCTGCTCAAACAGTAAATAAACGGACGGGCTGGGATTAGTGCCTAGGTCTTGACGTTTAAGTCCAAATTTCTTTTTATTGTATCATGCTTCCTCCTAAACATTATAGAGGAAAGTTTCTTATTCAGAGTAGGTGAGAAAGAGTTAGTAATCTGTGTATTTTTAAAATGCAAAAGAATACAACATACAATTGCTTCAAGACAAAAAAAATATTAGTAGGTTAGAAATACTATGTTACAGAAGTTGTAATGAATGACTCGTGGGTGAGTTTAATTAATAAAGTAATAGAAAGATACCATTATGAGTTGATTCTTCTACATAAATCCTGAGGACAGCACAGCAGCTACCAGGCTTAGGCTCCATGTTAAAGCATCAGTTGATGGTGAGGGGTGATGGGGGCTACCAGTCTTACCCCAGGGAACTGGTTCTAAGTTTCCTCTCAGATAGAATGTGTGAATCAAATACAAACTAACAAGCCTGCCCTTTGAGAGAGAAGGGAATGATGAGATGTCTATTAAAATCATTGCAACCACAATGAGAACAGAGCCTTCTCAGCAAACATAGAAAAAATGTGCTTGGAGAAGAAATGAGGACCACTCAGGCTTGCAGGAGGGGTATCACTGCAATATCCACAACTTTCAAGGCTACATAACAAGATCCTATGAATGGGAGACACAGCTGGACAACAGAATTAAAGTCAGAGCAAAAAGATTGGCTTTGTCTACTGCAAAGGAGCAACGACAATCCTGCTGAGAAGAGTTTGTGAGCCTCCCAAGACTGACTAGAGATTTGAACAGAGACATTAAATGATTAAGCCTCTGGTACTCAGCGGCTTCCCAGGTGGTGCTAGTGGTAAAGAACCTGCCTGCCAAGGCGGGAGACATAGGAGACCTGGGTTCAATCCCTGGGTCAGGAAGATTCCCTGGAGGAGGGCACGACAACCCACTCCAGTATTCTTGCCTAGAGAATCCCAGGCTCCTCTGAGCCTGCGGGCTACAGTCCACAGCCTCACAGAGTTGGGCATGAATAAATGACTTCAGGCGCTCATAGCCAAAGATTAGGTATAGTGAAGGTTATGTAACATCGAGGGCCAAAGCTACAGTGTTCCATGTTGACACGTCTCTAGTTCACACGGCCCATGAGCCTCATTTCTTCCACCCTGCTCCTCTACTAACACAGCTTCTGCCTGGAAGAAGCTTTATTGACACATCTGTTTTTCGGCTCACTGGGTATGTCTTAAGGCCCAAGTCCAGAAAAGTCATACCTAACTTCCCATATATCTTTGGTAAGAATTTAGATACATGGATACTCCCAGCTATGAGAAAGATTGGAGCATGTCACTCTTATATTCCAGCTAACATTGTGTAGTCTTTAGTTTACCTCATAATTTACCTTATAATTCTATTATTATGTAAAGAGAGAAGAAATTTTTGTGATCAATAGTCTCTGCCTCTCAACTAGTAGTCTTTAATCTTCATTTACATGCCCACAATTGTACTCCTCCTCTCATAAAACTAGAAATTTGGAAAGGAACATAGTTCACATGTATATGTTTATGATTCTTACAACCTTTATGTATATAGTATATAAGCCACAATACAAGTTCAAGAAACTCATCAGATACTATTTGTTTTTATGTTTTGTTTTTTTGGCCACGAGGCAGGGATCCCCGACCTGGGATCAAACCTTCACCGCCTGCATTGCAAGGCAAAGTCTTAACCACTGGACCAGCAGGGAAGTCCCTCATAAGATATTATTTGGATGATATGTCTGAACCGATGCCTAGAACAGCAAAAAGCAACCCTCACATAACAGAATCTAAACTTGGACATAAAATATATTACTGCAGTATATTTTATAATTTTTTATCTTTAGAAGCTAGCTATTAAACATTTATTAAATCTATGAAAATACTTATTAAAAGCATGGTCATCTTGATAACTCAACATTTTTTTCTGAAAGGAAGGGAATCCAATTCAAAATTCCCTGATTACACAGAATACCTGGTTGAAAAATTCTAATTATATGATATATAGCTGCTTTTACTAAATTCAGTCATCAGTGTTGATTTTCACTAAATTCATTTAAATAAGTGATGTACACAGACTATCCTAGAGAAAAAACAAAGTATGTATAGACATTTTAAGTAAGATCTTTTCAGGGTATTGTGTTAAAACCCATCATATCAGGAATTTAATATTAAAAGTTTCTAAATGTGGTTGAGTCTATTAAAAATTCATTGGCTTAATGACTTATTTATCTTTTAATTGAAGTCTAGTTGATTTTACAATACTATATTAGTTTCAGATGTACAACATAGTGATTCAATATTTTTACAGATCATACTCCACTTAAAGTTATTATAAAATATTGGCTATATTCCTGTGTCATATAATATATCCTTACAGGTTATGTATCTTATACATAGTAGTTTATACCTCTTAATTGCTTACCCCTGTCTTGTCCCTACCCACTTTCCTCTCCCACTGGTAACCACTAGTTTGTTCTCTATATCTATGAGTCTGTTTCTGTTTTATTATATTCTTTCATTTGTTTTACTTTTTAAATTCTACATATAAGTGATAACATACAGTGCTTGTCTTTCTCTGACTTATTTCACTAGGCATAATATCTTCTAAGTCCATCCACGTTGCTGCAAATGGCAGAATTTCACTCTTTTATGGCTGAGTAATATTCCATATGTATGTGTGTATATACCATATCTTCATATACCATATATGTATATACACATATATAAATGCACACCACATTTTTTTTTATTCATATATCTGTTGATGGACACTTAGGTTGCTTCCACATCTTGGCTATTATAAATAATGCTGCTATGAGCACTGGGGCACATGTATCTTTTTGAATTATCTTTTCTTCATATATATATATATATATATATATATATATATACCCAGGAGTGGAATTTCTGGGTCATATGATAGTTCTATTTTTAGTGTTTTGAGGAATCTGCATAGTGTTTTACATATGCTGTACTGTGTTCAATCATGTCCAATTCTTTGTGACCTCATGGACTGTAGCCCACCAGGATCCTCTGTCCCTGGAATTGTTCAGACAAGAATGCCGGAGTGGGTTCCATTTCCTACCCCAGGCAATCTTCCTGACCTAGGGATCGAACCCACATCTCCTGCATTGTCTGCATGGCCAGGCGGTTTCTTCCCCACTGCGCCACCTGGGAAGCCCCCTGTTTTCCATAGTGGCTACACCAATTTACACTCACATCAACAATGTACTAGGATTCCCTTTTCTCCAGATCCTCGCCAAAATTCGCTGTTTGTGTTCTTTTTGATGATTGTCATTCTGATGATGTGAAGTGATATCTCACTGTGATTTTTATTTGCATTTCTCTAATGATAGTATACTAACCGCTTAGCCATGTCTGACTCTTTGCAACCCCATGGACTGTAGCCCCCCAGGCTCCTCTGTCCATGGGATTTCCCAGGCAAGAATACTGGAGTGGGTTGTCATTTCCTACTCCAGGGGCTCTTCCCACCCAGGGATCAAACTTGAGTCTCCTTCGTCTTCTGCAGGCAGATTCCCACTGCACCACCTGGGAAGCAATGACAAACACTGTTTCCTGTGCCTGTTGGTTATCTGTGTATCTTCTTTGAAAAAATGTCTTCTTCGAAAAAGCCCTCTGCCCATTTACTACAAAACTACAGTAATCAAAACAGTATGGTACTGGCACAAAAACAGGAACGGAGCTCAATGGACCAGAACAGAGGGCCCAGAAATAGACCCACACATCTATGGCCAACTAATCTACAACAGAGGCAAGAATATACAAGAGAAGACAAACTCTTCAGTAAGTGCTGCTGGGAAAACTGGACATCTATACGTAAAAGAATAAAATTAAAGCATGTTCTCACACCATATACAAAAATAAACTCAAAGTGAATTAAAGACTTAAACGTAAGACTAGAAACTATAAAACTCCTAGAAGAAAATATAGGCAAAACACTCTTCAACATTAATTGTAAGAGTACTTTTTTGTCTCCTTCTCCTAGATCCAAAAGATCCAGGAGAAAAGAAACAAAAGATCTAGGGCAAAAGAAACAAAAACAAACAAATGAAACTCTCTTAGACTTTAAAGCTTTCTCACAGCAAAAGAAACCATGGGCAAAACAAAAAGAATATACCATAGAGAAACAAACAGACTCTTCAATAAGTGTTACTGGGAAAACTGGACAACTATACGTAAAAGAATAAAATAAGAACATTTTCTCACGTCATATACAAAAATAAACTCAAAGTGGATCAAATGCCTAAATGCAAGACTATGAATACGAGAAAATGTTTGCTAATGATATGACCAATAAGGGGTTAAGAGTCAAAATATGTAAATGCTTACACAACTCAATATCAAAACACAAACAACCTGATTCAAAAATGGGCTGATCATTTTAAATACCTCAACATAATTTTCCAAAATAGCATTAATTAAATTTACTGAAATAATATTAAACTGTTGCTTAACATTAAAGAATGTTTCCTTTCTCAACCAACTAATATGGTATCACGTATATGTAATTTTAAAACTGCCTCCACCATTTAACAGTCTATTCTGTTTTAAATTACATTTTAATTAGACATTTCTAATCCATATGATTAAATTATTTGAGATTATTTTAGGAGAGAAATGGACTTGAACAAACAGGAATCCTGATAATTATAGTGCAGGTTACTCTCAGCCAAAAATAGGCTAGGGAAGGTTTCCCAATCTAGGTTTTCTCAAGCAAAACAAAAGTATGATAACAAAAGAATATGCATCTCCACCTATGAACAGAATATAAAGGATATAAAATGAAAACTCTCCTTAGAAGTCAGTGAAGCATCTGAATATAAGGTTAAGAAGTTGCCCCAATTGGCACTGAATGTAAGGTTTTTTTAATTTTTGTTTTATATTTTTGAAAAGTGTTTCCACATACAAAATGGATAAGTTTGGTGAACTACTTTTACCTCTGTTTATCCACAGAAAAATATAATCAGACTAGCAGCAAAACAGGCTCAACACACACTGTGCCAGCAAACCCTCGATCTTAAATTTAAAAAGAGAAGAAACAGACTCAAAGACAGTTGTTAAGGAATTCTGGCAGAATCTCTTCAGAGAGAGAAGTTAATAGGTGTAATAAATGACCCAGGGCACTGGTAGGAACAAATTATATAAATAAACTTAAGAAGAAGTTATACAAAAAATGTGGACCCAAACAAATGTGAACCTGTAAGTTACAAATGCAAACTCAGGATGGCATGGCCTAGTAAAAGCTGTTTGACCCGCCGCTCCTCTGTTCTTTTGTCAGTTACAGGAGTAGCCTCTTAAGATGTCACTTTTACAAATGTAAGCAAAATAATTTCATAAAGAGATGTTTTGTCTTATTAAACACTGCCCCCAGTACATAGTCCAGATTTCCCTCTTAGCTTGAAGGAAAAGTGAATGAATATTGGAGCAGAAGGTTTACATTAAAGTTTTTATTTAAATTATCATTACCATGGGCTCTTAAATCACCTAATGATTCGTTTGCTTTGCAAACCTAAAACAGAACTTTTTAAGATAAACTTTAACTCACTACAAATCATAAAATTATTTCCATATAAAGTCTGTTTATTAAATGTGTTAAACTGTTATATGGTCCCTATAAATTTATGGAAAGGCAAAGAACTGCTTGGAGGAATACCTGCAAAAGCAATATACATCATAAAAAAACTTTTACACTGTGAAAAGAGAGAGTACACAAGGATATCCATGGCTGGGAATTGAATTACTAAGGCTAACATGAGCCAAGATGATCTCATTTTATGTGAAGCCATCCTTAAAGGCAAAGATTACAGCCCTAAACTTTATCTATTAGACTTTCATTATTTTGGCTAATTCTAAGAAGAGGCATTTCAGACTTCTTCATCTCCTGATTACAAGGAATTTAATGACTGACTGGGGTTCAACAGCACATAGCCCTTTCCCCATTTTTGGATGCAAACAAATTCCTGAAAGATATGATTACAAATCACCATAGCTCCCAGCAAAAGATCATAACGTTAATATTTCAGCATCTCTGGAATATACCTATTAATTGTAGAGATTTTAGCTGTAGATATAACCATAGCCTTCCCTGATAGGAACTATATATGGCCAGGTTAGCTTTCTAACACCTTGAAACTGTCATGTTAAGTCATTATGAAAAATATTAGGACAGATGCCCTGTTTCTGCCAGATTTCCTAAGTAAAGCTGCACCGCTCCATCAACCAGCAGACATTATCTTTTTTCCTATGACAACCTCAGTAGGAACCAACAACAGAAGGAACTCTGTGAAGGCTCAGAGCTCCAAGGAGACTATCTGGCAGATTCTAGAAATACTCCTTTCGGAATGAGTAGCTGTGACACCTACCAACTATTTGGTTGCTATACAGACAAACTGTGTATCTTTTTCCTCCATGATTTCACTTCATTGGTTCATGTCAGAGGATTACCAGCCTCAGAGAAAATATCACTTGAGAATATTTTATGACAAATCCTAAGTCTGTGGCGATCAGAAATTGATTTTATTTCCACACTCTCACAACCACAGCTAAAAGTGAAATTATTCCTAATCTCCTACTACACACCAAGTCAAATACTCACAAATGCACACAACACAGAGAACAAGTTCTATAGTCATCCAGAATATTTTCTTATAAATAGATTTGTCACCTTACTTTATTAATTTAATTGCAAAAGGAATATATTAATATTTTTCTGATTACATCATGAGGTTATAATGAAAATTAAGCTCTTCTAAGTCTCTAAAGAACCCATATCTCTTTGGATACAAAAACCACCCAACACATGATGTATCTAAAATACCTTCCATGTGTGTCATACAAGTTTCATAGGCGATGAAGACATTACACATGACTGTCTTGAGACAGTGACTGGTTTCTTCACTGTCAAGGAACAAAGGAAAAAATATTTGCAAGAGGCTTCCATCTGGACATTACAGAACCTGAGTATTACTCTGAACAAAACTGATCCTGGAAGTGGTTAGATTTTTCTCATTGCTATCATTTTTTGACAGGTGTGGTGTGATACTGCCAAGTAAAACATGTATTTAAATGCAGTAATCCAAGAAGAATGGTGAGTTATGTAGTCTGTATTTTATAAACACAATTTCATTTGATATGTATGCGTGCTCCTCACCAAGATCTTAAAAGGAGAATAAAATGCAATTTAAAGGTGAATTAATATCTAGGACACACTTTCACTTGCTATTTAATTCTCAGAAATAATCATACAATATAGATATTATCATCTCTGTTTTCTAGTACAATGACTGAAACTCAAATGTTGAGTGATTTGTCCAAGGTTATAAAAAGTTAATAATTGATGGAATCTGATTTTGAATCCAGGATTTGAAATACCAAATCCAGAGTTCCTTCCACTACGCCATGTTGCATCCTTACACAACACTCAATATTCTTTTCGGCTAAAGGACAATGCTAAGAAAAGCACACCATATGACTCGACGTATGACTCAGGGTGCTTGTGTGAATTTCCATCTTATGAGGTTCGTTGAGAGATAAGGAAGCAGCCAGGAGAGCCGCAGTAAATCCTTAAGTGTCATTCAACAGGAAACACCCCAGAGCCATTCATTTTAGCCTTGGCAAACTAACTTTTGGTTTAGTTTCCTTTTCTGGATTTCATTAAAAGATGGTGCGTATGTAAATCAAAAAGCATAGGAAGAATGAAAATTGGTAAAAAAAACAAAATCTGAGTCAGTAAAGATCAGTATTTATTTTATAATTACAAAACTCTTTATAAAACAATTATTTCTGAAACATTTTATATAAATTCATGTAAATTAAATTTTAAGTTCCTTGAAGGAATTAATACTCAGAGGAATACCTTGGTATAATTTTTGCAAGCAAATATTAATTTTGAACATAGCTACCTGTGGGCAACATAGCACAGTGCCTGATTGCAAGGACTTCAGAAGCAGACTTCCTAGGATTTCCTTCCGACTCCTCTATTTACCAAACATGTAGCCTCGAGCAAGTTACTAACCTCTCTGTGTCTCAGTTTCCTCATTTGTAAAATCAGGGCTGATAAAAACAGTACTAATAACAATCTTAAGAATTATTATGAGAGTTAAAATGAATAAAAGTATATATTAAGTACTTGAAACTGTAAGTACTGGCACATAAGAAGTATCAAATATGTTCACTAAAAATACTGTCACACTGCTTAAAACAATATATATTTCTGTTACAAATAGCTGCCTATTTGGATCTGAATAGACATTGATTATAAAGATAATAATAATGATATAAAATTATCATAACCATTTATTTATTATTATTATGAGTCACAGGTATTATGTAGTTATGTGCTAAGTCACTTCAGTCGTGTCTGACTCTTTGTGACCCCATGGACCATAGCCCGCCAGGCTCCACTGTCCTTGAGATTCTCCAGGCAAGAATACTGGAGTGGATTGCCATTTTCTCTTCCAGGGGATGCTCCCGACTCAGGATCAAACCTGAATCTCCTGCATTGGCAAGTGGGTTGTTTACCACTAGCGCCACCTGGGAAGTATCATAATCAAATAAACTACATTATTTTTAAGTTTATTTATTTTTAATTGGAAGATAATTGCTTTACAATATTGTGTTGGTTTCTGCCATACATTGACATGAATCAGCCATAGGAATACATATGTACCTCCCTCTTGAACCTCCCCCCCACCTCCCATCCCATGCCATCCTTCTAGGTTGTCACAGAGCATGCCATTTGAGCTCCCTGTGTCTTCAACAAATTCCCACTGGCCATGTAATTTCACATACGATAATGTATATGTTTCACTGCTACTCTCTCAATTCGTCCCACCCTCTCACTCCCCCTCTATGATCACAACTGCATTATTGACCAGTCTACTGTATGGTTCCTTGGATATAAGCCAAATCTCAGTCTTAGAAGACATGATGAGTCCAGTTTTCAGATACATGGGCAAAAGTATTGAGGACTGCATAAGTAAGGCTATGAGCTGAAAAGAATAAAGACATAGATAGAGACTATATACTTAAAGAGGCATATATATATATATATATATATATATATAATAGATGCATTTTCAAAACATAGTAACTTTATAGAAACAAACCTGACCACTGAAATGAAATGACAATTTAGCTACCTGAGCGTTCCAAGATGACACTGCTGACGCCTTAAAAATTGCTCCTGCCCAGATGCCAAAAGGACTAGAGCTCTACTTTTAAAAGATTCACGCCATTGAATAAACTTTGCCCAATTCCTTTTTTAAAAAAAACAAAATTGCTCCTAAGAGCATAAGTTAATTCAGGTATAAGAGACTGATCAGAGTTTATTCCAGGAAAATGAAGAAGCACAAGACAGAAGAGCTCAGGCTAGTTTAGTAATCTTCATGGGACAGGAAGAAGAAGGCAGACACAGGAAGTAATGAACTAATAGGGGATCCACTGAAAAAGTTTAGAACCAGCCCCGAGATTGACTTTCTTTATTTCTTATACTCTAAGCCAGGCTTGGGAAACTTTTTCTATAAAGGCTCAGATAATAAATATTTTAAGCTCCATAAGCCATATAGTCTCTGTCACCACTACACAACTCTGCCAATGCAACACAAAAGCAGCCCTATATAATACTACACAACAAATGAATCCTGCCCCAGTAACACTGTATTTACAGATATAGGCTGTGGCCAAATGTGGCCCTCCAGATGCAGTCTGCTGACCTCTGTTCTAGACCAGGAGCACTTGGGATTTTCTGATAAAATCCCCTACCATATTGCTCCCACATAAAACATAATTAGTAATAAAGTTATCTTTTTTAAAAAAAGCATCTTTGTAAAGAGAATGAAAGGAGCATATATTAATGTGTTTAAATCTTTAATCCAAGTAAAATGCAGAATTAACCCAAAACTCTACACAGAAACCCTGTAATAGAAGACACAGGCCCCAGATTTTTGCAAACTGGTGATCTAGAATTTGAGAAAGTCCTTGTGGCTCAGAGTTTTCTTCATGTGGACCCATCACACAGATATGTCTCAATTTTAATAAATAAGGAAACAAACTTTAAAAGTGTTAAGGAACCCAAAATCAAGCTGGCCAACAGAGACTCTCTATTGAAACACCAGACTTGTCTGACTTCAAAGCCCATGCTGAAAAAGAACTTTGACTTATTTCTACCAATAGGAAAATCAGTCTTCACTAGAGTCCATAAAGCAACATTAATAGATAAGTACCTATTGTAGGTAAAGCAGGATTATTTCACAGGGTTTTTGCTCTGGAGGTGCTTGAATAGTATCAGGACTATAATATTTAGTGTTATGTATTTCAATAAAATGCAGAATATTTACACTCAACCTATATTTTTGTTACTCTAAATATTTCAAACAATTTTATTTTGGAAATGCCCAAGCATAAGTTGAATATTGATTTTCAGAGTAAGATGTATTAATATTCAACTTAAAGCTATATATTAATAAAGATGAGTCTTAGCAGAAGAAAGAAAAAATGCACTTAAATTTTGCTAAACACCAGGGGAAAACAGAATTGGTAAATCCATTTCAAAACATGTTCAGGGCTCTCATCAAATAACTTTACACATGTATACAAATTAAATACTTGGGGAAATTTCACAATGTAAATTTTAAAAGAGTAATTAAAAAGGCAGATGGGGCTTCAGTTCAAAGAACTACTTCTTAAAAAAGAGCATTTGTGATAGTTCACTAAGTGAAACATGACATCATGGTGTACATTTTATTTATAAGAGATTAGCTGGTTACATCCTAAGAAAAAAGACAATACACTGCGGATTTTCCCTAGGCTTTTGAGATTATATTATGCCATTGATTTCTGTATCTGTCATCATATTGCAACCTTAAAATGTATTGCTGACCTGGTATAGACTATCACACATCTTTGAGTAGGGTTACTATAGCACTAAGATTGCAAAAGGATCATAACCAAAAGGTTACAATTTATCATTATTACTATTGAAATTTTGAAAACAATTTCAATTTTATATAATTTCTTCTTTGATATTCAGACAGTTTCTATTGACTAAAGCACGTATATTCTTTATAGGCTTTAAAAAATATGATTGCAGAAATTCAATAATGACAAAGTAGATAATTTGGACAAATAGCCAGAAAAACAGAACAAAATATAAAAACATATTCTCCAAGGCACAGGAAAGCCAAAAAATAGTGAAGAGTAACCAGGACGAGATTTGGGGAGACTGAGAACCAAGGAGACGAGCCTGACATTTTAAACTACTTACTCTTTGGGGGCAGGTTTCCTAGTCACTCAGTGAGTAAAGACTCTGCCTGCAATGCAGGAGACAAGGAGATGTGCGTTCAGTCCCTGGGTCGGGAAGCTCCCCTGGAGGAGGGCATGGCAGCCCACTCCAGTGTTCTTGCCTGGAGAACCCCATGGACAGAGGAGCCTGGCGGGCTACAGTCCATGAGGTTGCACAGAGTCGGATGTGACTGAGCACAAGCCCATTCTCTGAGGGAACTGACAGATCCAGAAGGGGCAACTTGATGACTAAGAAGCTGAACGCTGCTGATGGCAGCCTCGAAGAGGCAGAAGGAAGGGGTTGGGGTCCAGAGTTACTAGCTTCCTTTAATGAGTGTCTGCATGGCATATCTGAATTTAAACTCAAGTTTTAATTATTATTTACATTAAGTGAAAAATAAACTTAATTCCAATTAAAAAGATCATTGGATTGAGTTTTTTTGTTTATATGCTATAATTGACAAACCTAAAGCAAAATGATACAGAAAATAGAAAGTAAAAGACTATCAAAGGGATGCCATGCAACTCCAACCAAAAAACATAGCATAATACACAAAAATAAAACACAGAAAATGTGAAGGCATTCCCAGAGATAAAACAGCATATTTCATAATGACAGAAGTTTAACTCACCAGGAAATACAATAACTCTAAAATGTATACAATTACAACACAGCCACATAATGTATAAAAAGAAATTAACAGTACTATAATGAGAACGAAAGAAATCTACAATCATATGGAAGATCTTAACATATATGCTTTAGTAGTATTAGGATAAACAGACAAAATATCAGTAAGAACTCAGAATAGTTGAACAATTAATAAACTTGAACTAATTCACTGACACAGAACACTGCCCTCAACACATGCTCAAATGGCATTCTTTTTAAGTATGTATAACTCATTTATAAAAATTGATCCTCTTTTAGACCATAAGGCAAATTTTAATAAATTTTAATGAACTGAAATCTATAGTATGTTTTCTGGCGAATTAAGGTAAAATAAGTTCTAAAAACTTTCAGAATATCCCCCCTACATTGGAAATTAATCAGCATATGCCAAACCTTTTATAGATTTAATATAATCCCAATTAAAATTCTAGTAGGCTTTTGCTTTGTTTTCTTTATTTTGTTTTGTAGAATTTGACAAGCTGATCCAAAATGTATATGAAGATAAGAAAGGTCAAAATTACCCTATCAAGAATTATATAAAATTACATAATTAAAACAGGGTTTCCTGATGGCTCAGTGGATAAAGAATCTGCCTGCAATGCAGAAGACACAGGAGACATGGGTTCAGTCCCTGGATCAGGAAGAGTCCAGGGAGGAGGAAATAGCAACCCACGCCAGTATTCTTGCCTAAAAAATCCCATGGACAGAGGAGCCTGGCAGGCTACAGTCCAAAGGGTCACAAAGAGTCAGACACATAAAGCCAAGAAACATTCACTTATTTGTGGAAAGCTGATTTATAACAAAGATGGGACTGCAAAAGAGCAAGAAAAGGATCATCTTTCTGACAATTTGTGTTCAGACAAATTGAAGGCCCTTGGGGATAAAAAAATAAAAAGTGACCTTTACCTCATACCATGTACAAAAATATGAAATCCAAGTTATACAAGCTTCTAGAATATAATATTAGAGAATATATTTATGACCCCAGGGTAGAGAAAGGCTTCTAAATCAGAACAGAAAAACCATGAAAGAAAGAGTTGATAAACTGGACTACATTAAATCTAATCATAAAAGATCATGAAAGAAAGAGTTTTCATAAATTGGACATTAAATTCAAAACTTCTGTTTTTCAAAAGATACCATGAAGAGAGTGAAAAACACAAGGCACAAACTGGGGACGACAACTACAGTAAATATAATGAGCAACAGACCCAGATCCACAACAAATTAATAAGGAAAAGTCAGTGCAATAGTAATATGGGCAAGAGACTTAGATAAGTGCTTCACTCAAGAGGATATCTAAATGGCCTATAAATATAAAGAGTTCTGCATCGCAAGTAATGAAGGAAATGGAAATTAAAGTCACCATGAGATACCACAGCATCCCATTAGAATGGCCAGAATGAAAACCTCTGATAATATCAATATTTGAAAGTATGCAGAACACTGGAAATTCTAACACTGATGGCAGGAGTAATGTTAGTAGAAATAACATGGAAAATGGCTTAAAACTATCTTTTAAATTTGAAGATATATATACCCTATGACCACCATTTCCACTCCTAGGTATACAGCCAACAATAAAGGCCTACATGTGTTATTCATGAGACAAGTTCAAGAATGTTCATGGAAATATTATTCATAATATAAAAAACCTGGAAACAGCACAAAGGCCAATTGGTGAGAAGCGATAAATTATGATATATTCACACAATAGAATTCTATGCAACAATGAAAATGAATGAACTTCACTCAGACAATAACATGGATGATTCTTATAGATAAATACGTTGAGATAAAATCAGATACAAAAGAATTTATGTCAGTTTAATTTACACAAAGTTTTTTAAATAGACAAAACTAAACTACAGAGAATTATGGACATGTGCTTGAGTTCCGCTAAGAAGAAAAGCAAGGAAATGATTTTACTAGTCAGGGATTGGGAGGGAGTGTGGAAGAGGGGTTCTGGGAAGTGACAAAGTACTATTTCTTGACCTGAAATGGGCTAGATGGATATTCACTTTGTAATAAACCATTAAGCTATATTTGTACTGTGTACTATTCTGTACATGTACTATTCCGTTACATTTTACAATTAAAATGGATATTTTTAAACTACCTTCCACATTAGAACTTAAAATTCAAAATATTATTTTGATAACTATCTGATATTACAATAGTATGCTTGAAAATGAGTTAAAATTACTGAGGTTTCAAGGGAATATTCACCAAGAATTGAGCCAAGCAAACAACATAAATAATAACAAATAAAAATATTAATAATGGCTGGGGTATATAACACTTACTATGTGTCAGACACTATTCTAAGCATTTTGTGTATATTAACTCATATAATCTCATAAATCCTATAAGACATAGAGAATAGAAATATCAGAATATATATTCACTCTTCTAATTTGAATCATAGGATTACCATTTGTGAAGAAAAACAGCTCTGAATGCAATAGCACCACTGCTCCCAGAGATGCACCCTTTTTGAAAGTCATGGGTCACAACAAACAAACAAAAACACTTGTCAAGGAGTCTATAACAATAAATCAGGAAGAGATTAGATATTTTAAAAGAGATCAAGTCTGTCATCAGTTAAGGGTGGAGTCAATTAGGAAGCGTTGTAAATATATGAGGAAATGTAGCAAATTTTTTAAAATTTGCTAACTAATTTATCTAACTAATTATAATTTATAATTATAATTTATCTAAAATTATCTAACTAATCCACCCATTTGGGGGCATTTCTTCTTTTGTCTTAGAATTTTCCTCAATATTGGCACACAGAATACATTTTAAAAAAAATTTTTAAGATCCCAATACAGTGTTGAAATGACTTTTTTTTTTTTGAAAATTGCTTTACAATGCTGTGTTGGTTTCTGCCATACAACAATGTGAATTAGCCATAATTGTACAGATATCCCCTCCTTCATCAGCCTCCCTCCCCTCCCCTCATCCCACCTATCTAGGTCGTCACAGAGCGCCAGCCTGGGCTCCATGTGTTATATAACAACTTACCACCAGCTATCTGCTTCACGCAGTATTAGTTAATATCCCAAATGAAATTAAGCTGAGCTTGTAGGGAAGTAGTATTAAGAAACAGCCATTAAATGCTCCATGGTTGGAAGGATGTGGTCAACCAAGCACGATGCTATTAAATAGGTATATACTACAGTGACTTTGAGTTGCTAGGAAAATATCGTGATCCTTTTTAAATTCTGAGATTAAAAGCTCACTGAGAATTGTGTTTTAATTTGTGACAACTTGAACACCAGTCTACTATTTGATAAAATAAAATCAGTTTCCTTAGATACATAGAAGAGCATAGTCAGCTAACTCAGGGTTGGTTGACTGCTTACTACTGGAAAAGTCTCAGCTTTAACTATATGGATCTTTGTCGGCAAAGTGATGTCTCTGTTATTGAATACACTGTCTAGGTTTGTCATAACTTTTCTTCCAGGGAGCAAGCGTCTTTTAATTTCATGGCTGCAGTCAGCATTTGCAGTGATTTTGGAGCCCAAGAAAATAGTCTGTCACTGTTTCCAATTTTTCCTCAACTATTTGCCAGGAAGTAATAGGACTTAATTTAAATAGAAAAGTTTATCACATTTTTATGCTTACATAAATGGATTCATACTTTACCTTATCTTCTGTGATATGCTTATTTCACTCAACATGAAGTTATTGCGATTCACCAATTCTGAAGCTTTTTTCATTAATTTTCACTGCTGTATAGTATTTTACATGTGGCTAACCATAGAATATTTATTCATTGTACTGTTTATGATATTGAAGTGTTTTCAAGTTTTACAATGCTTCTGTAACATTTTATACGTATTTATTTGCTAAAAAAATAGAAAGGTTTATGAAACAATCCTGAGTGTGCACTCATCAATTCAACACTGAATTGATGTTACCTTTTAGTAAACATTGCTTTGTATTTTTAATTAAACATCTATTTTGACATGACTGTAGATTGTAGGTAATAACAGAGAGAGATCTCATAAATCACTTACATACTTTGCCCGAATGGTACCATCTTGCAAAACCACAGACATCACAACCAGGACTAAATTCATATAATCAAGATGCAGGCCATTTCCATTACCAGGGGTCTCTCCTGTTGCCCTTTAATAGCTATACCCACTTCTCCTCTGTCTTTCCCCCATGTTAAACCACTGCAACTACTAATCTATTCACCTCCATAATTTCGTCATTCAAGAACAGACATACCTCAGTGATACTGTGGGTTCGGTTCCAGACTATGCAATAAAGCAAATACAAGCAAGTCACACTAAATTTTTGCCTCCCCAGTGCATGTTATGTTTACACTATACTGCAGTCTATTAAGTGTGCAACAGCACTGTCTAAAAAAATGTAATACCTTAATTAAAAGACCCTTCATTGCTAAAAATGCTAACCATCATCTGAGCCTTAAAAACATGATCAAAGTAACATCAAAGATCATGGATCACAGATCACCATAACAAATACAATAATAATGAAAAGTTGGAAATATTGTGAGGATTACCAAAATGTGACAGAGATACAAAGTGACCAACTACTGTTGGAAAAAATGGCATCAGTAGATGCTTGATGTACTTGCCACAAACCTTCAATTTGTTTAAAAAAAAAAAAAAAAAGAAGAAGAAAAGAAACAAAAAATGCAGTATTGGCAAAGTTCAGTAAGCAAAGCACAATAAAACTTGGTATGCCTGTGGCTGGAATCATACTATTCATAACTTTTGGGGACTGTCTTTCTCACTCAGCATAATTCTCTGAAGATTCATTTAATTATTTCATACATCAGTAGTTTGTTTTCTTTATTATTGAGTAGTATGGTATAGATGTACCACAGTCTGTTTAACCATTCAACGGTTGAAGGAAAACTGGGTTTTCACCAGTTTTTTGCTATTATACATAAAGCTGCTATAAACATCATGCACAGGTTTCTTTGTGAATGGAAGTTTTCATTTCTCTGGGATAAACGCCCAGAAGGTCATATTATAGCTGGACATTTAATTTTTTTAGGAAACTGCCAAATTGTTTTCCAAAATGGCTGTACCATTTTACATCCCCACCAGCAATGTATGAGTGTTCCAATTTTCCTACGTCTTAGCCAGCATTTGGTAAACCCAACTATAATTTTTAATGTCAGTATATTACTAGGACATAAATATTCAGACAGTGTATTTATGTAATTCCATTTCCTGGAGAAATGATTTGCTCAGTTATACAAAAAATAAGAGATGGTGGGTGGTTTAGTTGCTAAGTCATGTCCACCTCTTCTGACCCCATGGACTGTAGCCTGCCAGACTCCTCTGTCCATGGGATTCTCCAGGCAAGGATACTGGAGTGGGTTGCCATTTCCTTCTCCAGGGGATCTTCCTGATCCAGGAATTGAACCCAGGTCTCCTGCATTGCAGACAGATTCTTCACTGACTGAGTTACAAGGTGGCTAGTTACAAAACATTAAGAATAAAAACTGAAACTAATAAAATTGAAAACAATAAATAAGGTAACAACTATATATACGATTAATATATTACTTCATATGGTTCTCTAACATAGCTTTTATGACTTATTCTACTTTTAAAAAGCTCTTGACAAGCTCATCTTCACCAACCATATTTAAGTTTACAGTTTTACCAACAGTTTTGTGGGGTTTTTTGGGTAAAAAAAAATCAGTCAAAAGAAATCAATCTATCAATGTGAACAAATGACTCAAAACAGTGTGTTACCACATGCATTCACTTCTTTTGTCTTTCTTTCCTTCTTTCTTTTTTTGCAGATTTATTTTCTCTTTGCTTCAGATTATTCATCTAAACCAGTGCTACCTCTCAAACATAATTGTCCACAGAAGTGTTGCTAGTCATTTGAAAAGACTCAGGGAAAAAAAAAAAAAAAATGTAATCCATCTAGACCCAGCTCACTATCTTAAGAAATCCATAGGATTATACGCCTATTCAGTTATTTAGGGAGTTAAACCCAGGCTTAAGCATAATAAAAAGCTTACTAAAGTATCTTTTGTCCTCTACTGGAATACAGTCTCACATGCAAAACAGAGAAGCAGGAAGCATTCGCAAAAAGAGGAAAGATAGCACTACAAACTGAGAATAACCAGAACTTGTTCTCTTGTGTTTTGAGTTAGCCTCTGCTTCCCATACCTTGAGAGGCATCAAATTAAAAGAATGTGACTCGAGACCACAAAAAAAAAAGTAACGACACAGATTTACAGGCGTGCTCATAAGTCCATGTAGTTGCACAGCTCCAAGCAGAAGGTTTATGTTCATTTAAGAGTGGAAAGTTTTCAGATTCTTCCAGAAGCACCATCTGTTTCTACTGGCTGGTCTTGGTTTGAATTATTTATTATGATAATCTCAGATTTATCAGGTTAACCTTTGGATTGCCTCCTAAAACTAACTATGGAATATGTAGAATTTTTTGAGTAAATATAGGAGAATATAAAAATTAATTTTACCATTTTACTGAAAGAAGCTTAAGGTCGTCATCATAACAAAATAACCAAAAAAATTGTAGTTTAATACATGTAATGGGTTTGCTTCATACAGACAACACAATTGGTCCACAAGATGACGCTAAGGTAATTAACGTTTTTAAAGAAACATTCAGTGCCATCTTAAACAATGTAAATAAAAATTTCCCAACATGGTTATCATAAGATATCTGTCTTATCAGTCTGCTAATGAGAAATGGAAAAAAAACAGAGTTCCCAAAATCAAAGCCAGGACTTTAAAAGCTGACAAACAGCTTTCTATGAATTTTTATGATCTGGTAAGTCTCAGAATCTTAAGAAAAATATAAGTGACTTCTTACGAGCAAAGTTAAAGATAAACGGCATGTTATGAAAGGATTAAATATAGAAACATTTAGAAAAATACATTTCCAAAAGACAGCAAAACTTTCCCTAGTGCAAAGTTACATTAATCTCAATGAGAGTTATTTTAAAGAAATGGGGAGAAAATACAATTTTTCTCACATTTAAGAACTCCAGTTATACACTCTTGGGTTTTGTAGACTGGGACAACAAACCTTTAATTAAATATAGGTATATTTAGAGAGCAGTTAAGAATCTAATTACCACACCATACTGAGTGGTCAATTTCTACCTTCTTGAATTAAGTCACAAAACTGGCTGCCTGCAGGCCATTATACAGCCTAATTCAGCTGCATTTTCTCAAAATCTAACTTTAAGACAGCTCCTAACTGGCTGATGTCATTAAAGAGATGTGGATGGTAAAGGCTGCCATTCCTTCTTCATGAAGATATGAGCTTTCGTTTCCTCAATTTATTCTGGTTTTACTGAAGTTGTATATTTTGGCATAAGTTTTTCCCACACTCATACCAATTCTTTTTGCTAGTATTTAGGATTAGCAAGAACTGAGAAGCAATTAATTCTCATTTTTTTTTTTTTGTTTGAAGTGTCACTTCAGTGATTATTAGCCATTTGTAATAGTATGGATACATTTTTAAGTTTGTTAGCACGAAATTACATACGAAAATAAAATGGAGTACTAGTGACTTTTGAAAGCAATAAAAAGCAACTTAGAAAAGAAGTCCAAGTCCTATAAGATCAATTTTATTCCTAATGGAAAACATTTCAGGGTATGAGTCATGTGCAACTTTAGCTAGGAGTTTTAAATCTTTAAATCTTAATCCTCTGAATCTTTATGGAGGAGAGTCCTTAAATGGAAAGCATTCCATACCTAACTCCTAAATGGCCTTTCAAATTAAAGTATGGCATCATTTATGTGTGGCCATATTGAAATCTGTATCGTGGAGCAAAATTTCTTAATTACCAAATGAATATTCAACGGACAGAAAAACATATCTTTCTGGGTTTACCTTCAACTTGATGGCCATTTAGTAATATTTATAGCCATAAGAGGGCTTCCCTGGTGGCTCATATGGTAAAGCGTCTATCTGCAATGCAGGAGACCCGGGTTTGATCTCTGGGTCGGGAAGATCCCCTGGAGGAGGAAATGGCAACCCACTTCAATACTCTTGCCTGGAAAATCCCATGGATGGAGGAAGCTGGTAGGCTACAGTCCTTGGGATCGCAGAGTTGGACACGACTGAGCGACTTCACTTTCACTTTTTCATATCCGTAAGAAGAGAAGATAATTGCAATGTAGCCTCTACATCTTTCTTTGTTCAATAAACTCCTGAATCCCTAGCATATGTTGAAAACAAATGAAGTCAGACAGGAAATTTGAAACCAGAGTCCATTGCCCCAAAATTCATGGCTGAAGAACAACCCTGCCAAGAGTATGGGCTCAGAAAGAAAGAGAAAGATGGACAAGAACACTTCAAATTTAGTTAAATATAACAGACACTGTGGATTTGAGGCACTGTATATTCAAAAGTGAATGAGATGCCATCTTGTCTTCAAAGACTTCACAACCTAATTGGGAAATAGACATTTGTACAAATAATTACAATGGCCACTGTAATTATACAGCCCATTACCCTGCAGTGAAGTAGATCTGAAATGCGGTGAATGTAAGACCTGCACTACATGTTTAGTACATTCAAACAGCAGCCATTTAGAACTGTTTGCCAAGCATTGCTTGAATATACTGAGTAACAACAAAGAAGCAAGAAGTCCTTAAAATGTCCTTATACTCAAGTTGCTGTCTTTCTAGCTTAGGCAAGAAAACTAACATACCAAGAACACTGGACAGAGCCTGGCGAAGATGTAAATTCAACTGATATTATAATTCAACAACTGTAAAATCTGTCTGTGTGTTTCTTTTCCAACATTCCCCACCCTGTAGAGTTAACAAACAATAAAAGATCTTGCATCATGATTGACACACACACACACAATTGGAGAACAGTGTGTTAATGTAACCATGACTGTAAATTATAGATTGCTCATAAAGGTGAAAATCTGTTTAAGCAGCAGTAGCCTAAGAAGGTTGAAAGAGGGGCAACTTAGCTATTAACCTCTCTACTCTACTGAAGCTGTACTTTTCAGGGTCTACAATGGGTTCGTAACTGAAGGTGCATTTTTCTGGTTTACACCACTCTTTACCTTTTGTTATGTCATTCTTTCTCCATCTCCTCACCACGCCCAGCCAGACGCCAAACCCTAGATACCACCGCAGTGCCTCTCACATCCATCCCTTCTTTTCCATTCACAATTTCCCTGTAGTATTGGCAGGATACAGAGTCCTCACCTTCTATTACAAGAGCAAGAGAAGAAATCACCAATGGCAGAGACTATGACCTATTTCCCGACAACTGTAGGCTTCCACTTTGAACCTTGCCGGAAAGACAAACAGAAACATGTTTCAATTGCATGACTACTTGTCTCAAGAATCCATCAGTGATGCCTATTAAGGTATGTCCTGTTAAGTATAAGTTCCTTGGATTGACATTCCAGATTTTCTAGATTCTTCTTGTCTATAATTAAACTAATTAAGAGCTGGAATTAGAGTTCAATGTTAGGTCTGTCCAACAACTACCCCGTTCTGGCCATATATCCCACTGTCTTTTTGGTAAATGTTACCTGTGGCAACTGATGCATAAATAGGTCAAAAAAGAATTAGTGGGTTGGGCAGATGTGTTTTTATTTTACCCTACAATCTAGGGAACTGATATTACAGTCACAAGATGTGTGTTTAAATTTTCTAGACATGCCTTTCAAATGAGAATTTGCTCATTCATTGTGAAGGTGCCCTGACAACTTTTAACATTAAAGAGTCATTTCTTTTCATCTTCTTTGAGGAAAACAAGCAACTAGAAGAATCAGCAATTGTAAAGCAATTGTCCTCCAATTAAAAATTAAAAAAAAAAAAAAAGAAAAATCAACAACAGACAAGAAATGGTGCATTTGTCTAACCTGGTTCATAAAACTGATTTTGCTATTTTATAAAAAGCCTTTACATCACAAAGGAACAAATGGTGCATTTGCACTATGTATGTTCAAATGTTTTAATTGAACAGTTTTATTGAAAATTCACCATGAATTGATGAAAGAATAAGAGAGAAAACCTAGAAAAATATGTTTAGAGAATGGTGACAATCATTTGTAATCCAAAATCACAAAATTTCCAGTTCAGCTTGGCAGTGGGCTCAGCAGTCCCGCGGGGCTGTCTCTTGCTTCAACAGTGTTTGGGTGGCACAGACCCAGGCATGCCCCTTGCTGCAGGGCCAACCGCCCTTCAGCTTCTTTTCCAGGTCCAACCTTCTGAACCATCCTCTCATCTATGCTCTGCCTTGGGACAGGCCAACACCTTTTTTTTTTTTTTAACTTAGCTTCCTGTTACCAGTCAACCACGAGCTCCCAAATTGCTCAGAATTACTCCACCCAGGTGGAGGCCACCCTCAACCACCTGGTCAACTTGTACCTGCAGTCTCCTACACCTGCCTCTCTCTGAGCTTCTATTTCCACCACGTGGGCCACGTTTCCTAAGAACTGGCCAAGGAGAAGGACCAGGGCGCTGAGAGTCTCTTGAAAACGCAAAACCAGCGCAGCAGCAACAACGTTTTCCAGGACATGCAGAAGCCACCTCCAGATGAGTGAGGTAAAACCCAGGACGCTGTGGAAGCCGCATTCTCATGGACAAGAACCTGAACCAGGCCCTTTTAGGGTCTGCACACTCTGGGTTCTGCCAACACAGAACCCCACCTATGTGACTTCCAGGAGAGCCACATCCTAGATGAGCAGGTGAAGCTAATTAAAAAGATGGGCGCCCACCTGACCACACTCTGCAGGCTGGCTGATCCCCAGGCTGGGCCGGGCGGTCTCTCTTTGAAAGGCTCAGGGTCAAACACAACCAGGACCCTCCAAAGCTCCGAGGCCTTTGAGGAGCCCTCAGGTGTCAGGGCTTCTACCTGAAACCCCTCTTTATGGCCACTTCAGCAGCTTTTTAACCGCCCTGGAGCCCTATCACAAATCTTGGACCAAATGTAACCAATAAAGGTTTTTGCAGATAAAAATTTCCAGTTCAATTCAATCAGGGGAATATAAAATTATACATTACAATTAGCAAGTCAATCCTTGATTATGCCTCTGATCTGAGACATCATTCTTGAAAACAGAGGAGGACAATGAAGCTAGAAGAAAAGAATACAGGGAGAAGAAAGGTTCTATCTAGGTGGGTCATATCTTAAATTAATGATAGTATAAATAAAAATAATATCTATAACATACCACTTATAGGTCTGCTTAGTCTTTTATTAGCCTTTGGTTAAGATCCTGATTCTACATCCAATATTGGCAATTAAAAAAATGAATAATTTAGTAGGTGCTTTTAGAAATAATATTTTTTCATGAAAAAAATGTTCCATTAATAGTGATTACAGAGCAGTAGAAGTTAAGACAGGTAGATTTTGGATAGAAAGAGACAGATGCTAGACAATCATACCTAGGTAGCTATTCAGATAAACTGTAAGCTTTCTGATATGGTGTTAAAAATAACAAGAATTTTCCTGGGCAGAGTTTCTACTATATAAACATTAGTAAAACTTGAGTTATATTTCAATACATGATTTCTGTAATTTATCTCAAGGCAACAGAAAACCACTAAATGGTCCCCAGTGTAAGGAGAATTTAAATCATGTCATTTCTTATTAAGGTTGTATAAAGCACCCGTCAGCAACATTCATACACCTACACTAGTAATTACTGGTATTGATTTGCAACACTCCGGGATTTCTCAACTAATCTTAAAGGATGTCAGGAAATTATCAAAACAAAATTAACATCCTTAATTTTTTAAAAAAAGAAAAATATGTCTGAAGACTTCAAGAGAAAGGGAACATAGCCAAGATAAAATATTGCACTTTGAAATTGCAGGAAATCAACAATTATTACCTATTATAGCTAAGCAAATAGATGGCTACAAGTCAGGGAAATTACTCCTTGAAGCTATAGAAAGATCATTTGCCTGATAGGACAGCTCCCTCCAGTGGCAATTAATGGTAACCCGACCGGCAGGACTCAGGGCAAATGTGAGCAGAGGAGAGAACAAAGATGCTCACAGTTGGGAAGGGGCTTCTTTTTGCAAATGGTCAGGTTCCAACCACAGGAGAACTGCCTTGTTCCAAAATGCATTATTTTAGAGTATTCAACCAGTCTCAAAGCCGAAAGACGATTTAAAACGAGGAAACTAAATCATTCAAGACACCGCAGTTATGTCTACAATGTGTAAAGAATCCAGTGGAAAGTGAAAAATTAGGTCAACTGTCCAGATATTTGACTCGACATAAATAAGAACCCTGGGACTGACTTTTCCACTGTATATTCTTGGGTAACATATGTATAATCTGAGATTAGAATCTGAGCATTTTGCTTTCATTGTGTTTCCTTTAACTGATTTCCATGACATTTCTTGTGAAATGTGGCTCTCTTTGGTATGTAAGCTCAGCCAAAGACGAATCTATGTCTGGTTCACAGCTGTATTTCAGCCTCAAAGTGGTGCCTGTCCCACATTACAGTCTCAATATATGTTTATTAACTTGATGAAGAAATGTGATTCCTTTGACAATAATTTAGAGATAGAGTCTTTCACTCATGTTCATAAATATATTTGAGAATCTGTAAAAAGCAATAAACTCTTTCTTTCCAAACATGTATGTATAATTATGTATACTGTTTCCAGGGTTTCTTGAACTCTCTGTCACTCATTTTATGAACCACAGATTAAGGAGCTCTGCTCCAAAAAGAACATTAAGACAAACTTCATAATTGCGGAACTGAGATGGCCAATTGTATGCATCATTTAGTCTGTGTTGCTTCAGCTATTACTGTCTCAGATCCTGGTCTGAGAAAATTGGACTTACTGATGAAATTAAACCTATTGGGGGAAAATCCATTCTATTTGAAAGTCATACTAAACATCAAAAAATATATGAGAAGAACACAGAAAAAAAAAGATTTTTCTCTAAACACAGAACATTCAGTCTACTATTTTCTGCTTTCTATTCTTGACAATCAAGTACCCACAGCGATCATAGTAATCAGCAACCTGAAAAGAATGAGATTCACCAGGTCCCCAGGCCCTAAAGAAAGCACTCCCGGAATTTTACCCAAGTCCTGCCTAAAGGGCCAAGTCAGAAGTCAGTGCTAGACGTCTCCCCACAAAGCAGTAATGCTGCTGTCAAAATGCCTTTAACAACAAGACTGTGTCCAAGCTCCGTGCTCCAAAATCTTTGTTGAACCAGCAGCTGTTGTTGTTTCATCGCTAAGTCACGTCCAACTCTTTTGAGACCCCATGGACTGTATGTAGCCTGCCAGGCTCCTCTGTCCATGGGATTCTCTGGGTAAGAATCCTGGAGTGGGTTGCCATTCCTTCTCCAGGGAATCATCCTAACCCAGGGATCGAACCCATGTCTCCTACACTGCAGGCAGATTCTTTACCACTGAGCCAGCTGGGAAGCCTCACCAGCAGCTGTTCAACCTCCCTTTTCTGTGGCCTAGGTTTGCCACCTTTTCTTAGCTTCAGCATTGTCATAAAACATAAGAATTTTCCCATTATTCTCTCCCGGAGTATTTCTATGAGTAGACCTGGTGTTGGTTCACAACATTGGGAGTCCTGGGGGGAAATTCAAAACTGGCCTTCCTCACATCCATACATGAAGGGAAGGTAGGGACCAGAGAGTCAGCCACACCAAATTGGTTAGGTGGTGGGTTTCATGTCAAGGGTACTTACTTATGAGGCTTGTCTTTGATGGCTCCAACTAAATCTTCATACCTGCCCACCAGAACCTTAAAAGTCTATATAGATGCCTCAGTGGGTTTAGTCATGTATACCAAGCAGAGGGTTTCAAAACCACATTATTCTCTCCAGGCTACATCCTTGAAGCGGCTGCTAGTATAAGAACAGGCTTGTAGGTGGCTTGTACATCCAAAAGACAGAGGACAGGATAAGGACTCTAACTCCCAAGTCAACTGTGTCCTCCCAGTGACCTCCTCCAACACCTGGCCATAGCCCATGACAGCCATCTACTGTAATTCAATTGAACCATTATTTATTTACTGATACTTTCTCTGTCCCAGACTCTCTACTAAACATTACAGAGATGGGTAAGAAATGTCCCAGCAATTCCACTTCTGAGAATGTACCTGAGAAAATTAAAAACATGTTCACACAAAAATTTGTTAATAATATTATTATTCATGATAGCCAAAAAGCAGAAACAACCTACATGTATATCAACTGATGCAGAGTCAAACAAAATGTGGTATATTCACACAATGGAACACGTATTCAGCCATAAAAAGAAAGTATTGACACATTCTAAGTGAAGGAAGCTAAACACAGAAGATGACTTATTATTTGACAACATTTAACAACAATGAAATGTCCACAATGGGTAAATCCACTGAGATGAAAGTAGGTTAGTGGTTGCCAGAAAATGTGGGAAGGAAGGAATTAGGACTAACTGCTACCAAGTACATGATTTGGGGGTGTGTGTAAGGAGGGAAATGAGAAGGTTCTGGAATTAGTGGTGATGGTTGCATGCATGCATGCTAAATCACTTCAGTCGTGTCCGACTCCTTGTGTAGTACACTCCTGGAGGACTGTAGCCCTCCAGGCTCCTCTGTCCATGGCATTCTCCAGGCAAGAATACTGGAGTGGGTTGCCATGCCCTCCTTCAGAGTTACACAATATCGTAAATATACTTAAAACAGCTGAAGTGTACACTTTAAAATAATGAATTTGATGTTGGGTGAAGCATATCTCAGTTTTTAAAATGCCATTTAAAAGTCAGGCTAGTCAGTATCATTGATGAGGGTGATAATCAGGAAGGGGAACACGGGTTAGCTGGAATCAATTTTACTTTTTGATTTGGGTAGTGGTTACACAGGTGCTTGGTTTAAGATAACATATTAAGCAATGTGTTTATGTTGCATGTGCAATTCTGAATGTCTAAACAACAACAGAAATTTTTAAGAAAAATAAAGTAGGAAATAGTTACTGTTGTTGTTTAGTCACTGGGGAATTCCTGGTGGCTCAGTGGTAAAGAATCCACCTGCAGTGTAGAAAATGCAGGGTTTGAGTCAGGCATGACTTAGCAACTAAACCACCACCGCCAGTCACTAAGTCGGGTCTGACTCTTTGTAACTCCATGGCCTGTAGCCCACCAAGCTCCTCAGCATGTGGGATTTCCCAGGCAAGAATACTAGAATGGGTTATCATTTCCTTCTCCAGGGGATCTTCCTGACTCAGGGTTTGAACTTGCATCTCCTCACACTTAGAGTCAATTAATCTGTGACAAAGAAGGCAAGAATATACAACGGAGGAAAAACAGTCTCTTCAATAAACGGTGTTGGGAAACTGAAGTCACATGTAAAAGAACGAAATGAGACCATTTTCTAGCGCCGTATACAAAAATAAACTCAAAATGGATTTAAGACCTAAATGTAAGACTGGAAACGATGAAACTCTTAAAGAAAAACTTAGGCAAAACACTCTTTGACATAAACTGTAGCAATTTTTTTTTTCAGATCTGTTTCCTTAGGCAAAGGCAACAAAAGCAAAATAACTAAACATGACTTAATTAAACTTAAAAGGTTTTTCACAGTAAAGGAAACCACCGACAAAGCAAAGATAACCTATAGAACGGAAAAAAATAAATATTTGCAAATGATATGACCAACAAGGGGTTAATCTCCAAAATATATAAAAAACTCATACAACTCATACTCTCCATGGGATTCTCAAGGCAAGAATGCTGAAGTGGTTTGCCAGTCCCTTCCCTAGTGGACCACATTTTGTCAGAACTCTCCACCATGACCCATCTGTCTTGAGTGGCCCTACACATCATGGCTCATAGTTTCATTAAATTACACAACTCTGTGGTTCATGTGATCATTTTGGTTCATTTTCTGATTGTGGTTTTCATCCTGTCTGTCCTTTGATAGATGAGGATAAGAGGCTTATGCAAGTTTCCTGATGGAAGGGACTGATTGTAGAGAAAATTGGATCTTGCTGTGGTGGGCAAGGCCATGCTCAGTAAATCTTTAATCCAATTTTCTGTTGATAGGTGGGGCTGTGTTCCTTCCCTGTAGTTTGACCTAGGCCAAGCTATGGTAGGGGTTATGGCAACCTCCTACAAAAGGACTTACACCGGCATGCTATGCCTCCCAGGACTGCAGCTATCAGTGTCCCTGACCCCGAGGCAGGCCACTGTCAATGCATGCCTCCACCGGAGACTCCCAAACACACGCAGAGACATCACTTTGCCGAAAACAGCACATATAGTCAAAGCTAAGGTTTTTCCCCTAGTCATGTACAGATGTGAGAGTTGGACCATAAAGAAGGCTGAGCACTGGAGGACTGATGCTTTTGAACTGTGGTGCTGGAGAAGACTCTTGAGAGTCGCTTGGAGAGCAAGGAGATCCAACCAGTCAATTCTAAAGGAAATCAACCCTGATTATTCACTGGAAGGACTGATGCTGAAGCTGAAGCTCCAAGAGTTTGGCCACTTGATAGGAAGAGCCAACTCACTGGAAAAGATTCTGATGCTGGGGGAAATTGAGGACAGGAGAAGAAAGGGGTGACAGAGGATGAGATGGTATCATTGACTCAATGAACATGAGTTTGAGCGAGCTCCAGGAGATAGTGAAGGACAGGGAAGTGTGGCATGCTGCAGTCCATGGGGTTGCAAAGAGTCAGACACGACTGGGTGACTGAACAACAACATACAACTCAACATCAGAAAAAAGTCATTCATCTCATATGTGGAACCTAAAAGGAAATGATAAAAATGAGCTTGCTTACTAAACAGACTTACAGACTTAGAGAATGATGAAAGGATGTGGGAAAGGGATAGCTAGGGAGTTTGGGATGGACATGCACACACTGCTATGTTTAAAATGGATAACCAACAAGGGCCTACTGTACAGCGCATGGGACGCTGCTCAGCGTTATATGGCAGCCTGGAAGGGAGGGGAGTTTGGGAGAGAATGACTACATGTATATGTGTGACTGACTCCCTTGACTGTTCACCTGAATATATCACAACACCGTTAATCAGTTACACCCCAATACAAAATAAAAAGTTTTCTAAAAATCATTAAAAAGTGGGCAGAAGACCCGAATAGTTTTCTAAAGAAGACATAGGGATAGCCAACAACACATGAAAAGATGCTCAATGTTGTAAGTCATCAGAGAAATGCAAATCAAAGCCACAACAAGATACTACCTCATACCCATCAGAATGGCTATCATCAAAAAGAACATAAATAACAAATGTAGAGAAAAAAGAACCTTGTTACACTGTTGGTGGGAATCTAAATTGGCATAATCATTATGAAAAACATTATGAAAGTTCCTCAAAAAAACAAAAAATAGTTACCATATGACTCAGCAATTCCACTTACAGTTATATATCCTAAGAAAATGAAAACATTAGTTCAAAAAGATACATGCACTTCAATGTTCATAACAGCATTATTTACAATAGCCAAGACATGGAAGCAACCTAAGTGTTCATCAACAGATGAATGAATAAAGAAGATGCATATATATAAACATAAATATGCATGTAGGCTTCTCTGGTCGCTCAGCTGGTAAAGAATCTGCCTACAATGCAGGAGACCCCAGTTCAATTTCTGGGTCAGGAAGATCCCCTGGAGAAAGGATAGGCTACCCACTCCAGTATACTTGGGCCTCCCTGGTGTCTCAGATGGTAAAGAATCCACCTGCAATGCAGGAGACTGGGGTTCGATCCCTGGGTTGGGAAGATCCCCTGGAGATGGGAAAGGCTACCCACTCCAGTATCCTGGCCTGGAGAATCCCATGGACAGAGGAGCTGAGCACAACAGAGTAACAACAGCAGAGCTAGTAGTAATAATATTAATTACTTGTTATTAATTAAGAAGTCTGCCATTTCTAAGAATTGAAATTCTGAGAAAAAGAAATCCTTCCTACCTAAAATCCTCTTTCCAACCAAAAAGAAAGCCATGATCAAAGTATCCTTTAAATCTAAATCTATTTACTTAGCTACTAACAGTGCAGCTTAATGTACCAATTTATTGGAAGTTATAAATATGCCAAACTTTGTCCACGCTGTACATCATATTTTATCAGACAGTGATAGAATTGAAAAAAAGAAAGACGAAATCACTCCTTTTACTTCTGCATGGTAACAAAAAGCTAAAATTTAGTTTGATGGTAGACCTACAGAATGTAGACCTCCTATATCTTGTAGAACTTGAAAAACATCTTCATTTGGTCATTACTTGCTGATGTACCTAGTTCTATCGTTAATTCCAAAAATCCTGTATGTTCAAACCCTGCTTTGTGTTTATTCTCTCAAGTGGGAACAGTCTGTTTTAATCACTGAAGCCAGAGAAAAAATTTTTTAAGACAAAGGAAAAAAAATATCTGACTGTAACTGTTTAAAATGCCTCAATATCTGCACATTGTCTGGGGGTTAAGAGGGTAAATCTTGGCCATTACCTTCAAGGTCCTGAATAATTTGGTCCCAGCTTCCTTCCCAGCTTCATTGCTGACCACTGTCCCCTTTAATTACTGAGCCTTGGCCCCCAAACCAGCTTTCTATTCCTTGTATTCAACCATCAAATATGCCGCTCCCTCTGAAATATTTTCCTCCCTACCCCTTTTTATCCTCCACTCTTTCTTATATGCCTCCTACTCATCCTCTGAGCCTCAGTTTAAATGTCTCTTCCTCAGGAACCAGGCTACATCCTCATATTATTACCTCACAGCACTCTATGCTTCTCCTTCGTAGTACTCAGCACAATCGAAGTTAAGTATCTGTGCAAGTGTTTGTTGAATATCTGTACCCACTAGATTGTAAGCTTCATGAAAACAGCAAGCATAAATGTCTGCACTGCTACTGCATCCCAACATCTAACCTGATACATGCTACTAAATACATAAAGTGGAATTTCATGTCTTTATTTCCCTGCAATCCTTTAAGTTAAAACTCAAGGAATTTTACAATGAATTTAAGTGACAAGTAAGACACCTGATACACATGCTTAGCCTAGGACAGTGCCAAAATCCATAAATATTTATTACTTAATAAATATTTGAACAATATTACTATGAGTCAATATCTGGCCATAAAGTTATAAAAGATTTACTATAAGTTGATATTCATAATCTCTCCTGAAATATTTAATCTCCATAACCAAGAAGAAAACTTAAATATTCCTCTATTTTAATATCTATGGCATTTAATCAAAACATAATTCCATAGCAAAGAAACCAACATGGCCCATATCCCGGGCTTGGAATGTGTGTTTGATCACATCTTATATTTTTCCACTGACTCATTCTCCTCACCTGCCTTCATTAATAGAAGGTCCATTATCTCCCTCTTGAGACCTACCCTTTCCCTCTCTAAGCCCAGAGACTTACTCACTCTAAATGCCTGCTGCTGGAAAAAACAAGAGAGCCTCCTTGGGTCAGCACAGCTGTTGTTTCTTTCACTACCACAAGATGTCACTGTAGAACACCAGGTCTTCACAATTTTGTCTCTGACCTGCAGCAACAAAATCTTTTCCATCTTAGTGCCTGCATAACTTCACACTTCAATGTAAATTCATAGCTCTTTAATTTCCTACCCAGATGCTGTCTTTTTTTTTTTTTTTTTTTTTTTTTGCAAAGCATGACAGTGAGCATCAGAGAGGTCTCAGACCTTTCTTTCCAGAAAACTCATTGACCTCCAACTATCCAATAGTAGAACTTCCCTGGTAGCTCAGACAAAAACGAATTCACCTGCAATGCAGGAGACTGCCTGCCAACCAGGTGACGTAGGTTCAATCCCTGGGTCAGGAATATACTCTGGAGGAGGAAATGACAACCCACTCCAGTATTCTTGCCTGGGAAACCCCATGGACAGAGGAACCTGGCAGGCTACAATCCATGGGATCGCAAGAGTAGGACACGACTTAGTGGCCAAACCACCACCATGCAGTAATGAGCCCTGTGGACAAGACCAGCTACATAATTTGCAAAACTCTGTTCAAAATAAAAGTGTGGGATCTTTTGTTCTAAAAACAGGGGAAAGTGTCAGTAAACATATTACAATATCAAGCTTTTCCTTTCTCCCACAGTCCCTTTCATCATCTCATGGCGGGTTTTGTTCGGTGTTCAATGGTGTTCACTCTTAGGCATGAGGATAACCACAGGGCAAGGACAAACCTCCACATGTGCCCAGGGACCCCTCTGCGGTGGCACACACAGCTCACCAGCTGCTGGGAAACAGATCCCATTGCCACGCCACATCCAGAGGCAGAGAAGTCATCTTCCCTTCCAGAGGCCCCACTGCTCCAACCCACGGAGGACAGGCAACTAGCAAGGGACCACAGCTTCCCTGCCAGGATGCAGGCTGTACCTGGACAGGTGGAAAAAAGGCTCTCCATCACTTACTCAGCTGCCAAGTATGCAATGGAACTGCTGGTCCAGGGATGGTCACCACCTTCCCTTGCTTATGATGCCACAAGCATACACTGACCCTAAACCTCCATGTTTGTTCACAAGCCACTACTAGGGACAAAGGGGGTGGCGGAATGCTACGTATGGCACCTTCCAACCTCCTCCCCACCAACGCAACCTGGTTGCCAGCTCAAGCAGAGGACAGCAGTAATCCTGGAACACAGGCAGGGAGGGGGTGCGAAACTGGGAGCAGAGAGCAAAGAACCTATCCTGGGGAGGTGGAAGTAAGAGGGACCAGGAGTGAGCTGAGGCCCCAAGCCCCCAACGAATGCCCCACTGTGTCAACATACTTCACTTACAAATAAACAAATTCTAAGACAAAATCATTAAGAATTTCATAGCAACAACAACAAAACATCATACCCCAAGTATGGGGATCCTGTGTGACCATCCTGGTTCCACATCTGTGAAGCCAGCCCTACCAGCAGACCATGGAATCTGGAGAGAAGGATCTTCGTCAAGTCAAAAAAAGTCTATCACACCCTTCCTCCAGAGTCATGGGTGTCTACTCACTTTATGTTTCATAACCTGGCAGAGTATTCAAGTGACTAACATCTGAAGGAGAGAATTCTGTTTCAAGGTGACCAGTTCCAGGCACCTAGGCATAGAGGTGGCTAGCATCTTCTTAAATAAATAAATAAATAAATAATATATCCCCAAGCACCATAGTTAGGAAAAGCAAATGCTCTAAGAAATTCAAACTTTTTTGAAGAGTGTGATTAGATGATTAGTAAGATAAAATTGGAAAAGACCCTGATGCTGGAAAAGATTGAAGGCAGAAGAAGGGGACAACAGAAGATGAGATGGTTGGATTGGCATCACTGACTCAATGGACATGAGTTTGAGCAAGCTCCAGGAGATGGTGAAGGACAGAGAAGCCTGGCGTGCTGCAGTCCATGGGGTTGCAAAGAGTTGGACACAACTGAACAACTGAAAAGATAAAACAACAACAATAATGATTACAATAAATGCATAGACAACCTCCCCATCCACAGTATCTCAATAGAAGAAAGGACTTCACAAGCACATCTGTGTTATTCAGATGTTATTGCTGCTCTTCGCTTTTAACTGAATTTGGTAGAAAAGAGAACTAATATAAATGCATGTTTTTAAAAGTGTCAGAAGAAAAAAACAAAGAGTTTGAGACTGTGGTTTATAATAAGAAATATATATTTGGTCTTCAACCCAGCTTCAGGCCTAAAGCTCCTGAAATCCTGGGCATTTCCTATATGATAAAGGTGTCAATAATCGTAATATGCCCCTTTCAACCACACTTGAGTTAAGGAAGTGATTTTGGGGAGGCACCTGAGGATGGGGGCTGGTTGCCAGGAGAACCAACCATGGGATTAGAAGCCTGGAATTTTCAGTTCCATCTCCAGATCCCTGGGGAGGGGAAAGAAACTGGAAATTGAGTACAATACCAATGGTCAGCATTTTAATCAATCACACGGATGTAATAAAACCAGAAGGACAGGGCTCAGAGAGCTCCCACGTAGATGAACCAGAATGCTTCTACATGCCACTGTGTCAGGCCCCAAATTCAATGCAGACAGAAGTTCCTTTGCTCTGGATCTCACTCTGTGTGTCTTTTCAGCTAGCCATTGATTTGTATCCTTTGTAATAAACTAGTAATCTAATGAGTAAACAGGTTTCCTGAGTTCTATGAGACACTCCAGCAAATTAATCAAACTCAAAGAGGGAGTTATGGGAATCTCTGATTTACAGCCAGCCAGTCAGAAGCCCAAATAACCACCCTGGCTTGCAATTAGCATCTGAAGGAAAGGGCAGTCCTGTGAGGCTGAGCCCTTAACCTGTGGAATCTGATGCTATCTCTGGAGAGGTGGTGTCAGAACTGAGATGAATTGTACGACATCCATCTGGCATTGGAGAGCTGCTTGGGGTGAGAGGGAAATCCCCAGCCACACATCTATACTTGGTGACAAGAATCATTACATGACATCATGTTTATTACAAGAGGTTATCAGAGCCTACTGTGCAAAGTCTCGGAAAAATCATCCAGTAACCAATACTGAAACAATCAGAGGTTCCCTTTATCCTTCTTATTTAATTTCCTTCTTAATTTTCCTTCTGGTAAGAAGCAGAGAGAATCATGTTTTCTTCCTTAACCTCACCTCTTCTCTCTTTTGATCTATATATTCCATTACCTTATAAATATCTCTGAACTTTGCTACCTTTTCCTCTTTTTCTAACTATTTTTTATCATATTTGACACAAAGCATATTTGACTGTGTTCCTGATTCATTGTGGTTGTTGTTCAGTCACTCAGTCGTGTCTGACTCTTTGAAACCCCATGGACTGCAGCAGGCCAGGTTTCCTGTCCTTCACTAATCTCCCGGAGTTTGCTCAAACTCATGTCCATCAAATCGGTGATGCCAACCATCCAACCATCTCATTCTCTGTCATCCCCTTCTCCTCCTGCCTTCAATCTTTCCAAGCATCAGGGTCTTTTCTAATGAGTCGGCTCTTCACCTCAGGTAGCCAAAATATTGGAGCTTCAGCTTCAGCATCAGTCCTTCTAATGAAAATTCAGGGTTGATCTTCTTTAGGATTGATTGGCTTGATCTCCTTACAGTCCAAGGAACTCTCATGAGACTTTTCCAACACCACAGTTTGAAAGTGCTCAGAGTTTCAGCACTCAGCCTTCTTTATGGTCCAGCTCTCACATCCATACATGTGAGCCTGGAAAAACCATAGCTTTGACTATATGAGCCTCTGTCGGCAAAGGAATGTCTCTGTTTTTTAGCATGTTGTCTAGGTTGGTCATAGCTTTTCTTCCAAGGAGAAAGTATCTTTTAATTTCATGGCTTCCGTCATCATCCACAGTGATTTTGGAGCCCAGGAAAATAAAGTCTATCACTGTTTTCATTGTTTCCCCACCTATTTGCCATGAAGTGATAGAACCGGATGCCATGATCTTAGTTTTTTGAATGTTGAGTTTTAAGCCAGCTTTTTCACTCTCCTCTTTCACCTTCATCAAGAGGCTCTTTAGTTCCTCTTTGCTTTCTGCCATAAGGATGGTGTCATTCACACATCTGAGGTTATTGATACTTCTCCCAGCAATCTTGACTCCAGCTTGTGCTTCACCCAGCCCAGCATTTCATATGATGTACTCTGCATATAAGTTAAATAAGCAGGGTGACAAGATGCAGCCTTGATGTACTCCTTTCCCAAGCTTGAACCATTCTGTTATTCCATGTCCAGTTCTAACTGTTGCTTCTTGACCCGCACACAGGTTTCTCAGGATATAGGCAAGGTGGTCTGGTATTCCCATTTCTTTAAGAATTTTCCAAAGGTTTTTTTTTTAATAATTCTTCAAGAATACACAGAACTATATAAAAAAGAGCTTAATAACCCAGATAACAATGGTGTGATCACTCACCTAGAGACAGATATCCTGAAGTGCAAAGTCAAGTGGGCCTTAGGAAGCAGCACAATGCCAAAGAATGTTGAAACTACAATTGTACTCATTTCACATGCTAGCAAGTGGTGATCAAAATCCTTCAAGTTAGGCTTCAACAGTACATGAACCAAGAACTTCCAGATGTACAAGCTGGATTTAGAAGAGGCAGAGGAACCAGAGATCAAATTGCCAACATCCATTGGATCATAGAAAAAGCAAGAGAATTTTCAGAAAAAACATTTATTTCTGCTTCATTGGCTACATTAAAGCCTTTGATTGTGTGGATCACAACAAACTATGAAAAATTCTTAAAAGATGGGATCATGATTTGTAATTATGTCATTTGAACTTAATGTTCTGTTAATGTCAACATTGAGATTATTTTAGTTTCATTAAACATATCTTATGCTATAGTATGTGTTGGTCACTTCCATGATGTCAATGGTTTTTATCTAAATACATGAATGTATTGGGCTTCCCTGGTGGCTCAGACAGTAAAGAATCTGCCTGCAGTGCAGGAGACCCAAGTTCAATTCCTAGGTTGGAAGATCCCCTGGAAAAGAAAATGGGAAACCACTCTAGTATCCTTGCCTGGAGAATTCCATGGACAGAGGAGCCTGGTGGATTATAGTCCACGGGGTCGCAAAGAGTCGGACACAACTGAGTGACTAATACTTTCACTTCCTTTCACTTTAGTTCCCTAGACCTTATACCCAATTTCATAGGAACTTCAACACAACTTATTAAAATTTTTATTGGTCTTCTCCTTCATATACTCAATTAACACTCACCTCATGTTCCCAATCTAACCCTAACCTCAACGTCAGTAAATGATTTTGTCTTGAACACCAGTGCATAAATTACTGTCTCAACTATCTTCCTCTCTTTGTCCATGCCTCCATTTCTTCACAATCAATTCTATACTCCTTTTTCATCATTACATGCCTCCTCAATCTTTCACTTCCTTGGAGTACTTGCTCCAATTATTTCTATCTCTCCAATATGTTCAACCTCTCTCTCTCGCCTAAGTCCTTCCTTTTAGATTGTGAGCATGCCCAGTTTTCATCAAGCTTTCATCCAAAACAGTACAATAAAAAACACCTTCTGATCCCATTGTATGTGCTCTTTTTCCCTCCCTAGTACATGGGTTTACATGTTACACCTTTTTCCCCTATTTTACCCTCATCCTATCTCCCTTCACCTAGTTAAATTCAACTCACCTTTTGGACATCAGTACACATATCACTTTCTTGGGGAAGTCATTCTTGCTGCCCAAGCCTGATCGACCTCCTTTGTCAAATATTTTCAATAATCTATGTTCCCTTCCTTCAAAGATTTATCTCAATTTGTAATTATATGTAATTTAGCATGATTGAGTCATTGATTTTTCTCTCCACTACTCTTCAGATTTTGGGAGAGGAAGCACTGTGTCTATCTTTGATCAATACTGTTCCTTCAGTGTATTTCATAGATCCTGGGATGTGTTTGGTTTTCAATAAATGTTTGTAAATGAATGAATATATTCACTGATTATTTCTCCTAGGTACTTCTTTTAAAAGTTTATCATAGCTCTTCAATCTAGAAAAATAATATGAGTTTTTTAGGGAAAACAAAGCACCTACTTTTTCCTTCACAGTAGTAATACTAAAAGGGAGAAAACATGTGGAGAGGGAAAGAAGGCATTGGCTTGGGAATTGGGAAACCAATTCTCTGTCACTATGGAGATTCCTGTTCATTACAAGAAATAAATGTTAAATTCTTTACGTTTCTTTTCTCTGAAATCCTCTGGTTTTTCAAATTATTGCCCACTAAAGCAATAATTATGGGGTATTCCTAGAAGGAAACTTTGGGGAAAAAATTTACATGTCTACATATATTTTGAAGTTTCTTTCATTTATTGAGCACCTATGAAACAAGTGTTACTTTGGCCTATTTAACATGCTACAGAAAAAGTTTTTTTAGCAGTCCAACTTCAAATACACATTGAAACTAGGACTTTGATATCATTTAATTTCTCTGATGAAAAGAATGTGGTATAAAAGCATGATGAGAGTGTCCATTTCTAGTGGGAAATTTTAACAATCTATTAATAATTTTCCAAGGATTTTCCATTGTCCTTAATCCTAGAAGATACAGTTTTGCTTTTGTTTTCCCAAAGAGGCTTCAAAGCTCGTCTTTTTTAATATTTTTGCATTCCTACAATTTATCTTCCGTCAAACTCTCTTCCTTGGATTTGTCTAAAATAAAGGATGAAAAATTAAGAACTAACACTTAAAAATTTTATTATGATTTTACCAAAATGAAACTCCCATAATAAAATTATATCCCTCTCCATCTCTTATTGTTTTTTTCTTTTATTAATATTAATTAGTAGGTTGACTGGTGGTCCAGTAGTTCTATCATAGAATAAATTTAAGTTAAATTCCTGATGTAGGTTTCAGCTAGTATTCCTATTTCTAGAGACACCACCTTGCGGAAAGATACCCTAAATCAATAATGTAAGTCTGAAGAAAAACATTTGGCTGAACACATATAGATGGTCTTTAGAAAAAGAGTTCGATTGTGCTTTATGAAAGTAAAGTCACTATGCAAAAAACAGACTTTTTTTAAAAGTCATCATGAGTCACTGTGTTAAGTCTCACGTCCACAGGACTGATATTTACTGAGGTTTCCTAATGACATTTAGCAACAGTGCTGACTATAAGAAGAGAGACATACCTCAGCAAAATATTTAGACTGTAAATGTTTAGGGAATTAAAGAGCTTATAAGTGGTTATTAACACAAGGGATGCATAGCTAAGGAAACAGATAATGAAGCAGGAACTTCATAGTGAGCATATAAAGCAAAGAATGTGGTTTGTAATTACTATGTATGCATAGGTTGTCTTTAAAGATATATTGTGGTAAAGCCAGTACAGTATCAAAATAAGCTGTGTGCTGGAGCAAACACTTCTATCTACCACTCACCTATTCATAAAGGTACCAGCCTCAATTTCCCTTGAAACTCTTAGCCTCTGCCAAACAAGTGTCATCTTTGAAGATTAAAACCAGGCAGTATTCACTAGTCCAGCTGATGCTCAAAACTAATATTGAACATGGTGGTTCCTTAAAATATTAAACATATAATTATTATATGGTTTCGTAATTCCACTCTTGGAATTGGGCTTATACTCAAAAAATTGAGAACAAGGATACTAACAGATATTTGCACACCAAAGTTCATGGCAGCATAATTCATAACAGTCAAAAGGTAGAAAGGACACAAATGCCCATCAAATGGATAAACAGAAAATGTGGTATACACACACAGTGGAACATCATTCAGCCTTAAGGGAGAAGGAAATTCTGACACATGCTGCAGCATGCATGAAACTTAAAGACATTATACTAAGTGAAATAAGAAGGTGGTCACAAAGGAAAAGACATTACATGACTTCATTTTGATGAGGTACCTAGAGCAGGCAAATTCCTAGAGACAGAAAGTAAAATGGCAGTTTCTAGGGATTGGGAGAAAAGAATAGGAGTTGTCGGCAGGGGGGTGGAGGGGGGTTCCCAAGATGGCGGAGAAATAGGACAAGGAAGCCACTTTCTCTGCCACAAATTCACCAAAAGATCATTTGAATGCTGAGCAACTTCCACAAAACAACTTCTGAATGCTGGCAGAGGACACCAGTCACCCAGAAAGGCAACCAATTCTCTTCAAAAGGACAAAATATAAAAGACAAAAAGAGGGGCAAAGAGTTAGGGATGGAGACCGGTCCTGGGGAGGGAGTCGTGAAGGAGGAGAAGCTTCCAAACAGTAGGAAACCCTCTCACAGGTGGGTCTGTGTGGAGTTTTGGGATCTCAGAGGGCAACATAACCAGGAGAAAAAAAATAAAACCCACAGAACACTCGTCTTACAGCAACTGCCAGCAGAGAAATAGCCCAGATGCTCCCGTCCGCTACCAGAGAGCAGGGGCTGGACAGGAGACGTGGGCTGCATAATCAGTGCTTAGCGTAAGGACTTAGGGTAATGCCCTGAGCGCAATTCTGAGGCAGCTAACATGAGATAGCAACCCAAACATGAGATGGCAAGAGAGAAAAAAAAAAGAGAGAGAGAGAGAACTTTCCCGTGAAAGGCTCTAATGCACAGCCTGGCCTGCTCACAGAACAAAGGACTGAGTGAATACCAAAGGACAGCTAGCCAGCTGTGTACAGCCCTCCCCCCCCACCCCCCACGCCAGAGGCAGAGAGGCAGGCATGCGACAGCTGGAGCCAGAAGGCTAGGTGCTGCTGCAATCTCGAACCCAGAGACCGGCATCCTCCACCAAACTGCGAGCAGGCTCCCAGTTGCTAACCACGTCTTCCTGGGATCCTGGACAGTTGACACCTGCCAGGAGGGTCGCAGCCAGAGATCAGCTCCCCGGAGGAGACACGTGGCGCACCTGAGACGGTGCTCTCGCGGCGCACCCCGGAAACCCAGCAGCCGGTCGGGAGAAGGTGATTGAGACACACGCCCCACCTGGGACAGCGCGCTCACCAAGCACCTGATTGCCTGGGCTGCTCGGACCTGCGAAGGACACAGAATGCACGCCCAACAGAGTCTGTGCCCTAGTGGAGTGCCCAAGAACCTGAGCGACTTAGGCCTGGGAAGGGCACGAGATGCAGGGTCCGCTTTGGACAGTGCCCCTGCAGAGCACCCTGGAGCCTGGGCAGTGTAGACCCAGCGTAGATCCAGGAAGCACACGCCACCTTGAGCTGGGGCAAACAGTGTGGTCCATACACTGCGAGCCCTCCCCACACACGCCAGCGATGTTTGTTTGCAGTGTCCCTCTCTACCCACAGCACAACTGAACAAGTGAGCCCAAATAAGTGACCACCTTCGCCCCCTTGTGGCAGGGCAGCAATCAGACACTGAAGAGGCTTGCAAAAGGAGGAAGCCAAAATAAAGAAGAGGGAACCCCTCTGGGAGTGACCGGTGCAACAGATTAAAACCCTGTAGTTAGCACTGACTAAGCTTGTAGGGGGCCTATAGACCGTGAGAACAAGTACAAACTGGAACAAGGAAACATCTGAAACTGAACTGACCCCACACTGCCCACAACAACTCCAGAGAAATTCCCAGATATATTTTTACTATTATCACTTTTTAATTTTTTTAAATTTATTACTCCTTTAATTTTCATTTTTATAATGTCCTATTACCTTGCCAAAAAAAAACCCTATTTTTAAAGCAAATTTCATATATATATTTTTTATAATTTTTGTGATTGATTCTGTTTTGTATTTTTAATACTATTTTTTTTTTTTGAGAGTCTAACCTCTATTCTAGATTTTTAATCTTTGCTTTCTGATAATTGTTACCAATTTTGTACTTTTAAGAATCTAATCTTCAGTATCCATTATCACTTTAGGGTGTGATTACTGGCTTGATTGCTCTCTCCTCTTTTCACTCTCCCTTTTCTCTCTCAGGTCACCTCTATCTCCTCCCTCTACCTTCTCTTCTCTACTCAACTCTCTGAACCTCTCTGGGTGTCCCAGGCTGTGGAGAACACTTAGAGAACTGATTACTGGCTAGACTGGTCTCCCCGTTTTGACTCCCACTCTTCTCCTCCTGGTCACCTCTACCTCCCTCCTCCATCTTCTCTTCTCTATGTAACTCTATGAACCTCTCTGGGTGTCCCTCGATGTGGAGAATTGTTTCACCATTAACCTAGATGTTTTGTCATCTGTGCTGTATGGATGGAGAAGTCTTGAGGCATAATGAGACTGAAAGCCAGAGGCAGGAGGCTTAACTCCAGAACTTGAGAACATCAGAGAATTACTGATTCCAGGGAAGATTAATAGACGAGAGCTCACTCAAAAGTCTCCATACCTACACTGAAACCAAGCTCCACCCAAGAGTCAACAAGTTCCAGAGCAAGACATACCAGACTAATTCTCCAGCAATGCAGGAACATAGCCCTGAGCACTAAAATAGGCTGCCCAAAGCCATGCCAAACCCATAGACACCCCAAAACTCACTACTGGACACTTTGTTGCACTACAGAGAGAAGAGATCCAGCTCCACCCACCAGAATACAGACAGAAGCTGGCCTGACCAGCAAACCTTGACAAGTCACTAGTCCAACCCCACCCACAGGGAGCAGGCTCCACAATAAAGAGGAACCATCAACTTCCAGCCTACAGAAAGGGCACCCCAAACATAGCAATCTAAACAAAATTAAAAGGTAGAGAAATAGTCAGCAGGAAAAGGAGCATGATATATGCCCACCAAACCAAACCAAAGAGGAGGAAATAGGGAGTTTACCTGAAAAATAATTCAGAATAATGATCCAAATCATTGATCAATGATCCAAATCATCCAAATCATTGATCAATGATCCAAATCATCCAAATCAATGATCCAAATCATCCAAAACACATGATCCAAAATCTTGAAAACAAAATGGAGTTACAGATAAATAGACTAGCAACAAGGGTTGAGAAGATGCAAGAGATGCTTAACAAGGACCTAGAAGAAATAAATAAGAGTCAGTCAATAATGAATAATACAATAAATAAGATCAAAAGCATTCTGGAGGGAACCAACAGTAGAATAACTGAGGCAGAAGATAGGATAAGTGAGGTGGAAGATAGAATGGTAGAAATAAATGAAGCAGAGAGGAAAAAAGAAAAAAAAGAAATGAGGACAACCTCAGAGACCTCTGGGACAATGTTAAATGCCCTAAAATTTGAATCACAGGAGTCCCAGAAGAAAAAGACAAAAAGAAAGGGCATGAGAAAATACTTGAGATAATAGGTGAAAACTTCCCTAAAACAGGGAAGGAAATAGCCACTAAAGTCCAAGAAACCCAGAGAGTCCCAAACAGGATAAAGCCAAGGTGAAACACCCCAAGACATTTATTAACTAACAAAGATCAAACACAAAGACGAAATACTAAAAGCAGCAAGGGAAAAGCAACAAATTACACACAAGGGGATCCCCATGAGGATAATAGCTGATCTTTCGGTAGAAACTCTTCAGACCAGAAGGGAATGGCAGCATATACTTAAAGTGATGAATGAGAAAAACCTACAACCCAGATTACTATACCCAGCAAGGATTTCATTCAAATTGAAGGAAAAAATTAAAAGCTTGTTTGTAGACAAGCAAAAGCTGAGAGAATTCAGCACCACCAAACTAGCTCTTCAACAAATGCTAAAGGATCGTCTCTAGACAAGAAACACAGAAAAGATTTATAAACTTAAACCCAAAACAACAAAGTAAATGGCAACGGGATCATACTTATCGTTTCAGTCCAGTTCAGTTGCTCAGTTGTGTTTGACTCTTTGCAACATACCAGACCTCCCTGACCATCACCAACTCCCGGAGTTTGCTTGAACTCATGTCCATTGAGTCAGTGATCCCATCCAACCATCTCACCCTCTGCCATCCCCTTCTCCTCCTGTCCTCAATCTTTCCCAGCATCAGGGTCTATTCAAATGAGTCAGCTCTTTCCATCAGGTGGCCAAAGTATTGGAGTTTCAGCTTCAACATCATTCCTTCCAATGAACATACAGGACTGATTTCCATTAGGATGGACTGATTGGATCTCCTTGCAGTCCAAGGGACTCTCAAGAGTCTTTTCCAACACCACAGTTCAAAAGCATCAATTCGTTGGCACTCAGTTTTCTTTACAGTCCAAGTCTCACATCCATACATGACTACTGGAAAAAGCATAAACTTGACTAGACAGACCTTTGTTGGCAAACTCATGTCTCTGCTTTTTAATATGCTGTCTAGGTTGGTCATAACTTTCCTTACAAGGAGTAAGTGTCTTAAATTTCATGGATGCAGTCACCATCAGCAGTGATTTGGGAGCCCAGGAAAATAAAGTCAGCCACTGTTTCCACTGTTTCTCCATCTATTTGCCAAGACGTGATGGGACCAGATGCCATGATCTTCGATTTCTAAACGTTGAGCTTAAGCCAACTTTTTCATCCTCCTCTTTCACTTTCATCAAGAGGCTCTTTAGTTCTTCTTCACTTTCTGCCATAAGGGTAGTGTCTGCATATCTGAGGTTATTGATATTTCTCCAAGCAATCTTGATTTGAACTTGTGCTTCCTCCAGCCCAGCGCTTCTCATGATGTAGTCTGCATATAAGTTAAATAAGCAGGGTGGCAATATACAGCCGTGACGTACTCCTTTTCCTATTTGGAACCAGTCTGTTGTTCCATGTCCAATTCTAACGGTTGCTTCCTGACAGATTTACATGATTTACAGATTTACAGATTTCTCATGAGGCAGGTCAAGTGGTATGGTATTCCCATCACTTTTAAGAATTTTCCACAGTTTATTGTGATCCACACAGTCAAAAGCTTTGGTATAGTCAATAAAGCAGAAGTAGATGTTTTTCTGGAACTCTCTTGCTTTTTCGATGATCCAGCAGATGTTGGCAATTTGATCTCTGGTTCCTCTACCTTTTCTAAAACCAGCTTGAACATATGGAAGTTCATGGTTCATGTATTGCTGAAGCCTGGTTTGGAGAATTTTGAGCATTACTTTGCTGGCATAAGATCAGTGCAATTGTGTGGTAGTTTGAACATTCTTTGGCATTGCCTTTCCTGGAGATTGGAATGAAAACTGACCTTTTTCAGCCCTGTGGCCACTGCTGTTTTCCAAATTTGCTGCAAATCGAGTGCAGTGCTTTCACAGCATCATCTTTTAGGATTTGGAATAGCTCAACTGGAATTCCATCCCCTCCACTAGCTTTGTTCATAGTGATGCTTCCTACGTCCCACTTGACTTCGCATTCCAGGATGTCTGGCACTAGGTGAGTGATCACACTGTCACGATTATCTGGCTCACAAAGATATTTGTTGTACAGTTCTTCTCTGTATTCTTGCCACCTCTTCTTAGTATCTTCTGGCTCTGTTAGGTCCATATCATTTCTGTCCTTTATTGAGCCCACCTTTGCATGAAATTTTCCTTTTCATCTCTAATTTTTTGAAGAGATCTCTAGTCTTTCCCATTCTGTTGTTTTCCTCTATGTCTTTGCATTGATCACCAAGGAAGGCTTTCTTATCTCTCCTTGCTATTCTCTGGAACTCTGCATTCAAAAGGGTATATCTTTTCTTTTCTCCTTTGCTTTTCACTTCGCTTCTTTTCACAGCTATTTGTAAGGCCCCTTCAGACAGCCATTTTGCTCTTTTGCATTTCTTTTTCTTAGGGATGGTCTTGCTTCCTGTCTCCTGTACAATGTCATGAACCTCCATTCATAGTTCATCAGGCACTCTGTCTATAAGATCTAGTCCCTTAAATCTATTTCTCACTTTCACTGTATAATCGTTAGGGATTTGATTTAGGTCATACCTGAATGGTCTAATGGCTTTCCCTACTTTCTTCAATTTAAGTCTGAATTTGGCAATAAGGAGTTCATGGTCTGAGCCACAGTCAGCTCCCAGTCTTGTTTTTGCTGACTGTATAGAGCTTCTCCATTTTTGGCTGCAAAGAATATAATCAATCTGATTTCGGTGTTGATCATCTGGTGATGTCCATGTGTAGAGTCTTCTCTTGTGTTGTTGGAAGAGGGTGTTTGCTCTGACCAGTGCATTCTCTTGGCCAAACTCTATTAGCCTTTGCCCTGCTTTGTTCTGTACTCCAAGGCCAAATTCGCCTGTTACTCCAGGTGTTTCTTGACTTCCTACTTTTGCATTCCAGTCCCCTATAATGAAAAGGACATTTTTTGGGTGTTAATTCTATAAGGTCTTGTAGGTCTTCATAGAACTGTTCAACTTCAGTTTCTTTAGCATTACTGGTTGGGGCATAGACTTAGATTACCATGATATAGAATGGTTTGCCTTGGAAACGAACAGAGATAATTCTGTCGTTTTTGAGATTGCCTCCAAGTGCTGCATTTCGGATTCTTTTGTTGACTATGATGGCTACTCCATTTCTTCTAAGGGAATCTTGCCCACAGTAGTAGATATAATGGAGTGGCGACTGGCGGTTGCGCAGCATCGGAGTGGTGATCAGCCAAGAGGAGATATCCCACGTCCAAGATCAGGGGCAGCAGCTGTGCTTCACTGGACCAGCCTTGTGGAGATACCCCACATCTAAGATCAGAAAACCCCAGTAAGACAGTAGGCACTGGAGCGGCTATGAGGAGATACCCCACGTCCAAGGGCAAAGGAGAAGCGCCAGCAGGATGGCAGGAGGGGCGGATTCGCATTTAGAATTAAACCCCGTTCCTGCCAGAGATGCTCAGAGGGCTCAAACAGACCCTGTGCACACCAGGACTCAGGGACCCCACAGAGACTGAGACAGAACTGTGTGGGAGCGTCACCTGCAGAGGTTCGGGTCAGCAGTGGTCTGCACAGGGACAGGGGCTCTGGGTGTGGGTACGGCATAAGTGCTCCTGGAGGAGGTCGCCATTCACCCCAGCATAGAGCTGCCAGAACTTACATAGGACTGGGAAATAGACTCTTGGAGGGCACAACAGAACCTTCTGCACTGGGACCCAGGAGAAAGGAACAGTGACTCCACAGGAGACTTCCCTGAGGGTGTCCAAGAGTCTCTGACAAAGGTGTGGGGCAGTGGTGGCCTGCTGCAGGGTTGGGGGAACAGACTGTAGCAGTACATGCCTGGGGTCTTTTGAGGGAGGTCACTGTTATCTTCATTACCCTCACCACAGTTTCAGTTCAGTTCAGTCGCTCAGTGGTGTCCAACTCTTTGCAACCCCATGAATCGCAGCACGCCAGGCCTCCCTGTCCATCACAAACTCCCGGAGTTTACTCAAACCCATGTCCTTCGAGTTGGTGATGCCATCCAGCCATCTCATCCTCTGTCGTCCCCTTCTCCTCCTGCCCCCAATCCCTCCCAGCATCAGGGTCTTTTCCAACGAGTCAACTCTTCACATGAGGTGGCCAAAGTATTGGAGTTTCAGCTTCAACATCAGTCCTTCCAATGAACACCCAGGACTGATCTCCTTTAGGATGGACTAGTTGGATCTCCTTGCAGTCCAAGGGACTCTCAAGAGTCTTCTCCACCACAGTTCAAAAGCATCAATTCTTCAGTACTCAGCTTTCTTCACGGACCAACTTTCACATCCATACATGGTCACTGGAAAAACTATAGCCTTGACTAGATGGACCTTTGTTGGCAAAGTAATGTCTCTGCTTTTTAATATGCTATCTAGGTTGGTCATAACTTTCCTTCCAAGGAGTAACCGTCTTTTAATTTTATGGCTGCAATCACCATCTGCAGTGATTTGGAGCCCAAAAAAGTAAAGTCTGACACTTTCCACTGTTTCCCCATCTATCTGCCATGAAGTGATGGGACCAGATGCCATGATCTTAGTTTTCTGAATGTTGAGCTTTAAGCCAACTTCTTCTCTCTCCTCTTTCACTTTCATCAAGGGGCTTTTTAGTTCCTCTTCCTTTCTGCCATAAGGGTGGTGTCATCTGCATATCCGAGGTTATTGATATTTCTCCCGGCAATCTTGATTCCAGCTTGTGCTTCTTCCAGCCCAGCGTTTCTCACGATGTACTCTGCATATAAGTTAAATAAGCAGGGCGATAATATACAGCCTTGACGTATTCCTTTTCCTACTTGGAACCAGTCTGTTGGTCCATATCCAGTTCTAACTGTTGCTTCCTGACCTGCATATAAGTTTCTCAAGAGGCAGGTCAGGTGGTCTGGTATTCCCATCTCTTTCAGAATTTTCCACAGTTTATTGGGATGCACACAGTCAAAGGCTTTGGCATAGTCAATAAAACAGAAATAGATGTTCTTCTGGAACTCTCTTGCTTTTTTGATGTTGGAAATTTGATCTCTAGTTCCTCTGCCTTTTCTAAAACCAGTTTGAACATCTGCAAGTTCACAATTCACATATTACTGAAGCCTGGCTTGGAGAATTTTGAGCATTACTTTACTAGTGTGTGAGATGAGTGCAATTGTGCGGTAGTTTGAGCATTCTTTGGGATTGCCTTTCTTTGGGATTGGAATGAAAACTGACCTTTTCCAGTCCTGTGGCCACTGCTGAGTTTTCCATATTTGCTGTCCTATTGAGTGCAGCACTTTCACAGCATCATCTTTCAGGATTTGAAATAGCTCAACTGAAACTCCATCACCTCCACTAGCTTTGTTCTTAGTCATGCTTTCTAAGGCCCCCTTGACTTCACATTCCAGGATGTCTGGCTCTAGGTGAGTGATCACACTGTCATGATTATCCGGGTCATTAAGATCTTTTTTGTACAGTTCTTCTGTGTACTCTTGCCACCTCTTCTTAATATCTTCTGCTTCTGTTAGGTTCGTACCATTTCTGTCCTTTACTGAACCATCTTTCCATGAAATGTTCCCTTGGTATCTCTAATTTTCTTGAAGAGATCTCTAGTCTCACCATAGTTTGGCCCCAAGTAAATAACAGGGAGGGGACATGGCTCCACACATCAACAGAAAATTGGATTAAAGATTTACTGAGCATGCCTCCCCCATCAGAACAAGACCCAGTATCCCCCTCAGTCAGTCTATCCCATCAGGAAACTTTCAAAAGCCTCATATCCTTCTCCATCAGAGAGCAGACAGACTGAAAACCAAATCACAGAAAACTAACCAATCTAATCACATGAATCACAGCCTTGTCTAGCTCAATGAAACTATGAGCCATGCAGTGTAGGGTCACCCAGGACAGATGGGTCATGGTGGAGAGTTCTGACAAAATGTGGTCCACTGGAGAAGGAAATGGCAAACCACTTCAGTATTCCTGCCTTGAGAACCCCATGAACAGTATGAAAATGCAAAAGGATAGGACACTGAAAGATGAACTCCCTGGGTCAGTAGGTGCCCAATATGTTACTGGAGATCAGTGGAGAAATAACTACAGACAGAATGAAGAGATGGAGCCAAAGTAAAAACAACACCCAGTTGTGGATGTGACTGGTGATGGAAGCAAGGTCCAATGCTGTAAAGAGCAATATTGCATAGGAACCTGGAATGTTAATTCCATGAATCAAGGCAAATTGGAAGTGATCAAACAGGAGACGGCAAGATTGAACATTGACATTTTAGGAATCAGCAAACTAAAATGGACTGGAATGGGTAAATTTAACTCAGATGACCATTATACTTATCAATAATTACCTTAAATGTAAGTGGGCTGAATACCCCAAGCAAAAGACAAAGACAATCTGAATTGTTATCTACAAGAGAGCCACCTCAAACCAAGGAACACATACAGACTGAAAGTGAAGGGCTGGAAAAAGATATTTCATACAAATGGAGACTAAAGAAAGCAGGAGTAGCAATACTCATATCAGATAAAATAGACTGCGAAAAGAGACAAAGAAGGACTGCATAATGATCAAGGGATCAATCCAAGAAGAAGATATAACAATTATATATCTACCCGATATAGGAGCGCCTCAATACGTAAAGCAAATGCTAACAAGTATGAAAGGGGAAATTATCAGTAACACAGTAATAGTGGGGGACTTTAATACCCCACTCACACCTATGGATAGATCAACCAAACAGAAAATTAGCAAGGAAACACAAACTTTAAATGATGCTATGGACCAGTTAGATCTAATTGATATCTATAGGGCATTTCACCCCAAAACAATGAATTTCACCTTTTTCTCAAATGCACATGGAACATTCTCGAGGATAGATCACATGCTGGGACATAAATCTAACCTTGGTAAATTTTAAAAAATTGAAATCATTTCAAGCATCTTTTCTGATCACAATGCAGTAAGATTAGATGTCAACTACAGGAAAAAAAAATATTAAAAATACAAACATATGGAGGCTAAACAACATACTTCTGAATAACCAATAAATCACAGAAGAAATAAAAAAGGAAATCAAAATATGCATAGAGACAAATAAAATGAAAACACAACAACCCAAAACCTATGGGATTCGGTAAAAGCAGTGCTAAGGGGAAGGCTCATAGCAATATAAGCTTACCTCAAGAAACAAGAGCAACATCAAATAAATAGCCCAACTTTACACCTAAGGCAATTAGGAAAAGAAGAAATGAAGAACCCCAGGGTTAGTAGAAGGAAAGAAATCATAAAAATTTGGGCAGAAATAAATGAAAAAGAAACAGAGGAGACAATAGCAAAAATCAACAAACTAAAAGCTGGTTCTTTGAGAAGATAAATAAAATTGACAAACCATTAGCCAGACTCATCAAGAAAAAAGGGAGAAGAATCAAATCAACAAAATTAGAAATGAAAATGGAGAAATCACAACAGACAACACAGAAATACAAAGGATCATAAGAGACTACTATCAGCATCTATAGGCCAATAAAATGGACAACTTGGAAGAAATGGACAAATTCTTAGAAAAGTATAACCTTCCAAAACTGAACCAGGAAGAAATGGAAAATCTTAACAGACCCATCACAAACACAGAAATCAAAATTGGAATCAAAAATCTTCCAACAAACAAAAGGCCAGGACAAGATGGCTTCACAGGTGAATTCTACCAAAAATTTAGATTAGAGCTAACACCTATCCTTCTCAAACTCTTCCAGAAAATTGCAGAGGAAGGTAAACTCCCAAACTCATTCTATGAGGCCACCATCACCCTAATACCAAAGCCAGACAAAGATGCCACACACAAAAAAGAAAACTACAGGCCAATATTACTGATGAATATAGATGCAAAAATCCCCCTCCCCAAAATTCTAGCAAACAGAATCCAACAATATATTTAAAAGATCATACATCATGACCAAGCTGGCTTTATCCCAGGGATGCAAGGATTCTCCAATATTCGCACATCAATCAATGTGATACACCACATTAACAAATTGAAAGATAAAAACCATATGATTATCTCAATAGATGTAGAGAAAGCCTTTGACAAAATTCAACACCCATTTACTCTCCAGAAAGCAGACATAGAAGAAACACACCTCAACATAATAAAAGGCATATATGATAAATGCACAGCAAGCATTATCCTCAATGGTGAAAAATTAAAAGGATTTCCCCTTAAGTCAGGAATAAGACAAGGGTGCCCACTCTCACCATGACTATTCAACATAGTTTTGGAAGTTTTAGCCACAGCAATCAGAGAAGAATAAGAAATAAAAGGAATCCAGATTGTAAAAGAAGTAAAACTCTCACTATTTGCCAATGACATGATCCTCTACATAGAAAACACTAAAGACACCACCAGAAAATTACTAGAGCTAATTAATGAATAGAGTAAACTTGCAGGATATAAAATTAACACACAGAAATCCCTTACCTTCCTATACACTAACAATGAGAAAACAGAAAGATATTAAGGAAACAATCCCATTCACCATTGCAACAAAAAGAATAAAATACTTCAAAATAAATCTACCTAAAGAAACAAAAGATCTATATATAGCAAACTATAAAACACTGATGAAAGAAATCAAAAATGACACAAATAGATGGAGAAATATACCATGTTCATGGATCGGAAGAATCAATACAGTGAGAATGAGTATGCTACCCAAAGTAATCTATAGATTCAATACAATCCCTATCAAGCTACCAACGTTATTGTTCAGAGAACTAGAACAAATAATTTCACAATTTGTATGGAAATACAAAAAAACCTCAAAAAAAAAAAAAAAAAAAAAAAAACCTCAAATAACCAAAGCAATCTTGAGAAAGAAGAATGGAACTGGAGGAATCAACCTGCCTGACTTCAGACTATACTACAAAGCTACAGTCATCAAGACAGTATGGTACTGGCACAAAGACAGAAATATAGATCAATGGAACAAAACAGAAAGTCCAGAGATAAATCCACTCACCTATGGACACCTTATCTTTGACAAAGGAGGCAAGAATATACAGTGGAGAAAAGTGGTGCTGGGAAAACTGGTCAACTACCTGTAAAAGAATGAAACTAGAACACTTTCTAATGCCATACACAAAAATAAACTCTAAATAGATTAAAGATGTAAATGTAAGACCAGAAACTATAAAACTCCTAGAGGAAAACATAGGCAAAACACTCTTTGGCTTAAATCACAGCCAGAGTAATAGAAATAAAAGCAAAAATAAACAAATGGGACCTAATGAAACTTAAAAACTTTTGCACAACAAAGGAAACTATAAGCAAGATGAAAAGATAGTCTTCAGAATGGGAGAAAATAATAGCAAATGAGGCAGCTGACAAAGAATTAATCTAAAAATGATTAAGCAGTTCATGCAGCTCAATGCCAGAAAAATAAATGACCCAATCAAAAAATGGGCCAAAGAACTAAACAGACATTTCTCCAAAGAAGATGTACAGATGGCTTACAAATACATGAAAAGATGCTCAACATCACTTATTATGAGAGAAATGCCAACCAAAACCACAGTGAGGCACCATCTCACGCCAGTCAGAATGGCTGCTATCTAAAAGTCTACAAATAATAAATGCTGGAGAGGGTGTGGAGAAAAAGGAACCCTCTTACATTGTTGGTAGGAATGCAAACTAGTAAAGCCACTATGGAGAACAGTGTGGTGATTCCTTAAAAAACTGGAAATAGAACTGCCATACGATCCATCAATCCCACTGTTGGGCATACACACAGAGGAAACCAGAATTGAAAGAGACACAACCCCAAAGTTCATCGCAGCCCTGTTTACACTAGCTAAGACATGTGAGCAACCTAGATGTCCATCAGCAGATAGATAAGAAAGCTGTGGTACATATACACAATGGAATATTACTCCTCTATTAAAAGGAATGCATTTGAATCAGTTATAATGAGGTGGATGAAACTGGAACCTATTATACAGAGTGAAGTAAGTCAGAAAGAAAAATATCAATACAGTATATTAATGCATATATATGGAATTTAGAAAGATGGTAAGGATGACCCTATATGTGAGACAACAAAAGAGACACAGATATAAAGAACAGACTTTTGGACTCTTGGGAGAAGGTGAGGATGGGATGATTTGAGAGAATAGTATTGAAACATGTGTATTACCACTGTGAAATAGATGACCAGTCCAGGTTTGATGCATGAGACAGGGTGCTCTGGGCTGGTGCACTGGGACGATCCAGAAGGATGGGCTGGGGAGGGAGGCGGGAGGAGATTTCGGGATGCAGGACACTTGTACACCCATGGCTGATTCATGTCAATGTATGGCAAAAACCAGCGCAATATTGTAAAGTATATAGCCTCCAATTAAAATAAATTAATTATTTTTTAAAAAAAGATCAGACCATTGTCTTCTTTCTCACAATGTTTTTTCTATGCAGTCATTTTTTGTTATCTATTTGCCAGTGTGCTGACTAACATTTTTAGATAATTGTGTTTTCCAAGTTAATATTGATTATGTGGTTATAATTCATTCAGCTGAGCAATCTGAAGTTCTACCTGACTGAAGTAAACGTTAAATTCCTAAATTAAAAAAAAAATAGAACAAGAGTTGTTTACTGGGTACAGAGTTTCGGTTTGGGGAGATTAGAAAGTTCTCGAGATGGATGGTGATAGTGGTTGCCAACAATGAGTGTAGTGAATGTCACTGAATAATACACTTAAAAATTATCAAAATGATAAGTTTTACATTATGTATACTTTACCATTTCTTTAAATCTTTCGTAAGAAATAGTCATATAAAATTTAGAAAATTCAATTAAGCAAAAAGTGCTCATAATCTTACAAGCCTCATAAACTATTGTTAACATCCCAAGGGGGGACCCTAATACCAATGATTATGCTAAATATGATGTGACTATTTATATCTCTCAAGGAAAAACAAAAAGTGGAACAGTTTAAGCAAAACCAAGTTGAAAAGATCTTAAAACTCATCTTTTACATATGGGGAAAAAAGAAATAAAAGACAGTTCCAGAGAGGTTAAGAAACCTTCTCCAACTTAATAAAACTCAAAATATATATTGACTCTTAGCTAATATGTGTTCCTCCAAAATACCAATTTTATAAATAGCTGATCCTACTTTTAAAAGCTCATCGAGTCCTAAACAAATTAAATTTATCCATGTACTCAGTGTGTTCCACATTTAAAGCCTTGCTGAATAGATATAAATAGTGTAAGGCTATAGCACTTTCATAATTAGCAGGTAGAAAGGAGGTAAAGAAGACCATTTAGATGAGAGCAGATCTTCTGTTAGGTTTACAAATACTGGAAATGACGTACATTTGAGTCAAACATTATTGAGATGTTTTCATCTTTTTTCCCACACATATAGATTACTCATTGTCACACCATTTCTTGAAAGCCTGAAAATTAATCTTTAATGTGGAAAGGGAAATTGATCAGCACCCTGAGAGCTTGGGCTGTGGCTCCTGCTCACTGCAATAAGCGGGAAAGAATCCACTTTATCTAGAATACGGTCCCTGGAAATTCAACTTGACTTAAGTTTTAAGTATATGTACATATACACACACTTTTTATGTGCACTGTTCAGAGTTGAGGTTTATCAAGAGTACATTTCTACTATCCACACACTAAAAGAAGAGTTGGTAGGTCTTTTAGGTACGCACATCTGCATTACTTATCTCACAAACTCAATCCAACCTGCTTTTGTCTGTGTGGATACTTACAGTCACACTTTATATCCAGAGAAAGGCTAAGTAATTTCTTACTTAAAAACAAGACAAAACCGAGAATCATGACGACACTTCTTGGCTAGGTCCCAATATTACAAAGGCATGAGGGGAAACTGTGGTAACTGATCCAGGAAAGGAAGGTGCTCTCTTCTCAGTGACCTTCAACCTCATTTGTGACCATGTTTCCTCCTTCCCAGAAAGCTTAAAATTCCAGGGTGTTTATTATTTGGGATTTGGCTGACTCACACATAGGATGGAATTTTTTATTGTTCTTCCTTTGATTTCTATTTTCTTCAGAGGTTCCTAAGCATGATCTTTTTCAGTTCCCGTGACTTGCATTGATACACATGTTTCCTTAGGAAAGAAATGCCTTTCCTCAAACACCACTTTCCTGGTGAGCACCTTCAAGTCCAGGTTAGTAAGGAACATCTTCTGAGAAGCTCTTCAGGCTCCTCATTCCTATCTCTCATTGGATTGATCACACTCACCCGTGTTACCCCTGACACAGACGTCTACTGTTCCACTTACTCCACTTCACTGCAATGTCCTTAAATTCAACAAAGAAGAAACATGTGCTTTCCTGCTAGACTACTGCTCACCTTCCAGGGAGATCATTTTTGTTTTGTCTATTATCTGCATCTAAAACAGTGTCAAACGACTAACATTTAACACTATGAAGGTGGTATTTGAAAGACCATGAGTGAAAAAAACAATCATTCTGCCAAGTGCTACACCAACATGTACCCTGTGCAGAAAAATGAGCATTTAAAATGGCTGATGCAAAGTCAAAAAGAGAATCAGTCAAGTCCTACAGCCTTAAGAGAGGCATCTTCAGATCCTAGGGAAGAAAGATAAAGTAGGATGGAAGACCTTTGCACTGGAGAAAATGTTTTAAACAATATACATTCTTAGAGTAAAAAGCAGAAAACACAGGCAAGAGGAAGAAGTAAAACTGGCCTGATTCAATCTCCAATAAATAAATACTGCTTACACGGTACTTTCCTTCAGACAGTGCTTAATATGGGTGTTTGTACTTATGTGTGCATGTAATCTGCATGTTTAAATACAATCATTGTTTAAATTTACAAAAAAAGGATGGTAGTCATCAAGATTACTGGCCCACGAGTTAGACTTGAGGTGGAATCCTCATCTCTGTCTCTAACCAGCCTGTGCCCTCGGGCAACACAGAGCTGACTCCTCTAAGCCCATCTTGGGCTCCTCAACTTTAAAATGGGAGGTAACCACTCCGCCTTCTCCAGAGGTTTATTGTGATGATTACATGGGATAGTCTTGGTAAAGCCTTCTGCACAGTGTCCAACCAGAAGTGCACAATACATGTTGGTCACAGTTGTCACGAGAGCTCCATAGCATGCCTTCATATATGATAAGGTTCACTTTGTCACTCTTATTTTTCGACATGTGCTTTTTCATCTATACACAATACCTTGTAGAATCATTTTTTTAAGTTCCCAAAAATCTAAACAAACAAAAGAATGTCAAAGATTTAATTATAGCATTGAACTCAAAGATTAATTTAAGAAGAATCAGGATCTTTAATAATAATTTTTAATTACTAAATTAACTGTAAGCCAAAAAATAAAATAAAACAGTGTCAAGTACTAATTGATTCCAATTAATTTTTGTTAAGTGTTGACTGTTTGAACACCAAAAGGTAGTCTATTATAAATACTTCACCAGAGAATCTGAGATTTAAATCTGGTTCTGTGTTCAAAGTCAGTATTTCCCTCCAGCATGCTATCTGTGTATCTGTTCACTAAATCTCATTTTTTTCTGTTTCCTGCTAGACTTCATTTCCCAGCTTTACATAAGTAGAAGTGACATATGCCACTTCAGGGCTTGGAACCTAAAAATAACTTCCTGCAAGCCTTCTACCTCTTATTTTTCCTCTTGTTTGCTGGCTAGATTCAGTTGATCCAATAGAGGAATCCAAGACCTTAGAAAATGGCAGACCAATCAAATAAAAAAGCCTAGGGTCTCAAGTCACCATGTAAAGGAGATCAGGAATACCCAAATAGAACTATTATGGGAGCAAAACATAGTTTTATATGGTTTTTATATAGTTTTATATGGCTCCTAAGATTTTTGAGGTTTTTTCCAACAGTTTGCCTACCTTGCCTGAATTGTAATTTTCATATCTTTCTTTCACTTTTAAAACTTACGTGTACACTGTGGAAATTTAAAGATAGAAGAAATAGAAAAAGAAGAAAAATAATCTTCACCACTCAGAGATGAACCCTGTTTTTTTTTTTAATATATCTTCCCATTTTTTTATACATCTTCTTTTGGGGTTGTGGAAGTGGGGCAGTGAGAGGTATAGATATAACAGAGAGAACAAAGAGATGTTATTTATACGATGGAAGCAGAGGTTTTCTTGGAGAACTTTTTTTTGTTCCTTAATGGATTACTTTATTGTGAAGTGATAGGTCCCCAGGGCATTGTGTGGAAAGCAGAAAAATGACAAAATTAGATTGCTTTGCATAATAAGTAAAAGGATTTTCAGATTCCCTGGAACATGTAGAAGCCCAACAGAAGAGTGAAAGAGCCAAGAGGAAGAAAAAGGAAAGGAGACTGGTGAGGAAAAGAAAGACTCCATCAAGAGAAGAGAAGGCAAGGGCCTGGGAGAGCAACGCCAATGAGAAGTTCCCAGCATGGGGGATTCCTGAGACACACTTAAGAATAAGAGCATCTAATATTTGATCCTAACATTATTGCCACGCTGTGTCCTGCTGGCCCAGGATGCAACCCCCTTGTCATTTATACCCCTGAGTGTTTAATGAAGTCTCATCTGTACAAATGTTTATATGAGTCATGTCCTAAGAAAGAAAATCGAAGAAAATGGCAAGAAGTAAGACATAATAGAAGCTACAATCTAAGAGGAAGCAGAATGTCAGAGAAAGGTGGCAAGGGAAAACTTAGGACAGCTCTATGAAATAACGTATCATGGACACTTGCCCAATCTGAAATGCTCAATGTCTCTGAAATACATAATGTGTCTGAAAATATGCTTTTTAATGGTTGCCTGCCATTTGAGTGTCTGAACACACCATTTGCTAAACCCTTCCTTATTTGGTGCATTTAAATTGTTTCCAGTTCTCTGCTGTTAAATACACTTCCTCACCAAGTACATACACACAGATATAAAATTTGGGTCCAGATTTCTTGGTTTAGCCAAGGCTTCTGTTGTTGTAATGAACAAAAAGTCACTCAAATCTGCTTAAATAGAGAAGTATAGCTTAATATAAGGATCCAGAACTGGACATGGAACAACAGACTGGTTCCAAATAGGAAAAGGAGTATGTCAAGGCTGTATATTGTCACCCTGCTTACATGCAGAGTACATCATGAGAAACGCTGGGCTGGGGGAAGCACAAGCTGGAATCAAGATTGCCAGGAGAAATATCAATAACCTCAGATATGCAGATGATACCACCCTTAAGGCAGAAAGGGAGAGGAACTAAAGAGGTTCTTGATGAAAGTGAAAGATGAGAGTGAAAAAGTTGACTTAAAGCTCAACATCAGAAAACTAAGATCATGGCATCCAGTCCCATCACTTCATGGCAAATAGATGGGGAAATGGTGGAAATAGTGGCTGACTTTATTCTTTTGGGCTCCAAAATCACTGCAGATGTTGACTACACCCAAGAAATAAAAAGAAGCTTACTCCTTGGAAGAAAAGTTATGACCAACCTAGACAGCATATTGAAAAGCAGAGACATTACTTTGCCAACAAAGGTCCATCTAGTCAAGGCTATGGTTTTTCCAGTGGTCATGTATGGATGTGAGAGTTGGACTGTGAAGAAATATGAGGGCTGAAGAATTGATGCTTTTGAACTGTGGTGTTGGAGAATACTCTTGAGAGTCCCTTGGACTGCAAGGAGATCCAACCAGTCTATCCTAAAGGAGATCAGTCCTGAGTGTTCATTGGAAGGACTGACGCTGAAGCTGAAACTCCAATACTTTGGCCACCTGATGCAAAGAACTAACTCATTGGAAAAGACCCTGATGCTGGGAAAGATTGGGGGCAGGAGGAGAAGGGGACGACAGAGGATGAGATGGCTGGATGGCATCACCAACTCAATGGACATGAGTTTGGGTAAACTCTGGGAGGTGGTGATGGACAGGGAAGCCTGGTGTGCTGCAGTCCATGTGGTCGCAAAGAGTCAGACAGGACTGAGCCACTGAAATGAGCTGAGCACTACTGCACAAAACCCACAACCTCATGCATTCAGTCTCATGAGGAACTGGTAGAGAAGGGGCTATAAAATTACCAGCAATCACCATCTCATTGCTTCCTTCACAGGTTACCGATTTTCCCAACCTCTATATGTGTGTATGAGAGAGAGAGACAATTTAGAATTGATGTTCATACTAAATAATGTGTTAAAGATACACAGTAGGTTCTAATAGCAATCTTCAGTTCTTTGTAAGAAAGTTCTAGATGTCATATAACTAATGTGACTAGCCCACTTTCTTTACCTGTCCAGTGTTCTATACTTATGTCTCTTTTTTTCACATGTATTCTTATTCCAATGTGTTTGCAATAGGAAGTCTATTTCTCACTTCAGGGCTGCATTCAGTCTTACTCATTCATTGCTTATCAACTCCAGAAATGGCTACTTACACTTCCAGCCCACCTATCTCTCTCACTTGAGGGCTCTGTGCCTGTGGAATGACTGCTACATTATCTCTGCTAAGGAGCCTTCTTCAATATGAGTGATGGGCCAGTAGGAGGAGTCTGTGTCGTCTCCATATCCTCAATCACTTTCTGCTGCCCTTGTGGCCACACCAGCATCTGATGTCTGCCAGGCTCTTGACTGCATCTCTGTTCACTACTATGGTTTTACGCTTGTGGTCCATGGAGGTGTTTACCTTGTTTTTGAGCTGGCAAGATCTTTACAGATATCTCCTCAAACACATTATCTATCACTGCTCTTTGGAACAGAGAGAATGTGTCTTAGTCTGGAAGTCCTCTTCGCTTAATCCTTCTCATCCTTGTACCTATTGACTTTCTCTCCTCAAGCACTATGACATAGGGTGTTCCCTCAGGTCCAGAAAAGGAGGCCATGGGCTTGGCAGATACCACAAAATGCCTCTACACATTCTTAGGATAAATTCCTAGAAGTGAAATTTTTGCCTGAAAGGGACTTAATATACACATATATATGAGAGACAGCCATACTGCTCTCAGCCAGCACTAGGCATTCTTGAGAGCTGTGAATGATAATTAGCATTTATTCAACTTTACTTCTGATGAGGTCAAAATCCTGCATTACCTTCCCTTTTCATCAGGGTCATATTAATACCTTCTAGAAGGTGATCACAGGCTTCTCTTTCTGCTACTTTACATCTTTGGACTACTTTCACATTCCTACATGAATGCAACTGGGCATATGGGATGTATAATACTGTGATTTACAATAAGAAATATGCATTTGACCTTTGTCTCTGTTTCTGGTCCAGAATTCCTAAAACCTTTGGAATTTCCTAAATGATAAAAGTCATAAAAGTGCCTTGATAGTCACCATAAACCATTTTTAACCACACCTAGGCTCATGTTAATGAGATGACTTCTGGAAAACACCTAAGGATGGCGGCTGGTTGCCATGGGAGATAACCATGTGATCAAAGAACTGGAACTTTTAGTCCCACCCCCCTGACCTTAGGGGTAGGGGGCAGGGCGGGGGAGGGCTTGTGGTTGAATCAACTGCCAATGACCAATGATTTAATCAACCATGCCTGTGTAATGAAGACTCCATTAAAAACACAAAAGGACTAGGTTCAGAGAGCTTCTGGGTTGGTGAGGATGCAGAGATTCAGGGGGGATGGCTCACTCGCAGAGCATGGAAGCTCCAGGCCCCTTCCCACATACCTTACCCTAGACATCCCTTCTGTCTGGCTGTCCCTGAGGTATGTCCTGTCATAAGAAACTGGTAATAGATAATAAAATGTTTCTCTGAGTTCTATGAGTCATTCTAGCCTATTAATCAAATTCAAGAAGGGTGTCATGGGAATTTCAGACCTATAGCCAGTTGGTCAGAAGTAAGGTGACAATTTAGAATTGTGAGTTGCATCTGAAGAGAAGGCAGTGGACAGTCCTGTGTGACTGAGGCCTTAACCTGTGGGACTGGATGCTATCTTTAGGTAGTGTCAGAAGTAAGTTGATGACTTGGTGGTGCTGGAAAAAATGTGTACCATAGGATGCCTAGTTATTATTACATAGAATTGATAGAATAAGTATTAGTAGTTTAATACAAATTTTAACAGACTATATGATGCTAGATCTAGGTCACATAACTTTCTAAAGGCATATAGGCATGTGTTTATAAATTTCTATTATTCACAGTTTCTAGACTAAGCTTTCTAAAGGCTACGTTTACAACCATCCAAAGCAACTATGCTTGAATTTTAGGAGATTTAATTGAGCGTGCTTAATCCCATTTACCTGCTAAAGTTTCCCATGGAGAAAAATGAGAATGTTCTTTTACAAAACAACTGGACACTTTAAGTTAAAGTCTAAGGAGAAATAAGAAATAGTCCCTGCCCTCAAGAAATGCACAAGAGGAAAATAAAGACAGCAATAATTCTTATATGAATCATTTTCTTAAACTTAGGATCCAGACATAGCCTAAGTCCATGGAATTTTAACGTTTTTGGAGAAGACCTATAGTTTAATAAATCAATAAGATGCTGCTCTTAAGCATAACTTCTTTTACCTCACTTTTTTAAATCAGGAGGCCTAACTGAAAGCAAGTCAATATAGGAAAAAGTGCTACACTGATCACTGAAGCTAAACCCTTGGTCTTGCCAATAAAGCTCCGAGTGCCCCCAACCTTCTGACATATGTCTTGTCAATTAATGAAGTTCATGGAGGGATTGCATTTCAGCTGATATCTTGATTTCTGTAGTTGATAGAGCAGTGGTTCTTAAACTTTAATGGATAAAACATACTCAGTTGCACTATTTGGTTTACTGGTTGCAGACTGTACCCCCAGAGATTCTGAGTCAATAAATCTGGGGTGGGAATCTTTCATTGATCACACACTCTAGATGATTCTGAGGCAGGAGTTCCATGGACTCTGCTTTTAAAATTCCTTGCTATCTTCTTCCTATGTTATAAATATTTGGATTCAGGTTGCGAATTTGGCAGTGTGGTGTGGGCTCTAATGGGGGAAGGGTGGTACAGATGAGAGGCTTCCCTCATAGCTCAGTTGGTAAGGAATCTGCCTGCAATGCAGGAGACCCCTGTTCAATTCCTGGGTCAGGAAGATTCCCCTGGAGAAGGGCTAGGCTACCCACTCCAGTATTCTTGGGCTTCCCTCATGGCTCAGCTGGTAAAGAATCTGCCCCCAATGTAGGAGACCTGGGTTCAGTCCCTGGGTTGGGAAGATCCCCTGGAGAAGGCAAAGGTTACCCACTCCAGTATTCTGGCCTGGAGATTTCCATGGACTGTGTAGTCCATGGGGTCTCAAAGTGTCGGACAGGACTGAGGTACAGATGAGAGATGACTAATTTTGCTCAGTGGAAAAGGAAAGGGAAGAAGAGGGTAAGAAAGACCCCCAAATATTTGACCTGGGATTTAAAAGATAAGAAGAAAGTTTACAGTAGGAAGGAGCAAGAAGAAAAAGGAGGAGGAGGAAGAAGGAAAGTGCGTAGAGAAGAATGACAGGTAGATATGGCAAAATATGTGGCTCAGATGGTAAAGAATCTGCCTGCAATGGAGGAGACCCTGGTTCGATTCCTGGGTCAGAAAGATCCTCTGGAGAAGAAAATGGCAACCCACTCCAGTATTCTTGCCTGGAGAATTCCATGGACAGAGGAGTCAGGCAGGCTACAGTCTATGGGGTCACAAAGAGTTGAACATCACTGAGCAACTAACACATAGCAAAATAGGAGACTGTAAGGGTGGACTTGGGCTGCCTGACACAGAGCCTTGGGTCCTCAGAAAAGTAGTATATTCTATAGGTTTTGTGGTTCCGAAATATGAAAGCCGCACCACAATCTCCTAAGTCATTTATCAAAATGAAGATTCCCAGGGCCTCCAGCAGACTGACTGATTCAAATCCCTTAGGGAAAGACCTGGGCATCTGGACTTGTAACAAAGTTCCCCAGACATTCCAATAAGCAGACAGTATAGGACCAAGAACTATTCTACCCCGAAACTGTAGGTCCTTCAGAAGATACAGCATCTGGGAGTTAATGTCAGGAAATATCCTGCCAAGGGATAAAAATATAGTCAAGAAGAAGCTGTAAAGTCAGAAATAGGTCAGTCAGAAATTTCCTATAGAGAAAGGGATAAATTACAAAGATGGGAGGTAGGTAAATGAGCTGAAGCTGTAAAAGCAGAAGATATGGGGAAGGCAGTTTCTAGAAATAAAGACAAGATGAGACAGAAAATCACCCTATGAGAGATCAGGTAAAAGTAGACTTCCTGAACTCTACAAAGCACTGTGCAAGAAGACAACTTAACTGCATCCATAATCTAACTGATGATTTTCACCTGGAGTTCAAAAGCCATCCATTGCAATTAGCTGCTGTAAAGGGTAATCTAAGGAGAAAAAAATCAGGATTTTCAGATTTATGGTTCAATAGGAACCTGACTTTTAAAAGACAGAGTAAAGAGACACTGAATCGTCAAGAGGAGAAAAGGGTAGTGTGAGCTGTCTCTCTTCACTTTGTAAATTACCTGAGCCATAGAATTCAACTCATCATTCCCCATATACAGTCCATGGAATTCTTCAGGCCAGAACACTGTAATGGGTAAGCCTTTCCCCTTCTCTAGGGGATCTTCCCAACCCAGGGGTCGAACCCAGGTCTCCCGCATTGCGGGCGGATTCTTTACCTGCTGAGTCACAAGGGAAATCCAAGAACACTGGAGTGGGTGACCTAGCCCTTCTCCAGGGGAATCTATCTGACCCAGGAATCGAACAGGGGTCTTCTGCATTGCAGGCGTACTCTTTACCAACGGAGCTATCCGGGAAGCCCAAGCATATAGGACTGTTCCTTAAACCACCAGCAGATGGCACCACGGTTTCGTTGGTTTTTTTGGTTTTTTCTTTTTTTAAAAATAAAGGTATTTTCAAAAGATAGTAAATTTCCCTGGTGGCTCAGATGGTAAAGAATCTGCCTGAGAATGTAGGAGAACCAGGTTCAATCCCTGGTTAGGGAAGATCCTCTGGAAAAGGGAATGACTACCCACTCCAGTATTCGTCCCTGGAGAACAGTCATGGATGGGGTCAACAGAGTCAGACATGAGCAACTAACATTTTCACTACTTTAAAAAAAATAAAAGAACAAGAAAATGTTGTGTTAAGGAAAGACTAAAGCCCAATTAAATTACCAGATCAATATCCAAAGGCTTATTTATTGTCTTTACTCAAAATTTTACACTCTATGCTAATTTTATGACCAGTAAATGACATAACTTAGCCAGAAATGGATCAGATCATCAAACTCACAAACATAAAAACTCCAGAGAATGTCAAATATGGTTGTCAGTTAAGAGATGTTTCTTTGCAATAAAGCAGCTAGCTAACTTCCGTGTGTTACGACTTTTGTGGACTTTAGGTACTCTTGCCTTCATGGGCCCTTTCCTCCAGAAAACATATATGTATTATAAAATATTCTATGTATGCTTTGGTATAAAAACTCCAGGCTAGATTAATCATTAACTACTATTTTTTTACTGAACTTAAAATAGTGTTAAAATATTTTTATGGTCTCCTAACAGTGGAGACAGAAATGGCAGCCCACTCCAGTGTTCTTGCCTGGAGAATCCCAGGGACAGGGGAACTTGGTGGGCTGCCGTCTATGGGGTCGCACAGAGTCGGACACGACTGAAGCGACTTGGCAGCAGCAGCAGCAGTGACAGTATCACAAGCCCTATAGACCGTACCTACTATGCCCAATGGATAATTTCACCCTGGCTCCTTTAAGTTATTCTAAGAAATAAAATCTAGAAAATAAAACTATAGAGGGAGAGAATGAGGGTAAGGATGAACATAGCCCAAACTGTCTATAGCAAAAGTGAAATTTCTTTAAAGCTTCATGCATTAGCTTAAAATTATATTCAAACATTGCAAAAGTATGTTTTAAATGACTTCCCATCAAGGAAAATGAAGGAAAACAAAATTGCTGACCTGAGTCACTGGTCCATGGATAGGATGCAACGGCAGTGAGTTGATTTCTCTCTGAAAGTTGTTACTCAGGAATTCCCTGCAAAAGGAAGCAGAATTAAATGTACACACAAAACATTGATGGAGTTCAGCTGCAACAGGAAGTGGAACCAATTTATGAGAAAGAATATGTTCATTTTGAGAGTTCTAGGTTTCTATTTTGTCAAGAAGAAAAGATGAAAGCAGAAGGGAGCTGCTGTTATTTTTCTCAGGATCTAATTCTGAAAAAGAAAGTATATGATTTTGATATTTTAGAGTCTACAGTTTTAAGTGAAACTCCCAGGCGGTGCTAGTGGTAAAGAACCTGCCTGCCAATGCAGGCGATGTAAGAGACATGGGTTCGATCCCTGGCTTGGAAAGATACCTTGAAAAAGGGTATGACAACCCACTCCAGTATTCTTGCCTGGAGAATCCGATGGACAGAGGAGCTTGGCAGGCTACAGTCTAGGGTCACACAGACTCGGACACGACTGAAGCAATTTATCACGTAGGCATGTACAGTTTTAAGTAAGGGCTTACACAGTACAACAGCAGCTTCAAATAGAATCCAGGAAATTCCCTTGTGGTCCAGGGGTTAAGATTCCGTGCTTTCACTGCCAAAAGCCGGGGTTCAGTCCCTGGTCAGGCAACTAAGATCCTGCAAACCCCATGGTGTGGCCAAAATAAATAAATAAAATCCAAAATCCAAGATTCAGAGACCCTGAGAATGAGGGGTGGGAGTGGGGTGGGGAACTGTGGCTGGTAAGAAGAACCATTCTAGGGCATCTGAGAGACAGCAAAATAAGGTGAAGCAGTGTTGGGTGCCTGAAGCCAGGAATCCCAACAGGGGTCAGGGTCAAGTGTATGGGTCAAGGGTCAAGAGTCTGGGGCTACTCTCCTAGGGGAGTGATAGCCTTTAAACAGCATCCTTGATGTGGAGATTGCTTTAATCTAATTGCTCTCTCATGATTTTTTGCTAGACTCTGGGTACAAGTATTTACCAGAGAATGTCTTAGTTTTTAATTTGTTCTTAATATTTTACATAGTACAATAATAATTCATCAAAAACTTTCTGTAGTGTCAAAAAAAAAGTCCTTCATTGAAATTGAGATGATATGATTTGCTTTAGCTCTAATTTTTTTTCAATGTTCACACCTCATAAAGGTTATGGAGGAAATACTCATTTATATAATTAACCCTCACTATGACCATTTTCAAATATTTAGTGCTACCAAAAAAGAAAAACTCTTTGGAATGGAAATAGTGGGTTTCTGGATTTTCTGTTGTCATAATAAGTTAAAGTGAAACTGGGATGTACTCAAATTCCACAGCAAATACTCAATTATTTATACTCAACTTAAAGACTGTTGGCAGAGAAGTCCTTATGTAGGCAAAGACTTCCCAGAACTTACTGCATTAAAGAATCAGAGGAGAAAAAAAAAAAAAAAACTTAAAGAAATAGTCTTTAATGCAGGAGTAATTCTCAGGGCATTTGAGTCTAGTGCAAAGTCCCACAGAGAGGATGGTGAGAGAGTATCTCCCTGTTCTCTCCATTTTTCTCAAAAAAGCATGTATCCCACCCCTAAGCTTTTCCCCAAGAGAGGTGGAGAAGGAAGGAGTCTACCAGCTCCTGCTTTTTCAGAAGCTTGAGGAATAAGGCCACATTAATGATTTAAGCACCAGTCCTCCAGTTCCAATACACAAGTCTGTCCATCAGATTTGGGGATGTTGGAGTGGCTGCAGGTTTCTTACAGAGTACCTTGCACATGAAGAACAAGCAACATAGATTGTTTATGCATGCACCACCAAACATTTCTGACCTTTGGCAATTCCACTCTCACTTGCATAAGTCTAATGTAGATTGTATAGCATTTAACATTAACCCACTGTTCTATCCATTAAGCTTGCACTACATCCATCAGGGAGAGTGAATTCCTTGATGACAAACCATTAGGCAAGACAGTACAGGGTTTAGAATCAAATTACCTGGGTTTGGATCTTGCCTCTGCTACTTACTACGTGTAAAATCTTAGGCAAGTGGTTTGGCTTCCTTAAGCCTCCAGTTCGATATCTACAAAATGGAGATAATGATAATAATAGCTAACATCAGAAATATCTAATAAGGACGAACTGAAATAATCCTTATAAAAGTTCTTAGCTCATGGCACCTGGCATAGAATAACAGCTCAGAGTTGGGTGTTAGCCATTTGACTTGTTATTCCAGGAACCGGCACTTCAGGACATGTCTGTTATAGATGGCTGAGGACATCTGCATGTTACACAGAAAGACTAGGGGCAGAAGGGTGTCACCCACACCTCTGCCAAAGCAACTTGAAAGTTCAACTTTCAGTGGCAGTGAACAAGAAATAAAGGTCAATAGCCATTTCCTCTGGAACCTGGCCAGTAATTTGACATCTGGGAACTGGCTCAACTTGTAGGTAGAAATAAACATATCTTTTCCCTTGCAACCTTATGTACCAACATTATTCTAACACTCCTTTATACCTGATCTCCACTTCTCCAAAATGTGTAAAATAATTGCCTCCCATAAACCCATGTGGCACTTTCTAGTGAAAGTGAAAGTCGCACAGTCGTGTCCGACTCTTTGCAACCCCATAGACTATACAGTCCATGGAATTCTCCAGGCCAGAATACTGGAGTGGGTAGGCTTTCCCTTCTCCAGGGGGTCTTCCCAACCTAGGGACTGAACTCAGATCTCCGGCATTGCAGGTGGATTCTTTACCAGCTGAACCACAAGGGCAGCCCTATGTATCCTAAATATCAAGGTATCGTTGTGTGAATGGTAAATATTCCTATTAACATTTCCATTATAGGATTTAATAACAATGATAAGGAAATGTTTTATATTGAAAGAAAATAACACTTTGATTTCAAATCTGAGGCTTTTTTTCCTTTCACAAAAAAATAGCAAGGAGAGGTAAGAAAGCCTTCCTCAGTGATCAGTGCAAAGAAACAGAGGAAAACAATAGAATGAGGAAGACTCTTCAAGAAAATCTCTTCAAGAGATCTCTTCAAGAAAATTAGAGATACCAAGGGAACATTTCTTGCAAAGATGGGCTCAATAAAGGACAGAAATGGTATTGACCAAACAGAAGCAGAGATATTAAGAAGAGTTGGCAAGAATACACAGAAGAACGGTACAAAAAAAGAGCTTCATGACCCAGATAACCACAATGGTGTGATCACTCACCTAGAGCCAGACATCCTGAAATGTGAAGTAAAGTAGGCCTTAGGAAGCATCACTAGGAACAAAGCTAGTGGAGATGATGAAATTCCAGTTGAGCTATTCCAAATCCTGAAAGATGATGCTGTGAAAGTGCTGCACTCAATATGCCAGCAAATTTGGAAAACTCAGCAGTGGCCACAGGACTGGAAAAGGTCAGTTTTCATTCCAATCCTAAAGAAAGGCAATGCCAAAGAATGCTCAAACTACTGCAAAATTGCACTCTTCTCACATACTAGCAAAGTAATGCTCAAAAGTCTCCAAACCAGGCTTCAACAGTATGTGAACCATGAACTTCCACATGTTCAAGCTGGTTTTAGAAAAGGCAGAGGAACCAGAGATCAAATTGCCAGCATCCATTGTATCAGTAAGAAAGCAAGAGATTTTCAGAAAAACATCTACTTTTGCTTTATTGACTATGCCAAAGCCTTTGACTGTGTGGATCACAACAAACTAAGGAAGATTCTTAAAAAGAAGGGAATACTAGACCATATTACCTGCCTCCTGAGAAATCTGTATACAGGTCAAGTTAAACTGGACATGGAACAACAGATAAGTTCCAAATTGGGAAAGGAGTACATTAAGGCTATATATTGTAACCCTGTTTGTTTAACTTATATGTAGAATACATTATGCGAAATGCCGGGTTGGATGAAGCACAAGTTGGAATCAAGATTGCCAGGAGAAATATCAGTAACCTCAGATACACAGATGACCCCACCCTTATGGCAGAAAGTGAAGAACTAAAATGCCTCTTGATGAAAGTGAAAGAGTAGAGTGAAAAAGTTGGCTTAAAACTCAACATTCAGAAAACAAAGATCATGGCATCTGGTCCCATCACTTCATGGCAAATAGATGGGGATACAATGGAAACAGTGACAGACTTCATTTTGGAGGCTCCAAAATCACTGCAGATGGTGACTGTAGCTGTGAAATTAAAAGATGCTTGCTCCTTGGAAGAAAAGCTATGACCAACATAGACAGAATATTAAAAAGCAGAGACATTACTTTGCCAACAAAGGTCTGTCTAATCAAAGGTATGGTTTTTCCAGTAGTCATGTATGGATGTGAGAGTTGGACTATAAAGAAAACTGAGCGCTGAAGAATTGGTACTATTGACCTGTGTTGTTGGAGAAGACTCTTGACAGTCCCTTACACTGCAAGGAGATCCAAACAGTCCATTCTTAAGGAAATCAGTCCTGAATATTCATTGGAAGGACTGATGCTGAAGCTGAAACTCCAATACTTTGGCCACCTGATGGGAAGAACTGACTCATTTGAAAAGACCCTGATGCTGGGAAAGATTGAGGGTGGTAGGAGAAGGGGACAACAGAGGATGAGATGTTTGGATGGCATCATCAACTCGATGGGCATGAGTTTCAGCCAGCTCTGGGAGTTGGTGATGGACAAGGAAGCCTGGCGTGCTGCAGTCCATGAGGTCTCAAAGAATCGGACATGACTGAGCAACTGAACTGAACTTCCTTTCACAGGCCACTTCTTATTCCACAGCATGTTATCATACAATTATTTACAAGGCATTCTTACTCAGTATTTATTTTATTCAAAATCATTATAACGGCTAGAGTTGTTTCTCCTAATTTCAGCTCTACATGTTTTCCACCATACATAATTTATTTCAAATACAAAAGAAAGATCCCATCCCCATAATCACATTCTTATTGACAACAGGTCATTTCATGTGTCCTTTTAAGGCCTCTCAGAGATGTGGAATCAAGGAATATGAGAAATGAAGTCTGTTTCACAATCAGTATCCAGCTCCTCTTCATTGAGGCTAGTTGGAGATTTTTTTTAAATCCCTTGCCTCAAGTCTGTGCTTTTTATGCTTTAGTTCGTGCTTGTTTTTGTTGTTCAGTTACTAAGCTGTGTCAGCTCTTTAAGATACCATAAATTGCAGCACACCAGGTTTCCTGGTCCTCCACTGTCTCCCGAAGTTTTCTCAAAGTCATGTCCACTGAATCGGTGATGCCATCCAACCATCTCATCTTTTGTTGTCCCCTATGCCTCCTGCCCTAAATCTTTCCCAGCATCTGAGTCTTTTCCAATGAGTCAGTTTTTCACATCAGGTGGCTAAAGTATTGGAACTTTAACTTCAGCATCGGTCCTTCTAATGAATATTCAGGACTAATTTTCTTTAGGATTGACAGGTTTGATCTCCTTGCAGCCCAAGGAACTCTCTAGAGTCTTCTCCAACCACCTAAATTGCAGTTCACAAATGCCCATTTTCTAAATTATTCATTCTCTCTCTATTAATACCCTGCTCACAGAAATACTGTGAAAGTTTTAGCATAATCAAGGAAAGACTTATTTATTCCTGATTTTTAAAAAAATCATTGAATATCTTCTGTTTCAAGCATTCTGCTAAGTGTTGCTTATATAGTGATAATGAAACAATTATAGCCTCACACTCCTGAGGCTTATCATTTAGTGGTGGAATCAGACATGAGACAAATAAACACAAAGATAAATATATAGTTACAAATAATATGAGCCCCCCAAAAAAGACAGAAAAACAGAGGGAACATATGTGATTATAATAAAGTGAAAGTTGTTCAGTAATGTCCAACTCTTTGCGATCCCATGGACAGTCCATGGAATTCTCCAGGCCAGAATACTGGAACGGGTAGCCTTTCCCTTCTCCAGGGGAATCTTCCAACCCAGAGATTGAACCCAGGTCTCCCACATTGCAGGCAGATTCTTTACCAGCTGAGCTACAAGGGAAGCCCGTGATTATAATAAAGGGACACCCAATTTATGCTGAGAGGGTCAGAAAAGACCTCTCTAAAAATAGAATATGGTATTTGAAACCTAAAGGATCCACATAGGTTAGCTAGGTAAAGATTGCGGGGGGTGGGGGTGGGGACGGGGGTAGGGGGGCGAGGCAGCATTTCTTCTAAGCAGAACTCTTGCAAAGTCCCAGGACAACAAAGAATCTGCCACATTAAGAAATTGAGGAAGCTCAACATGGTGAAGCTTAGTGAACAATCAGAAAAATCCTGTAACCTGGACTTGACCTCATATAACTCTTCTGAATTCAATTTTTTCTTTAATCTGGAATGTCTATTCAAAAAACCTTACTGCCAGATAATTTCCAGTGTGATTTCAAATCTCAAATTCCCAGCAAAATTATACAAATAAGCCTGTGCTCCAACCTGCCATCTTCCATACTCCCACTCATCACTCCCCTAGGTCCTGTCCCTGCTAAATGATGCCTACATTTTTTAAATTACTTATCAAACAATCTAAAATTAGTGGAGTACAAAAATGAAACAATGTTTGCTTTTCTCCTTTTAATCATTCTCTATAAAATCTCTGTTTCTTAAATTTCAACATCTTAAGCAGATTTCATAGGTTGATGGTCACATCTAGCTATTAATGTCTAACCTTATCTAATCCAAAATTTAAAACTCCAATCTCAGTACAGTTCTGTATTGGTTCCTTTCCTTCTTGGCATCTGCCAAATTTGGCCTGAGTGATTAGGGAAGGAGAAGGCTAATTCTGATCATCCATTCATCCTATCTCACACCTACATTTCTCTTCTCCAGTGTATTGGTGAAATGTAGAGCTTCAAAGATTGCCAAGAGATAGATCCTGAGGAATATTCTATGTTAAACTGAAGAATTTGGTCTTTATCTTTTAAAGGAGATACAAAAAACATTAAAGAGGAATTACACAAATAGGTTTTCAGTTTAGAATAACCCCTTCACTGCAGTATAAAGAGTAGCTTATAAGAAACAAGTGAGGAGTTGGATAACAAAGAGATCATTGGCCTCTTGAAATCTCTCCCACCGCTCTCTTCATAAGTTTCTTCTCACAAACTTCTCTCAAAATGCCATGCAACCTCCATTCGCTTTGAAACACTCCTGAAAAATCCTCTCTCTAAACTTGGACACGCCTGACTAATAATTTCTTGAATTTATTAAACACCATTACAGGAAAAATGCCTTTTCTGCTTTATTAATCTTGGCTGAAGGGCACCAAGTTATTAAAATAGGACTTTTTTGTCTTGGAATTTTACCAGTGGCCCTGAAGTCCAAGCACAATGTCTAAATTGTGGAGCTAGATTGCCAAAGCAATACACCCTAAGGACTGTGGGACTGAGTCTACTAACATCGTTTCATTTCCCACCTCTATTTCTGTAAATATCAAAACGGAAAAAGCCTAGAGAGACAGTGCTTTTGGAAACTGTTCTGGGTGCTATGGAGGAGATGAGATGGGAGATGAGAGGAAAAAGTACTTTCCTTCACCTTAATCCAGGTGAGAGGAGCTTCTGTGAACCTTTCAAAAACCTTGCCTACAGCCTCTGAAGACTGGCAGACCAGAGACTGGAGTCCGCTTCTGCTGCATGAAGTCCACAGATGCAAGGCCGTGGCTATTATTAGCCTGACTGTAAACAGCAGAGAGAGCTGCATTAGTCAGTATTTACACAACGAATGACAGCAGACAAAGGAGTCCGTTTCCTGGGACCCAGATGTGGCTCTGGGGCCAGAAAGGCAGCCTGGGGTGTAAGAGATGAGCCTGGAAAAGCCCAGGCCCACTGTAGGGAAACATATTGCAAGCAGCTTCTGGATCATGAGACTCAAAAGCAGTCAGATATGGGAACATTACTTGTTTAAAAGAGAACTGCAGTCATAGATCCTCTAGCAGGAGGCTCTCCCAGGAAAAAAGAACACCCCCAAGGAATAAGAGACAACAACTATCTGACTGTCATCTTTGACACGTTCCTTATCTATGTCCCCCACCCTTAACTCTGGGTATCCTGTGACTCTCTTTCAAACAACAGAATGTGGCAGAAATGACATTGCAGGACTTCTGAGGCTAGCTCAGAGAAGTCACTGCAGCTTCCACTTTGTTGCCAGATACAACCATATCAGTCAAATAAAACTTTTCTTACCTCTTATCTTTCTTCTCCAGAGGAGTCAGAAACCATACCTAGAAATGGGAGAAGTAGAATTACAATTATGAAGAGGTAGGGCATGCTTCTCCTGTTCCTAAGCAAGGGGACAGGAGAACCCTACATTAGATAAGAATTCTAAATTTTGATACTATACTTAGCAAAAAAAATTTTTTTTGTTAAAGTGAGACTTTCTTCTGATTGAAGGAACCAGAAAACTATTTGACCTGCCAAATATTTCATCCTAGGTAGGAAAGAGTAAGTTCAAGACCAGATTTGAAAGGTGAGAATAGAAAATAATTCACACACTATAGAGTCCAATTTGTTCAATAAAAATGCACACCTGATTTATGTTTATGTTTTGAAGCAGATGTAAAACAAGAGCTATGGAATCAACAGAGAGCTGGAATTACCTAGAAAGCAAAGGTCACCTGGTGACTATATCAAAGCCAGATAAGATCCCTGGCCTGGTCAGGGTTAGGACTTTTTATTAAATAAATATGTTAGCTAGTTCAATTGCTTGGGCAAGTCATAAAAACAGAAAAAAAGCAAAACTGGGCTATACTTAATATTCTTTTACACTTTTCTGTTAAAACACTTTTTTTTTTTTTTTTGAGGGTGAGAGGAAGAGATTTCTAGAAGCCTAGTGGATGTTACTCAACATTACTCAATGTGGGATTAATTTTAAAATTATTCTATGTTGGGAATAATTTTTAAATTATTCTAGGTCTAATATTCCACACATGACCAATAGATGAAGTGAAATTAGTAAGTCAGAGTAAATCACACAGAGCAAGACAAGAAGCTTGATTTTCTCTTAAGTGGTCTTTTATAATATATCCTATCATTTAAATTCTCTTTAAATAGATATGTGTGTTCTCTTTTTCTTTTATGTTCAGAAATTCTCATGCCAAGAAAGACAGAGTACCTATATTCCCTCCTCAAATTCTGAGTGGCCATGTGATCCATTTTGAACCAATAGAATGTGGCAGAAGTGACACTGCGTGACTCCCAAGGCTTGGTCAGAAAAGGCAATACAGCCTCAACTTTATCTGCCAAGATACTGACTTTGGGAGTCCTACTGCTACACAAAGGGAAGTACCCTGAGACTGCCATACTTTGAAGAAGACACCGACAAGCCAAATGGAAATGTTTCAGTTGACACCCCTATTGACCTCACAATTAACAAATAACATCAATCACCAGGCAAATTACTTCAGCCCCCAGCTCTTGAGCCACCCAATCTTCTCAACTGAGGCCCTGACATATGAGCAGAGAAAAGCTATTGAACTAGGCCTCATCCAAATTTCTGGCCCACAGATCTGTGAGCATAATCAAGTGTTTATATTCAGCTGAAAAGTTACACAGTAATAGTAAGTACAACAACAGGAATTTTGTAAAATAGTGACTGACCTGGCCAATTTCTAGAATTCACAAACTCCCCCAATCTCTTTATCCTATAGGTCCAATTTTCCATTATACATCTGTATGGGTTGAGTCTTGTCCCCTAAAATTTCATATGAAGTCTCAGCCCCAGGACATCAGAATGTGACCTTATTTGGAGATGACGTAAATAGATAAAGAAGCTCAAATGAGATTATTATAGTGGCCCTAAATTGATATCTTTATTTTAAAAATGATAATAACTGGAGACAGACACACATACAGAGAGAAAACCCCGTGAACATAAAGGCAGCCATCTGCAAGCCAAGGAGAGAATCCCAGAACAGAGCCTTCCCTTGAAGCCCTCAGAAGGAGCCAGCTCTCCTCACTTCTTGATTTCTGATGTCTGGCCTCCAGGATTGTGAGACAGTAAATTTCTGTTGTTTAAACTGCCAAGATTGTGCTACTTTGTTATGACGTCCCTAGAAAATGAATACATCATCCAAGCTAGGGCCAATAGTCAGGGAGAATTCCCTGGGGCCAGAGATAGTTGGAAATTCACATTTCAGAGTAACATAATCTATTGGAACTGTGCCAATATGTGAGTGTCATCTCCAGTAATCTCATCCAGTGGTCTGCTAACCTATTTATCCCTGTGGTGCTAAGGATCTTGCTACCTCCCAAAGTAGCCACTGACTAGTTACCCAACTCTGTTAACTATTTAGTAGGATCACCTTTAGGATCCTAGTTGTTGCTGCTGTTGTTGCTTAGTCGTTAAGTCAAGTCTGACTCTTTTGCATCTCCAAGGACTGTAGCCCACCAGACTCCTCTGTCCGTGGGATTTCCCAGGCAAGAATACTGGAACGTGTCTTCATTTCCTCCTCCGGGGATCTTCCCGACCCAGGGATCGAACCCATGTCTCCTGCCTTGGCAGGTGGGTTCCTTATCACTGAGCCACCAGGGAAGCCCTTATGGTCACAGAGACTGAATTTAATCTACCTTACATCGGATGGTTCTTTACAAGTTCTCAGACAGTTGTCTATCTCCCCTGGGTATACTCCTCAACAAAAGAAACTTCCCCAGCCTTATGCAGACATTCCTTACATGATATAATTCCAGGTCCCTTCACCACCATGATTATTCTCCTCTGAATATAAATCCATCTATGCTAAAACAAAAAAATAAATTTTCTATAATAAAAACTGTCCAGTAAAACCACAGACTACAAGTAGTTTACTGTCACTTAAAAAAAGAGCTTTGAAGACTCAGAAATTCTGTAGAGCAATTGCTAAATCAGAGAACACATCAGACTCATTCTCCTCAAGGATATTTTTGGATTTTATGATTTAATAACATATTAGACATTTGAGGCTTATATTCTTTCATGAACTAAGTAATAAATGAAGAACAGAAGGAACTCACAATAAAATGTTTGATGATAGTATAGTTTAGTGAGGCTTCACAAAAGAGAAAAACTGCAGGCAAAAAAAAATGAGAGCATTCTGAACAATAAGCAGCAAGCTAGTGTATCTCATTTAGCTTCCCTTTGGATAAGCTAGGTCTTTAATCCTTCTACCACAGATACTCATGAGAACATTTTCTACAGAAGCAGGCTTATGGAATTAGATCTAATTGTTTGATTCTTTTTATTGATGTTGAAATCAGAAAGTTCAGAGGAAGATTTCTTTCACATGGTTAGCCCTGTGGCATTTTCATACAAACCTATCTACAGATCAATTTCTAAAATATGGTTCCTTTTAGTAAAACATATTTGAATAAGCATTTGTCTTTGAACAAAGGAAGTTTTTTATGTGCCTGAGCCAAAGCACAGCAGGTCATGAATGGTTGGTTCTAAGCCATCCAGCTTCCTGCTTTCCCTAACAGTGCTGCTGAGCAAGAGAACTTATCTACAGATGGAGAATTCCTAAGATTCTATGTGCCTTCATTCAAACTCCATTCTGCCCATAAAGCTAAATGAGCTTCAGCTACGACATTTACTAATAAAACAGCAAATACAGAATATCATAGCCTGAGGGCACCAGTATTTCTGTCATGGCCTCATCTTTGCTCTGGAGATAGGGGCATTTTCCAATTCACAAACTGTTCATTCCCTGAAACTACTCCAGAGAAGTGTAGTGTAGGGGTCAGGAGAAAGAGCTGCCTAAGGGGAATGAAAGGGTCTTTGGTAGCTTTGTATGATTTTTCAAGAAAGTGGCTTCATTTCTGAGCCCAAAACAAATCTAAATTTAAGATCAAAGATTTAAACAAAACAACACAAAACAGAATCCACGAAATATCCAGGAAAAAAATGAGGGATTCTTTTTTAATCTTGAAACATGAATTTTATAAACATGATCCTAAATGCAAAACCCATAAAAGTATAAGTTTAACATCATAAATTTTTAAACTCTCTGAATGACAATAAACAAAACCATTGGCAACATATGAATAGAACAACTAATATAAACAAAAAATACTTAAATTCATTCAAAACATTTAAATTCATTTAAAACAGAACTCAAAGTGAGGAAACTGCATATTTTACCTATCAGATTAGCATTCATTTTAAAACTTAAACCCAGTATTGTCATGAGTGGAAGGAAATAGGCCTTTGCATACAGTGTTAACGAAGCAGTAAATTGCTGCAAAAATTTCAAAGGGCAATTTGGCAATATTTATCCCTGATGCTTTTTATCAGTCCTGAAAAAAATTGGCCATTATCTATGTGAATATTGCTCCTGTCTCATTATAAATCTTTTAATATTCCAATTACATATATGCTAGCCAAGATAATCTTGAACAGTGCTGAACAACTATGTCACAGGTGAAAAGCTATTATAAAACTATGGTAATTAAGACTGTGGTAATAAATGCAAGTATAGACAAATCAACTATGGTAGGCAGAACTCTAAAGATACCAACTCCCACTTCAAGATCACTATTCACTGTTATTTAATCAAACCTAATCAAAATACTGCTGTGAAGGAACTTAGCAACATAATTATAGTTACTAACCACCTGACTTTAAAATAGATTATCCTGGATTATCCAGGTGGATGCAGTGTAATCACATGAACACAACTATATGGCTGATTCATGTCAATGTATGACAAAACCCACTGAAATGTTGTAAAGTGATTGGCCTCCAACTAATAAAATAATATTTAAAAAAAAAAAAAAGCAAAAGAGGAAGGCAGAAGAGCCTGTCAGAGACGCAGCAGAAGAGGAAGTAGGAGAGAATCTAAGGGTGAGACGAACTTAACTTGCTGTTGCTGGAGAAGGGTCACATGGAAAACATGAGGAGGAATGCACAGCTTAGAGAAGCAAAAACTAAACCCCAACTGACAGCCAATAAGGGATCGGGGAACTCAGCCCTACAACCACAAGGAATTTAATTCCACCAACAATCTGAATGACCCCAGAAGCAGATTCACCTCCAGAGCTTTCAGACACGGGCCCAGCACAACTACCACCTTGATTTCAGGCTTGTTAGACTCTAAAAGCTTGGCATGGTGCAGTTCACGAGGTTACAGAGTCAGACATGACTTAGCAACTGAACAACAAAGACTCTAAACAGAGGACCCAGAAGAGTCACACTGTATGGAGGCTTCTGACCATAGAGCTGTGAAGCTTAAAATGGGTGTTGTCTTAAGCCACTCAATTGATAGTAACTTTCAATGACAGTATTAGGAAGTTAATAGGTGATCAAGGATAAAGAATCCATCAACAGGCCTACACATATGGCAAAAGTGACCCTGAAGTAAAGTGGGAAAGAATGCTCCTTTCAACAAATAGTGCTCAGTCTACTTAATGTTCTATGTTTAAAAAAACATGTGTCTGAACCACTGTTTTACATCATATACAAAATAAAACCAGATGGATTGCAGATTTGAATGTGAAGGGGAGAGCTGCAGTGTAGGGGAGGGTAAGTTTTCAGAGAAAAACATGAAAGAAGGTCTTTGTAAGCACCCTACTCCAGTTTTTGGTGGCAATTGTATATATTTAGGTTGTACAATGTGGTTTTGTTAAAGGTTTACAGTATGATGATTTAATATACACATACATTGTGACCTGATTAATTAACACATCTACCGCTTCACATATCTACTACCTCACGTAGGCACCATTTGTGTATGGTGAGACACTTTAGATCTACTCTCTTAGGAAATTCACGTATACAGTGTTATTAACTATAGTCATCATGCTGCACATTCAATTTCCAAAAACTATTCATCGTACAGTTGAAAACTTGACTGACATCTCCCCATTCCACACACCTCCGCCAGTCCGTGGTAATCACTATTTTAGTTTCTGGTTCTATGGGCTTAACTTTTTAAGATTCTACACAAAAGTAAGATAATACAGTACTTGTTTTTCTCTGACATTTCATTTAGCATAATAAACTTTAAGGTCCATCCATGTTGCTGCAAATGGCAGGATTTTCTTCCTTTATGGATGTATTCTAGTGTGTGTGTGTGAGACAGAGTGTGTTTGTGCACTATATATATATATATATATATATATACACATACATACATATATTTACATATACATATATATCATATATATCTTCAATCTTCTTTATCTATTCATTCATAGATGGGCACTTAAGTTGTTTCCATATCTCAGCTATTGTGAATAACTCTGCAATGAATATGGGAGTAAAGGTATCTCTTCAAGATACAGTCATCCCTTGAAATCCTTGAGAAACTGGTTCCAAGACTCCCAGAGTGTACTGAAATCCTTGGATGCTCAAGTTCCTTATGTGAAATGATGTAGAATTCACATATAAACTACACACAGCCTCCTGCATACTTTAAATCATCTCTAGATTACATATACTACCTAATGTAATATAAATGTTATGTAAATTGTTGTAAATGCTATGTAAACAGGTAATCAGCAGCAAATGGTAAACTCATTTTCCTTCATGAATTTTCTGGGCTTTTTTTCCCCGGGTATTTTCTACCCACAGTTGGTTGAATCCACAGATGTGGAACATGAAGATATGGAGGGCCACCTGGACTAGTTTCAACTTCTTCAGGTATATACTCACAAGTATATGAATTAGGAATTCCTGGATCATATAGAAGTTCTATTTGTAGTTTTTTGAGGTGCCTTCACACTGTTTTCCATAACAGCTGTACCAATTTACATTCCCACTGACAGTGTACAAGTTCTCTTTTCCCCACATCCTTGCTAACATTTATCTCGTGTCTTTTTGATAATAAACATGCCAACAGGTGTGAGATGATAGCTCTTTATGGTTTTGATTTGCATTTCCCTGATGACTAGTGATGTTGAGCGCATTTTCATGTATGCATTGGGTATTTGTATGTCTTCTTTGGAAAAATGTTTATTCAGGTCCCTTGCCCATTTTAAAATGAAGGTATTTGTGCTTTTGATCTTTGTAACTTTGAAGTAGCAAAAAATTCCTTAAACAAGACTCTAAAAGGGCACACTATAAAGGAAATTTTTTAAAAACTGTACTATCATAAAGTTAATAGCTTTTCTCAAAGAGAAGACATTAATAAGAGAGTAAAAAGCAATCCATGGATTACAAGAAAATACCCACAATGCATATATCTCACAAAGGACTGACATCTAGCATATAAAGAACTCCTGCAAACCGACAAGAAAAAAAATTAGACAATCTAGTGGAAAATGAACAAAAGATCTGAACAGATATTTTACAAAAGAGGAAATCAAAATGGCCAATAAACTTAGAGAAACTGTGCAGAAGTTCAGTGGTTGTCAGGGAAGTGCAAATAAAATCACAATGAGATGCCACTACACACCCATCAGAATGGCTACAATGATGGCATAGATGCAAAGTAGCTAGAATTTTCATATATTGCTAGTGAGAGTATACTTTGCATAACTGGACATCATTTAGCAGTCTCTACTAAAACTGAACATATGCATAGTTTGTGACCCAGCAGTCCAATCCTAGGTATAAACCCAACAGAAATGTAAATGTACGTCTACCAAAATGAAAGTAAGAATATCCACAGCATCATGATAGGTAATAAACCTTGTTTACAAAACCTGGAAATTACAGGGCTCCAGGTTATTATTTCTCAGCTCCAAAACCACCATTCTGTAGTCTGCTTCTTTTTGTAAATAATATTATATATTTATTTTTGGCAGTGCTTGGTCTTCACTCCTGCAGGCTTTTCCCTAGTTGCGGCAAGCGAAGGCTAATCTCCATTACAGCGCACAGGCTTCTCGTTGCGGTGGCTTCTCTTGTTGCGGAGAAGGTTCCAGGCTGGTGGGTTTCTGTAGCTGTGGCACACAGGCTTAGTTGCTCTGTGCCACGTGGGATATTTCTGGACCAGAGGTTGAACCCACGTCCCCTGCGTTGGCAGGCAGATTCTTATCCACTGCACCACCGGGGAAGTCCTGTAGTCTGCTTTGTAACAATGAAACCTGAATTCTGCAAACCACATTTCTGCTTTGCCAGGAACTCTATGTTAGCTCTTGCCAATGGAGATACCAAAGAAAGACTGGAGAGCCAGTAGAGGATAAAGGAACTGGATTCCTTCCTCTTTTGCTCCCTGTTCTGTCACTATCATGCCAGTAATGATTCTTCACTCTGGAATTAGCAATTGGTTGCAGCTTCCAGTTTGCTCACACTCCCAGAACCAGTCTCCTCATCCCCCCTCAGACATGATCACCATTCAGGCCCTTCAAAGAACTCCTCTTCCAAGGTCCTGAGATATCAGCACCAGCTGAGCAGCAACCCCTCTCTGGGTGTCATGATGCTAATTCTGCAGAGTTACTCCATCAAACACCCAGTTTCTAATCATCTCAACCCTTTCCCTTTGTCCACAAGCCTTACAAGTGCTTCCTAAAGTTATTAGCTTTGTATTGCCTTAATGTTCCCTTCTGTCTTTTCAGTTCTCCTATACCTACTCAGCCAATTCTTCATATTAAGTTCTTGTTTTTAAATAATTGATATGTTGACAGTCACCCTGCTTATTTAACTTATATGGAGAGTACATCATGAGAACGCTGGGCTGGAAAAAGCACAAGCTGGAATCAAGATTGCCAGGAGAAATATCAAAAACCTCAGATATACAGATGACACCACCCTTATGGCAGAGGGTGAAGAGAACTAAAAAGCCTCTTGATGAAAGTGAAAGAGGAGAGTGAAAAAGTTGGGTTAAAGCTCAACATTCAGAAAACTAAGATCATGGCAACTGGTCCCATTACGTCATGGGAAATAGATGGGGAAACAGTGACTGACTTTATTTTGGGGGGCTCCAAAATCACTGCAGATGGTGATTGCAGCTATGGAATTAAAAGACGCTTAGTCCTTGAAAGGAAAGCTGTGACCAACCTAGACAGCATATTAAAAAGCAGAGACGTTACTTTGCCAACAAAGTTTCGTCTAGTCAAGTCGTCCAGTGGTCATGTATGGATGTGAGAGTTGGACTGTGAAGAAAGCTGAGTGCCAAAGAATTGATGCTTTTGAACTGTGGTGTTGGAGAAGACTCTTGAGAGTCCCTTGGACTGCAAGGAGATCCAATCAGTCCATCCTAAAGGAGATCAGTCCTGGGTGTTCATTGGAAGGACTGAGGCTGAAGCTGAAACTCCAATACTTTGGCCACCTTATGCGAAGAGTTGATTCATTGGAAAAGACCCTGATGCTGGGAGGGATTGGGGGCAGGAGGAGAAGGGGATGACAGAGGATGAGATAGTTGGATGGCATCACCAACTCAATGGACATGAGTTTGAGTAAACTCTGGGAGTTGGTAATGGACAGGGAGGCCTGGCGTGCTGCGATTCATGGGGTCACAAAGAGTCAGACACAACTGAGCGACTGAACTGAACTGAACTGATGTTGATATTCCATCAACAGCAGAATGGATAAGCGTAGTATATTCTCCACATGCACTACTATAAAAAATGAGAATGAATGATCTATATCTATCTGATACAACTGATTCTTGTTGATGTATTGCAGAAACCAACACAATATTGTAAAGCAACTATCCTTCAATTAAAAACAAATAAAATTTTTGTAAAAGGAGGTAAACTATAAGGTGGGAAAGTAGACCACAGCAGACAGAAAATATTTAATAAATTTAGCAGAAGAGAAGATGGAGCAGGGATAACTAACTAACTTAGCAGTGTAAGTGCAGTGTCTACATAAAGAGGTACAGTAATCCAGCCAATTTGTAGGTTAGAGGCTTGGGGCTAGGATGTCTGAATTCCTATGGAGAAGGGTAGGGGTGAGGGATTGGAGGTGGGGAGTGTCAAGCTAAAACCAGGACCTAGTTGAAGGTCTGTAGGTTTCCAACTTCCAAGCAGTTGGAAGTCCAGATCCTCTTCCCACCTCATCCACCAAGGACTAGAAATTGAATCAGAGAAGCACCAGACCCTCATGATATCAGAGACTGGTGTGAAAAACAGAGGAGAGGATTAAGTGAAAATCTGTATACTAAAAACTGAGGTCTTTTTCTTTTTTTTTTTTTATTTTATTTTATTTTATTTTATTTTTTTAAATTATTTTATTAGTTGGAGGCCAATCACTTTACAACATTTCAGTGGGTTTTGTCATACATTGACATGAATCAGCCATATAGTTACACGTATTCCCCATCCCGATCCCCCCTCCCACCTCCCTCCCCACCCGACTCCTCAGGGTGAAAAAACTGAGGTCTTTTTCTATCCAACTCTCTATACTACTTTTTTCCACTCTACTTTCAATAGCAGCCATCCATACAAACCAACTCTCTCACATTTATCCCTCCTCTCCATTCATGCTGCATTTACATGTATTCAAAATCCTGTTGCCAGGCATGTGACAGAGATACAGTGTTTGAAAAAATCAGCAAGGAAACCTGGCAAATTAAAAGATGAGAGAATTATTAACTGCAGGGGAAAGTATTATATGAGAAAAAGGAGCAATGTTATACACAATGTGGTTTAATGCATAGCACTTGCACAGTCATAATAATGTAAACACTGAGTTGATTTAACCCAAATTTATTGTGTTACTCCATCAAGGAATGTAGCAGAAGAGAAGGAACGTATATGGGACTTGGGAGTGTGCTAGGTATGATTGCCTGGTCCTCAACATATATTCTCACCCTTTCAAGGTACCCCCTTATTCACAGAAGCCACAAGCTAAAAAAACAACCACATTTCCCAATTCATCTTGATGCTACAGTTCTGCATATAATTAAACTCTATCATAAGATGTACTCACTTTAGATTTGGAAGGCAGAAGTGAGGCAAAGGCCACTTCCTTGTAGCTGAGTCTGTTGGTAACAAGGTTGGACAGATAAGAACATCTGCAGTGGGCAGACTTCACATCCCAATGTGTATTCAGGACCCAAGGGGCATGCCATGCACTCTGCAAGGTATGCCACTGAATCCAATAGTCTCGTGTGGCCTTTGCCTCCCACTAAATTGCTGCCTGCCCAAGCCCCTAACAATTTGGTTTTCATCTAATTCCCTGATTTAAATCCCTAGAATTGTTGCAGTCTTCTGAGCCAAACACTGAGAAAACTTAAGTACCAAATGACAAGTTGAGAAATAGCAGTGTGAGCACATTATTGAGAAATCCAGAATTTCATACCAGGGAAATGAGTTAACAGAGTAAGAGTGACTAGAGAAGCATTGGAGGACAGATCTGGGAATATAATTAATAAATTATACTGAAGTTATCCTAAAAGCATAAACTAGATCTGGCCTCACTGATCTAATACTGCTACAAGATTCAATCAAATATTACCATAAGGCAGTTTTAAACACCTAGACAGATTCCAGTTCTCTGCTCTAAAAGTATTGCTTCAGTTCAGTTGCTTAGTCGTGTCTGACTCTGCGACCCCATGGACTGCAGCACACCAGGCTTCCCTGTCCATCACCAACTCCTAGAGTTTATTCAAAATCATGTCTATGGAGTCAGTGATGCCATCCAACCATCTCATCCTCTGCCATCCCCTTCTCCTCCCACCTTCAATCTTTCCCAGGGTCAGGGTCTTTTCCACTGAGTCAGTTCTCTGTTTCAAGTGGCCAAAGTATTGGAGTTTCAGCTTCAGCATCAGTCCTTCCAATGAACACCCAGGACTGATCTCCTTGCAGTCCAAGGGACTCTCAAGAGTCTTCTCCAACACCACAGTTCAAAAGCATCAATTCGTTGGCACTCAGCTTTCTTTATAGTCCAACTCTCACATCCATACCTGACTACTGGAAAAACTAGATGGACCTTTATTGGCAAAGTGATATCTCTGCTTTTTAATATGCTGTCTAGGTTAGTCATAACTTTTCCTCCAAGGAGCAAATATCTTTTAATTTCATGGCTGCAGTCACCATCTGCATTGATTTTGGAGCCCAAAAAAATAAAGTCTGTTTCCATTGTATCCCCATCTATTTGCCATTAAGTGATGGGACCCAATGCCATGATCTTAGTTTTCTGAAAGTTGAGTTTTAAGCCAACTTAAAATATTTCTTGGGTCAGATTTATAGTATTCGTATAGCCAAAGGAAGAAGTACATCCAAGTATTTCACAATGTATGCCTCACCATACAACTTCTCACCGACCACTGAAAACAAAAGAAATAGTATGTGTTAATACAAACAAAATGTTTTGATGCTTTCTTTTTTAACCCATTAATGAGGAGTATTGTTGTTGTTGCTTCCCTGGTGTCTCAGACAGTAAAAAATCCACCTACAATTCAGGAAACCTGGGTTCGATCCCTGGGTTGGGAAGATCCCCTGGAGCTTTAGCTTCAGCGTCAGTCCTTCCAATGAATATTCAGAACTGATTTCCTTTAGGATGGACTGGTTTGATCTCCTTGTTGTCCAAGGGAATCTCAAGAGTACTCTCAAACACCAGCATTTAAAATCATCAATTCTTCAGTGCTTAGCCTTCTTCATGGTCCAATACACAACTGTACATGACTACTGGAAAAAACATAGCTTTGACTAGACAGACCTTTATTAGCAAAGTGATGTCTCTGCTTTTTATTACACTGTCTAGGTTTGTCATAGCCTTGCTTCCAAGGTGTCTTTTTATTTCAAGGCTGCAGCCACCATCCACAGTGATTCTGGAGCCCAAGAAAATTAAATCTGTCACTGTTTCCATTGTTTCCCCATCTATTTGCCATGAAGTGCTGGGACCAGATGCTATGATCATAGTTTTTTTAATGTTGAGTTTCAAGCCAGGTTTTTCACTCTCCTCTTTCATCCTTAGACTGCAATGAAATCAAACCAGTCAATCCTAAAGGAAATCAGTCCTGAGTATTCATTGGAAAGACTGATGTTGAAGCACCAATACTTTGGCCACCTGATGTAAAGAACTGACTCATTAGAAAAGACCCAGATTCTGTGAAAGATTGAAGGTAGGAGGAGAAGGGGATGACTGAGGATGAGATGGTTGGATGGCATCACTGACTCGATGGACATGAGTTTGAGCAAGCTCCAGGAGTTGGTGATGGACAGGGAAACCTTGCATGCTTCCTTGGGGTCACAAAGAGTTGGACACAACCGAGTGACTGAATTGAACTGACACTGCATGTAAGTTAAATAAGCAGAGTGACAATACACAGCCTTGTTGTACATCTTTCCCAATTTTGAACTAGTCAGTTGCCCCATGTCTGTTTTTTCTTGACCCACATACAGGTTTCTCAGGAGACAGGTAAGGCGGTCTGGTATTCCCATCTCTAATAATTTTCCACAATCTGTTTTTATCCACACAGTTAAAAGCTTCAACATAGTCAATGATGCAGAAATAGATGTTTTCCTGGAACTCCCTTCCTTTCTCTCTGATTTAACAAATATTGGCAATTTGATCTCTGGTTCCTCTGCCTCTTTGAAGCCCACCTTGTACATCTGGAAGTTCTCGGTTCACCCATGAAGGGGAACAAGGAGTTTTACTCTTTCTCAAATCTCTAAGAATTTCCAAGAAGCTTAAGGTCTTGCCATCAGTTTTGGTTCTGCATCTACTGAATTACCATTTCACATTTGCTAACTCTTCAATCCAAAAAGGCTCACAAAAGGAACTCCGCTTCTTCTCTTGCTTTTCTCTGTCTCACCACTTCAACCATCCATAGAAAAACATTATGTACATACTTGCATACATGCTTCTGAGAAGACCTGACTTTGTCAACTTTTGGGGAATGTAGAGGGAATTTATTCTGGAGATATATAAACATCTGAAAACTAAAATTTTAAATTCTTGTTCCTAAAAAGCCCTGTGATCATTTCTGCAACTGCCTCCTGCTTTTAGCTCTTCTCTTCCTGGCACCAACCCTCACAGGGGAAAAAATAGTCATATTTTCTTGTGTGGAAATTTTATCCTTCAAACTCATCTGAGGGCCTCCCATTACACAGCCCAGGAATCAGCAGAAACATAGAAATTATGGTTGTCAGTTCAGCTACAGCACTTTTTCAGAATAGAGCCAAAATTTTTCCCTATTTTTGTCCCAAAGTAAGATGTAGAAGGCTTTTAATTCAAATGAAGAGAAGGACATACCTATTATCAGAGCAATAAAATAATGAGAGGAATGCCAAAAGGAAATTCTAATGTGCAATACTTGAAAATACTATTAAAAGATAAATGGTAATCTCTCCTAGATAGTTTATATTAGGTTTTGATTATCTTTTTGCCATTGTGTGGTAAATTCTTCATTCATTGCTCCCTCGGGAGCACATAGAATAAGATGACGTAAAGAAACATAAAATTATCCTTGAAAATAAATTCCTTACTCTGTGTGTACATGTGATACATATGATGTTTTTTATTTAATCATGCCATCTTTAAAATGTTTCTGTTTTGGCAAACACATCATAGGCAATATCTCTCAGTTTTCTTATTAATATTTTGATTTCTTCATAAGCAGTCATTGGGTTCTAACTTAACTCGCTCCCCAGTGGCTCAGTGGTAAAAAAAAAAATCCACCCGCAATGCAGGAGACACAAGAGACTCGGGTTTGATCCCTGAGTCAGGAAGCTCCCTTGGAGGAGGAAATAGCAACCCATTCCAATATTCTTGCCTAGAAAATCCCATGGACAGAGGAGCCTGGCAAGCTACAGTACAAAATATAACAGCCAGACACGACTGAGTGACTAAGCATTCAAAAACGTTTTCATTCAGGAAGCCAGTTTCTAAACTGCAAAGTGGTAAATATTTATTCTTTAGATAAGGTCACTTATTGAATGTTTCTAGACCCACTTTCCTTATTAAAGATTGAAAGAATCTGAAAACTGAAAGATTAAATCCCTTGAATATTTATTATTTTCATATATTAGTGACAAATACATAAGTGAATTTGTGATCTTCAGGCTTTTTAAAACAGCTTAATTGAGTCATAATTTACATATTCTAAAATTTGACCACTGTTAGTATACAATGATTTTTAGTAAATTTATAGAGCTATGCAATATCATCTCAATCTAATTTAAAAACATTTCCACCACCCCCCATATGGTTTGGGGGTACTGACACTTCCCATCTCCCTACAGCTACAAAAACACAACTTTCTTCCTCCAATCAGAGTATTTCACCCCCCTTGTCCTCTGAGATTGGTTCACAAAAGGCAAATGAACCAATCCAGAGCCCTACCTAGAACTTTCACTGGAAGGAGGTGTACAGGTATGCCCTGATTTTGGAAAGTTTACTTTATGCCACTTCACTTTTATGAAAGACCTACATAAGCACCTGTTTTTGCTATCCAAAAGAAATCCCCCCAAAAAAAGAGAGACAGAAAGTGAGCATAGCATTCAGGGTTTGTTTCTCAGCGAACTGTTACAAAGGCAGTGAGCATCCTTAGAAATGACAGTGGCACTGCCAAGCTCCATCCCAACGAACAACACTCAGGATCTCAGCCTCTAGCTGCCAAAGCTTTGAACTGTGCATGTGAGCATCTGTGCCTTAGCAAGATGTATTTTGTGCATCCACTAGCAAGATGAGTCCTAAAATAATTGCTTCTTCACTTGACACCACTTCAGCTAACAAAAGCTTTCATAGGAATTCTCTACTGTCAGATAGCATGGGAGACCTGTATTATTTTTAGCTGAGGAGACACTAGTCATGAGGACAATGAAGCCTGGAGGGTTTTTTTTTTTTTTTTCTCAGATGGTAAACCACTCTTCTCCCACTATCTAGTCATCAGATTTGAAAGGGATTTTTTTTTTAATCAATTATCCCATCTCTCTTTCTATAGCCCAGAACATCTCCTCCCCCCCCTCCCCCCCACCCTCTGCTACTGGTCTAGAAGCAATCCAATGAAAGCAAAGGTCAGAACTTTCAATCCATGGTTAAGGAACTTAAATGCTCTCTTTCCCGGAAAGTGACACCAGTGCCCTTTAGCAGTCATGAGAAAAGTCAAGCCGAGGATAAATCAAACACAAGGAGAATGGCAAAACCCAGAAAATCTCAGAGAAAGATCCAGAATCCTGAGGAAGCTATTCTTGAAGAAGTTGTGTGGACAAAATTTTTTCCAGCCATTTTAAATTCACTTTTCTATTACTTGCAACAAAAGCAGCCTGTCCAGTTGAACATCTCTCTGCCCTGGTTTGTTTTGTTAACTTTTCTGTATTATTTGACTCTGCTAATCACCTTTTGGAAATTTTTCTCCTGGGGCTTCAACCCTTCACTCATCTTCTGCTCTTTAAAGGCATCCAGCATATCCATGAAAACAAACATGCAGAGACAGGGACAGCACAGCACATTGCTGTTGATTCAGGCTCATTTCTCCTTTTCCTCTCATCATAGGTTTATGTGATGAGCGTGGGCATCCTTGTATTGTTCCTAATCCTAGGGCAAACACTTTCAGTTTTTTACTGTTGATCTTCAGTTCAATTCAGTTCAGTCACTCAGTCATGTCCGACTCTTTGCAACCCCACGAACTGCAGCACACCAGGTCTCCCTGTCCATCACCAACTCCCAGAGTTTACTCAAACTCATGTCCACTGAGTCAGTGATGCCATCCAACCATCTCATCCTCTGTCGGCCCCTTCTCCTCCTGCCCTCAATCTTTCCCAGCATCAGGAAATGATGAGTCAGTTCTGCACATCAAGTGCACAAGTCAGAACTCCACATCCAATGAGTCAGTTCTGCACATCAAGTGGCCAAAATATTGGAGTTTCAGCTTCACCATCAGTCCTTCCAGTGAACACCCAGGACTGATCTCCTGGTTGGATCTCCTTGCAGTTCAAGGGACTCTCAAGAATCTTCTCCAACAACACAGTTCCAAAGCATCAATTCTTCTGTGCTCAGCTATCCTTATAGTCCAACTCTCATATCCATACACAACCAGTGGAAAAGCCATAGCCTTGACTAGATGGACCATTGTTGACAAAGTAATGTCTCTACTTTTTAATATGCTGTCTAGGTCGGTCATAACTTTCCTTCCAAGGAGTGTCTTTTAATTTCATGGCTGCAATCACCATCTATAGTGATTTTGGAGCCCCAAAAAATAAAGTCAGCCACTGTTTCCCCATCTATTTGCCCTGAAGTGATGGAACCGGATGCCATGATCTTAGTTTTCTGAATGTTGAGCTTTAAGCCAACTTTTTCACTCTCCTCTTTCTGTCACATAGAGCATTTATTATATTATGTTCCCTCTGCCCACTTCCTGAAGTTTTACAGGTTATGTTGTCCAGTTCTTTCCATAAAATTGGGTCAGGGTTGTTGTTCTTTAGTAAAACAAATAAAGATTTAGCATAAGAGATTAAGATTTGGCCAAAAGATTGTCCAATCTGTAAGATTTGGTCAATTTCAGCAATAATCAAGTAGCCAAAAAAATCACAATTGGTAATTAGTTTGAAGATTTGGAAAACTTAAGACACCGTGAAGTCTATCTCAGTTTAGATGTAGCCTTTGTTCTGATATCAAATGCCCTAAATATCAACCAAATCCAGGTTTGGGCAAGCTAATCTTCCTTTGGTGAACTTATGTCCCTTTAAGACTAAAAGCTGCGAAGGGATGCTGTTTTCCTGTGAGAAAGCTTGAGAAGGAGAGCAAAGAAGAAAATCAGGCACATATTTCAACAAAGTACAAACCCTAGGGAATTTTCTATTATCCAGGATGGCCTTCAGGATTTCTCGGAAACAAAAAGGATTCAGTAAAACCCTGAGGCATTACTGTCCAGGTGAATTTTTTTTCTCCAAGTGAGCACAAAGAAGTATTGGTTAACTTCATCAACTGGAATACTAAAAATGTACTGCATTCATCAATTATAGTTAAAAATTTGCTTTTGGTAGGAGTGAGTGTTAGTAGGGGTGTGAGGGTTAGAAACAGCAGGGTGTGGAGGGATAGCAATGCTTATTGCTCAGAGGTTCTAACCAAACTTCCCGTCGGTTTTCTCAGCAGCAAAACAGAAGTATTACAGGGACTAGTACAAGGAATAATGAGGCCTTGGCCTTGCGATTTTCTATTATGGGCTTTATATCTGTAAAGGCTTCTATACTTAGAGGATATTGATTATTTCTGAGGAGAGGTTCTGAGGGACCTATTTGAATCTTGATGAGAGGTATACTGTGGATTTTGTCAATATCATTTAGAGATTTTGCCCATAAGGAGGATGATAGGTGATTCAGTAGGGATAAATTGATCAGTGTTTCGAAAATGAGGTACATTTTGGAAATGTCACAGACAGAGCAAACAGAAGACATTCACTTCAGTTCAGTCGCTCAGTCGTGTCCGACTCTTTGCAACGCCATGAATTGCAGCACGCCAAACCTCCCCGTCCATCATCAACTCCTGGAGTATACTCAAACTCACGTCCATCAAGTAGGTGATGCCATGCAGCCATCTCATCCTCTGTCGTCCCCTGCTCCTCCTGCCCCCAATCCCTCCCAGCATCAGGGTCTTTTCCAATGAATCAACTCTTCGCATGAGGTGGCCAAAGTATTGGAGTTTCAGCTTCAACATCAGTCCTTCCAATGAACACCCAGGACTGATCTCCTTTAGGATGGACTGGTTGGATCTCCTTGCAGTCCAAGGGACTCTCAAGAGTCTTCTCCAACACCACAGTTCAAAAGCATCAATTCTTCAGCATTCAGCTTTCTTCACAGTCCAACTCTCACATCCATACATGACCACTGGAAAAACTATAGCCTTGACTAGATGGACCTTTGTTGGCAAAGTAATGTCTCTGCTTTTTAATATGCTATCTAGGTTGGCCATAGGTTGGTCATATCTAGGTTGGTCCTTTCCTTCCAAAGAGTAAGTGTCTTTTAATTTCATGGCTGCAATTACCATCTGCAGTGATTTTGGAGCCCAAAAAAGTAAAATCAGCCACTGTTTCCACTGTTTCCCCATCTATTTCCCATGAAATGATGGGACCAGATGCCATGATCTTAGTTTTCTGAATGTTGAGCTTTAAGCCAACTTTTTCACTCTCCTCTTTCACTTTCATCAAGAAGTTTTTTAGTTCATCTTCACTTTCTGCCATAAGGGTGGTGTCATCTGCATATCTGAGGTTATTGATATTTCTCCCGGCAATCTTGATTCCAGCTTGTGCTCCTTCCAGCCCAGTGTTTCTCACGATGTACTCTGCATATAAGTTAAATAAGCAGGGTGACAATAAACAGCCTTGACGTACTCCTTTTCCTATTTGGAACAAGTCTGTTGTTCCATGTCCAGTTCTAACTGTTGCTTCCTGACCTGCATATAGGTTTCTCAAGAAGCAGGTCAGGTGGTCTGGTATTCCCATCTCTTTCAGAATTTTCCACAGTTTATTGTGATCCACACAGTCAAAGGCTTTGGCATAGTCAATAAAGCAGAAATAGATGTTTTTCTGGAACTCTCTTGCTTTTTCAATGATCCAGCGGATGTTGGCAATTTGATCTCTGATTCCTCTGCCTTTTCTAAAACCAGCTTGAACATCTGAAAGTTCAGTTCACGTATTGCTGAAGCCTGGTTTGGATAATTTTGAGCATTACTTTACTAGCGTGTGAGATGAGTGCAATTGTGCGGTAGTTTGAGCATTATTTGAGATTACCTTTCTTTGGGATTGGAATAAAAACTGACCTTTTCCAGCCCTGTGGCCACTGCTGAGTTTTCCAAATTTGCTGCCATATTGAGTGCAGCACTTTCACAGCATCATCTTTCAGGATTTGAAATAGTTCAACTGTAATCCCATCACCTCCACTAGCTTTGCTCGTAGTGATGCTTCCTAAGGCCCAGTTGACTTCACATTCCAGGATGTCTGACTCTAGGTGAGTGATCACACCATCATGATTATCTGGGTCATGAAGATCTTTTTTGTATAGTTCTTCTGTGTATTCTTGCCACCTCTTCTTCTTAATATCTTCTGCTTTTGTTAGGTCCATACCATTTCTGTCCTTTATCAAACCCATATAAAGTGTCATTTAATCCCCTTGGTTGACTGCTTTGATGACTAGTGTCAAATTCTAGAATCATTTCCTCATTTTGAGAGAAAGAAATTCTAGAATGATATTTATCTAAGAAGTCTTGGCCTAGTAAATGAATGGGGTTGTGGAACTAAGGAGGAAGAGGTGTGTATCAAAGGGCCTTAACAAAACAAAATAGGCTCAGAGACAGGAATTTCCAAGGTTCATTAGAGATCCCCACAATTTGAACTGTTTTAGTACTCCGAGGCAGGAACTCTTTATGGTAGTAGGACGGAGCAACAGGAGTGTTGCTAGCATGTCAGTTAGGTCTGTAAGTGTCTCCCTCAACCTGCAGAAATGTTCCTTCAAACCAATTAAGAGGGAGGATTGGGAAGAGCCCCAAATAGTTCTTTGAGGCTCTATCTTGAGAATGGGTAGGGCATTAAAAATGCTGCTTCAAGGGCTGAAGGTCCTTAAAGAGCTGTATTTAAATTTATTACAATCCCTTTTCTAATATCCTGGCCCAATGCAATAATACCAGAAACCAGAAGGACTTTGTTTTTTGTTCAGATCAATTCAATCATTCAGTATGTCCAACTCTTTGCAACCCATGAACTGCAGCACGCCAGGCCTCCCTGTCCATCACCAACTCCCCAAGTTTACTTAAACTCATGTGCATTGAGTCAGTGATGCCTTCCAACCATCTCATCCTCTGTCATCCCCTTCTCCTCCTGCCCTCAATCTTTCCCAGAATCAGGGTCTTTTCAAATGAGTCAGTTCTTCACATAAAGTGGCCAAAGTACTGGAGTTTCAATTTCAGCATCAGTCCTTCCATAATGAACACCCAGGACTGATCTCCTTTAGGAGGGACTGGCTGGACCTCTTTGCAGTCCAAGGGACTCTCAAGAGTCTTCTCCAACAACAGAGTTCAAAAGCATCAATTCTTCTGTGCTAAGCTTTCCTTATAGTCCAACTCTCACAAGGAAAACCCATAGCCTTGACTAAATGGACCTTTGTTGGCAAAGTAATGTCTCTGCTTTTTAATATGCTGTCTAGGTTGGTCATAACTTTCCTTCTAAAGAGTAAGCGTCTTTTAATTTCATGGCTACAATCACCATCTGCAGTGATTTTGGAGCCCCAAAAAATAAAGTCAGCCACTGTTTCCCCATCTATTTGCCATGAAGTGATGGGACCGGATGCCATGATCTTAGTTTTCTGAATGTTGAGCTTTAAGCCAACTTTTTCATTCTCCTCTTTCACTTTCATCAAGAGGCTTTTTAGTTCCTCTTCACTTTCTGCCATAAGGGTTGTGGAGGTGGTTCTGCCTTTCCCTGAGACTGTGGGGCAACTCCCTATGGCCCCAAGATCAGGGATAACGGCCCCTAAGAAAGGAACTCCAAGAACCGCTTTTCCAGGAGGCTGGGACAGGGAGTGCGCAGGATGCGGGGAAAGCAAGCCTCCTTTGGGGAAGAAGAGTCAGCCAGCCAGCATGTGTCTGCAAGAAACAGTTTCGCTTATACAGCAGGAGACCTCCACATCTGCTCAGAGGACCGAAGTACCAGAGGGAGGGCAGTATATCTCCCCTTCCCGTTGCAATTTGGAAAGACATTCCTAGCTGACAGCGCTACTGCCAATGAATAAGCAAGCAGCAGGAGTGTGTTTGACATGACTGGATGCCTTCCTGGGCTCAGCTCCTCATGGGGTCATTCCTCTCGAAGTAGGCACCATGTCCTCTTAGGGAGGCTTCCCTCCACACTGCCAAAGGGTGGAGCAAAGCTAGCTCTGTCAGAGGTACGAAAAGAGCAATTGGATGGATTTTCAAGCTATTGCTAGTCTGCACCGCTTCAGGGCCCACTCGAGCGAAACAGGTGCCCTGTGGCCCCTAGGTTGGGTATGCAGGTTCACACATAGGGTGTGTTCCCATCAAAGGCAAGAATTTTCCTGACAGACCTAGGCTCACTAGAGCTCTCCTACAGAGCAAAGCGGATGGAAGAGATATGGTGTCATCTGCATATCTGAGGTTATTGACATTTCTCCCAGCAATCTTGATCCCAGCTTGTCTTCATCCAGCCCAGTGTTTCTCATTATGTACTCTGCATATAAGTTAAATAAGCAGGGTGACAATATACAGCCTTGACGTACTCCTTTTCCTATTTGGAACCAGTCTGTTGTTCCATGCCCTGTTCTAAATATTGCTTGTTTTAGGTTATGGGCTTTCATTTGATGACGTTGCAGAAATTTAGCAGTCTTCCTTTTAGGGGATTAATCTAGATTGTGACAGAGCTCATTAGCCAGATTAACTAAATCTGGAGTGGGCCTAGGTTTCAATTTTAGTCCTTTTTAAATAGAAGGGAAAAGCCATAGTTGAGACCACTAATAAACAGAGTTATTGTTAACAAGCTATCCAGGTGGAATGAAGGAAGAAAGACCAGAGTTCTCTAAAAATTATTCTGAAGTCTACTGTAATAATTATGGACAGTTTTGTCAGATTTTTGTGTGCAAGCCTGAATTTTGTTCCAATCAACAGGCTTTGGAGAAGTCCAGGAATTGCCAGATGAAACTGCCTAGTGATTGCATAAAGCTGAAAGTTAACAGGCTGGGTTTCTGGTTGTGACTCTAGATACCTTTAAAGCTTTTCTAATTAGTTATTTTCATGCAATGCTGGGTCTAGGCTTCATGAACATGTACATGAACTAGCTGATATAAGTCAGAGAAATAACGTTGAAGAGTTTAAATTACTATATTAAATTCCTCAGTAAATCTGTGAGGATCTTCAATTCCTTTGAGAAAAATCTTTCGGGCCTGCAGTTCAGCTTTAGTCCAAGGAATATAACAAATTAAGGGGTTAGCCTCAGGATCCTCAGAAAGCTTACTATTAAAGGAACATGTTCTAATAGATTAAAAGGAAAAGAAGTGGGGAGAGTTTCACAGAAAGGGGGAGGTTTGACAAGAGAATTAGTACAAAAGAACCGAGGGTATAGAGGGGAGATAGGTGGTGTAGAAGGGGAGGAAGATGGCATCGGAGTTAGGGCTTGAACATAAGGAAACAAGGGAGAGGAAGAAGACGGTGCTGGAGGCAGAGCCTGAGAAAAGGAGCCAGGGAAGAGGACCTTGAGGCTTCAGAAGCCATATTACCTTTCTTGAATCATTTGCCTCAGTTAATTGTAAAATCTTATTTTGCAGAGAGGTAATTTTAGGCTCCTGGTAACATTTGGAAGCCTCAAGTTCAGTTCAGTCGCTCAGTCGTGTCCGACTCTTTGCGACCCCACGAACTGCAGCACGCCAGGCCTCCCTGTCCATTGCCAACTCCCGGAATTTATTCAAACTCATGTCCATCGAGTCGGTGATACCCTCCAACCATCTCATCCTCTGTCGTCCCCTTCTCCTCCTGCTTCCTGCCTCAAAAACCAATCAAAATAAGCATTCTGTTCAGCCTGGGAAATTTTAGAGCTACAGAATCAAATTTGGTTTTAAGAAAAGTAAGTCTGGGTGTTTCAAAAGTTCCCGATAATGGCCAATGATGTTCTAAATTGCCTTTGGTTAGATCAGTCCTAACCAAATGCAGGTGAGGAAGGGTCATGGTTTTTAAACATAAAATTGGCCAGGGTCCCTGAAGGGGATGGTACTCTCAGAACATTTAGATAACTGGAATCTCATTTCTCAGAAGTTTTTCTCTAAAGTTCAAGAATTTTCTAACAGTCTAAACAGATCAAACAGTTCAAATCGCCTGCAGGCCTAATAGCAGTCAGTCCCAAGGGAACCGTCTGATCCCAAAAAAGCCAAGCTGAAGGCTGCACAGCAGAGTTCTAATCAAATAGCGTGGCATTCCCAAGGGAGTGAGGACAAAGGCTAAACAAGCACAGATCCAAGAGAACAGCCCCTACTGCAAAAAAAAAAAAAAAATCAGGCTGAAGGTTGAACCAACACAGTTCAATGAAATAGCCCATGTTCCACAAGAAACAGGCCAAATGCTAGCCAATTTCAGGAGGGATAAATCCTGTTTCAAAAGGAATCAGGCTGAAGGTGAACACAGTTTCAGTTGGAACTGCCTGTTTATTGCTAAAGCACCAAATGAGTACTTGTATACACAACAAGGCCTTAATGAGAATCGGTGACACCTGCAAATAGATTCGAAATAAAATCTGAAGAGCTTCAAAACACAAAGAGGGTAGAGTCTGAAAAACAGGAGAAAGGCTTTCTCCAAAACGCTGGGGTCTTTGACAAAAGCTTTGTGCATAAATGTGCTCAATGTAAGTTCTATACCTGTTCGCTTACCAGCCTGGAAGTCATCAGGAGCCTTCTCTGGATCCCCGTGTGGACCACCAAAATGTTTAATTAACACAGATTACCAGTTATTTCTCCAGCAAAAATGGGCTTAATTGGAATCAACAAGGATTTGAAATTTGGGGTCTGTAACCACGGTGAGCCACCACAACAGAGAGAGGAGAACTCTTTAAAGAGAGGTAAAGAAAGTTGCCCCGTTTACGGGAAACAAAGAGTCCAAGGAAGAGTTGAGAGTTCGAAGTATAGGGGCTTCTCATTGGCTGAACTGTGAGAGTCTCTCATTGGCTGAGCTCTTGCCAGGCAACAAGGGGACGTTGTTTTCCTTCCGGTTGAGTTCCACTATCCTCATAGAGTATGAGAGCTTTCCTTTCTGGCCTCCTGACGCTATTTTAATTGAAGTCTCTGTTTATTAATTTTTACTCCTTGCACACCATCGGAATACTGCATGTACTAATTACCCAGTGATTCCCTACAGAGAACTCTGGTCCCTCATGTAAGAAACATCCTGCCTTGGAGCCCAGCCCAGGTTCCTGCAACTTATTCAAACTGAGCTCATAGGATACACCTGTCAAGGGAAGGAATCAGATATCTGTGTCAGCTGTGCCTACTTGTTCCCTTCCTGTCTTTTTGACAACTCCATTTCAATTATTTTCCATGGCTCTATGAGCCATGCCTGGGCTTCCCAAGTGGCTCAGCGGTAAAGAATCTGCCTGCCAATGCAGGAGATGCCAGGAGTCATGGGTTCAATCCCTGGGTCAAGAAGATGCCCTGGAGAAGGAAATGGCAACCCATTCCAGTATTCTTGCCTGGAACATCCCATGGACAGAGGAGCCTGGTGGGCTACAGTCCATGGGGTTGCAAAGAGCTGGACGTGACTAAGCGACTGAGCACCACAAGTCATGCCTATTCTCTAAACATTATCATTTCCTCAGGTTCAAGTGCCACATAGTAATCCCAAAATATACTGTTAAATAAAACTAAATCCACAGAAACTGAGTAATCTGTTCATATCCACAGTGACAAAATTGGGCTTGGTATTCAACTTTCTAAAGCCTAGGAGAATGGTTTACTTTCCACAGCATATAGAACAGTCTTGTAATAGCCATCATTGGACAAACTCCATGAAGCACTTTATATTTGATTCTGAAAGTGACATTTTAAGCAGCGTGTTGATATATAGTCATTCTAAGAGGGAAGGATCCAAAAGGGATTATCAAGTGCGAAAGTAAAAGGACTAAGAATGTTATCTCTTGGGAAGAAAATTTTTAGGTGAGAGCAGTGACCTCAAATATCTAAACATCTGGGCTGTATAAAGGAAATCAGATTTATTTTGTGCTTCTCAGGAGGAAGCTTAGGAATAATGAGCAAAAGATACAATTAATTCAATCTGGGTTAAATGCATAATATGAGACATTTCCAATGATTAGAATTATCCCAAAATATTGTTACCTTGTGTGGTAGTAAATACCAATCGGTAAAAATATTTTAAGCCAAAGTTAGATGCCAATCTATCGGGGATGTTGGAGACACACACCCGATTCAATCAAATGACTCAAGATTCCAGATGCTTTTTAAATTCTAGACTGTGTCTCAAGTGAAATATAATCAGTAAAAATTTAATTAGTACTTCTTAAACTTCAGTATTTGTAAGAAACATTGAGAGAGCTATCGAGAGAGTTCTATGCAGGGCCCCAACCCTCAGAGATTCTGATTCAATGTGGGACCCCAGAATTTGTTTTTCTAATATGCTCTCAACTGATGCCAAATCTACAGGTGCAGAGGCCATGCTTTGAATAGCTCTGCAAATCATAATTATTTTGTGAAAAATCATATTATTTGTGAAAAGATGAACGAAATGAAAAGGCTTTGGCAAGCAAACAAGGAAATGAAAAGTGAAGTGTACCTGGCATTCCTATAGAGAAGTAAAACAGTGTAATGACTACTTCAAGGAAAATTTCCTTCCAAAACACAGGCCACATACACACCGAGGAAACCAGATCTGAAAGAGACACATGCACCCCAATGTTCATCGCAGCACTGTTTATAATACCCAGGACATGGAAACAACCTAGATGCCCATCAGCAGACGAATGGATAAGGAAGCTGTGGTACATATACACCATGAAATATTACTCAGCCGTTAAAAAGAATTCATTTGACTCAGTTCTAATGAGATGGATGAAACTGGAGCCCATTATACAGAGTTAAGTAAGCCAGAAAGATAAAGAACATTACAGCATACTAACACATATATATGGAATTTAGAAAGATGGTAATGATAACCCTATATGCAAAACAGAAAAAGAGACACAGATGTACAGAACAGGACTCTGTGGGAGAAGGCGAGGGTGGGATGTTTCGAGAGAACAGCATTGAAACATGTATATTATCTATGGTGAAACAGATCACCAGCCCAGGTTGGATGCATGAGACAAGTGCTCGGGCCTGGTGCACTGGGAAGACCCAGAGGGATGGGGTAGAGAGGGAGGTGGGAGGGGGGATCGGGATGGGGAATACATGTACATCCATGGCTGATTCATGTCAGTGTATGACAAAACCCACCACAATATTGTAAAGTAATTAGCCTGCAACTAATACAAATAAATGAAAAAAAAAAAAAAAAAAACCACAGGCCACATCTATGCAACAAACTTTTGGAGAGGAAATTAATTGGTCCATATGGCTGTGAGTGCTCATTTTTAAACATTCCACCGAAGCCCTTCTTTTAAACATTTGGTTAAGTAATTCTAATGTGATGCTGCCATTTAAAAACCTCCTGGGGGGGAATGGGTTACCCACTGAAGCACAAGTATCTCTTCTGCATATCTCTAACAGTCCTTCCAATGGATATTCAGGGTTGATTTCCTTTCGGATTGATTGGTTTGATCTCCTTGCTGCCTATGGGACTCTCAGGAGTCTTCTCCAGTACCACAGTTTGATAGCATGAATTCTTCAGCGCTCAGCCTTCTTTATGATCCAACTCTCACATCCTTACATGACTACTGGAAAAACCATAGCTTTGACTACATGGACCTTTGTCAGCAAAGTAACATCTCTGCTTTTTAATTTGCTGTCTATGTTTGTCATAGCTTTCCTTCCAAGGATGGAAATAAGTATAAGAAAACTGTATGGAACTCTAGGGCCAAGGTATAGTAGCAATGGAAGAATAAACTTGGAAGGGATTCTCCTACCCAAGCTTCAGACTTCGCTAAAGAAGGGACAGTTCAGGCCACTGGATAGCAGAAAAGTTCACTGATTTGTTTTAGCCAGAGCTGACTGAGGTCACTGAGAGAGCAGGAGGCATCCTTGTACAGTGTGAACCAAGGATAATTAATAAGCAGCCAGAGAAATTGTTGTGCACCTGTTGTGCCCATTCCCAAGGGGATGGGCGCCTTGGGAACAGGCAGGCCACGGGAGCTGGAGGAGGTAGTAATAGCTCAGTGAACATGTCCAGGCTTGCAGCAATCCACACATGGGACTGTATAGGGAATGAGGGCTTTCATGCCATGGGCAGGAAACCTGTGAAAATCCAGCTTCTGTATCAAAACTGGGAGTGTTGTGGAAGCTCATTGCCCTGTGAGGCTGAGGCTACAAGGTCACCTAGTGACCTCACATTCTGGGCATGTGGTTAAAGCCGAGCTCCACTAGATGTCTTATACCCACTCTACCTACTCATTATGCAACAGCTGGATAACGGGAAAGAGCAGGAGACATCCTCTCACAGCCTCTCCTGAGAAAGCACAGCCTCATACTGTAAAGAGGAGCTGCTTAAAAATAATTCTGTCCATTAGCAAAGACATATATTGAAGAACAAACTTGGAACTGAGAGGTAGCAAGTTGATAACTGACGTATTTGTATTATTCCTGGAATTTTGGTTCTCTTTAAAAAATATTTCTTTGGCTGCATGGCACATGGGATGTTCATTGTATCATGCAGGATCTTACATTGTGGCTCACAGACTCTCTAGGTGCCGTGCTCAGGCTTAGTTGCTCTGCAGCATGTGGGATCTAAGTGCCCCGACCAGGGACTGAACCTGTGTCCCCTGCTTTGCAAGGTGGATTCTTAACCACTGGACCACTAAGGAAGCCCCAAGAATGTTGGTTCTTTTCAGTTCAATGGCTAGGTTTCATTTTTGTAGTCTCTTCATTGCCTAGTTTCTATAACAATATATGCATGCATGCTAAGTCACTTCAGTCATGTCCAACTCTTTGTGACCCTTTGGACTGTAGCTCACCAGGCTCCTCTGTCCATGGAATTCTCCAGCAAGAATACTGGAGTGGGTTGCCATTTGCTTATCCAGGGGATCTTCCCAACTCAGGGATCGAACCAGTCTCTCTTGCGGCTCCTGCATTGGCAGGTGGGTTCTTTATCACTAGCGCCACCAGGGAAGCCCTATAACAATATATTCCTCAGTAAATACTGAGGAATTAACCATCTTTTTTGCTGTTGTTATTGTTGCAGAAATTGGCAAGATTATCCTAAATTTCATACGTAAGTGTGAAGGCCCCGGAATAGTCAAAACAATCTTGAAAAAGAGCACAGTTAGAGAACTCACACTCCTTGATGTCAAAACTTACTACAGAGTTACAGTAATCGAGACAATGTGGCACTAGCAGATGGATAAGAATATATATCAATGAAAAAGAATTGACAGCCCAGAAATAAAATATTAAATTCATAGTAAATTTACTTTTGACACTGGTGCCAAGATCACTCAATGGTGAAAGAATATCTTTTCAACATATGATGCTGAGATAACTGAATATCCACCTGCAAAAGAATGAATTTGGATATAAGGATCCCTACCTCATACATATGCAGAAATTCACTCTAAATGGATCATAGATCTAAATGTAAGAGCTAAAACATAAAACTCTTAGAAGAGTAAGTCATCATGACTTTGGATAAGGCAATGGTTACATAGATGATGTGACATCAAAAGCACAACCAATGAAATAAAAAATAGATAAACTGGATTTCATCAAATTTAAAGCCTTTGTGCTTCAAAGAACATCATCAAAGAACTAAAAGACAGCCCACAAAATGGGAGAAAATATTTGCATATCATATATCTGATGAAGCATTTGTATCCAGAATATATAAAGAACTTTTACAAATCAACAATTAAAAAAATAACAAACCAGTATTAAAAACAGCACCCCCCAAAAAAAGGAACAGATATTTTCCCAAAGAAGATATACAGATGGCCAATAAGCTCATGAAAAGAAGCTCAATATCATTAGTCATTAGACAAATGCATATCAAAATCACAGTGATCTATTCACCTCATACCTACTAGAATGGCTATAATCAAAAAGACACTAATAAAAAGTTGAGAAAGATATGGATAAATTGGAGCCCTCCCTGGTGGGAATGCAAAATGGTACAGATGATAATCTGCACCATTTGGAAGACAGTTTGATAGTTTCTCAAAATGTTAACATAGAGTTACCATGTGGTCATCAATTTCACTCCTCAGCATATACAACAAAAAAATTGAAAACATATATACACAACAAAAACTTACACATGAATACTGTTGCATTCGCACTAGCCAAAAATTGGCAACAACTCAAATGTCCATTAAATGCTGAATGGCTAAACAAAATATACTATATCCATGCAACAGAATGCTAAAAGCTACCATTAAAAGAGAAGAAGTATTGATATTAATACATGCTACCACATGAATAAACCTTGAAATCTATTCTAAGTAAGTCACCCACAAACAGCTACATATGATTCCATTTATATCAAATGATCAGAATAGGAAAATACATAGAGCCAGAGAGCAGGTTACTGGTTGTCAGGGGCTGGAGGGGAAAGAGAATGGGGAATGACTGCTAATGGATATGGGGCTTTGTCAAGAAAAGATGAAATTGTCCTGGAATTAGATAATGATGATGTTAGCACCATTTGGTTAGCACCATAATACCAGAAAGAATGAAGAGACAGAGCAAAAGTAAAAACAACACCCAGTTGTGGATGTAACTGGTGATGGAAGTGAAATCCGATGCTGTAAAGAACAATATTGCATAGGAACCTGGAATATTAGGTCCATGAATCAAGGCAAATTGGAAGTGGTCAAACAAGAGATGGCAAGAGTGAGCAACTTTTCAGGAATCAATGAACTAAAATGGTCTGGAATGAGTGAATTTAACTCAGATGACCATTATATCTACTACCATGGGTAAGAATCCTTTAGAAGAAATGGAGCAGCCATCATAGTCAACAAAAGAGTCTGAAATGCAGTACTTGGGTGCAATCTCAAAAGCGACAAAATGATCTCTGCTCATTTCCAAGGAAAACCATTCAACATCACATAATCCAAGTCTATGCCCCAAACAGTAATTCTAAAGAAGCTGAAATTGAATGGTTCTAAAAAGACCTACAAGACCTTCTAGAACCAACACCCCAAAAAGATGTCTTTTTCATTATAGGGAACTGGAATGCAAAAGTAGGAAGTCAAGAGATGCCTGAAGTAACAGGCAAATTTGGCCTTGGTGTACAAAATGAAGCAGGTCAAAGGCTAACAGAGTTTTGCCAAGAAAATACACTGGTCACAGCAAACACCCTCTTCCAACAACACATGAGAAGACTATACATGGACATCACCAGATGATCATACCAAAAAAAGATTGATTATATTCTTTGCAGCCAAAGATGGAAAAGCTCTATACAGTCAGCAAAAACAAGACCAGGAGCTGACTGTGGCTCAGATCATGAACTCCTTACTGTAAAATTCAGACTTCAATTGAAGAAAGTAGGGAAAACCATTAGATTATCCAGGTACGACTGAAATCAAATCCCTCATGATTACACAATGGAAGTGACACATAGATTCAAGATATTATATCTGATAGAGTGCCTAAAGACCTATGGATGGAGATTTGAGACATTGTACAGGAGGCAGTGATAAAGACCATCCCCAAGAAAAAGAAATGCAAACAGGCAAAATGGTTGTCTCAGGAGGTCTTACAAATAGCTGAGAAAAGAAGAGAAGTGAAAGGCAAAGGAGAAAAGGAAAGATATACCCATCTGAATGCAGAGTTCCAAAGAATAGCAAGGAGAGATAAGAAAGCCTTCCTCAGTGATCAGTGCAAAGAAATAGAGGAAAACAATAGAATGGGAAAGACTAGAAATCTCTTCAAGAAAATTAGTGATACCAAGGGAACATTTCATGCAAAGATGGGCACAATAAAGGACAGAAATGGTATGGACCTAACAGAAGCAGAAGATATTAAGAAGAGGTGGCAAGAATACACAGAAGAACTGTACAAAAAAGATCACCAGATCACCACGATGGTGTGATCACCCACCTAGAGCCAGACATCCTGGAATGCGAAGTCAAGTGGGCCTTAGGAAGCATCACTATGAACAAAGCTAAGTGGAGCTGATGGAATTCCAGTTGAGCTAGTTCAAATCATAAAAGATGATGCTGTGAAAGTGCTGTACTCAATATGCCAGCAAATTTGGAAAACTCTGCAGTGGCCACGGGACTGCAAAAGGTCAGTTTTCATTCCAATCCCAAAGAAAGGCAATGCCAACAATGTTCAAACTACTGCACAATTGCACTCATCTCACATGCTAGTAAAGCAATGCTCAAAATTCTCCAAGTCAGGCTTCAACAATATGTGAACCATGACCTTCCAGATGTTCAAGCTGGATTTAGAAAAGTCAGAGGAACCAGAGACCAAATTGCCAACATCCACTAGATCATCAAAAAAGCAAGAGAGTTCCAGAAAAACATCTATTTCTGCTTTATTGACTACACCAAAGCTTTTAACTGTGTGGATCACAGCAAACTGTGGAAAATTCTTAAAGAGATGGGAATACCAGACCACCTGACCTGCCTTCTGAGAAGCCTGTATGCAGGTCAAGAAGCAACAGAACTGGATGTGGAACAACAGACTGGTTCCAAATAGGAAAATGAGTGCTTTAAGGCTGTTTATTGTCACCCTGCTTATTTAACTTATATGCAGAGTACATCATGAGAAACGCTGGGCTGGAAAAAGCACAAGCTGGAATCAAGATTGCTGGGAGAAATATCAATAACCTCAGATATGCAGATGACACCACCCTTATGGCAGAAAGTGAAGAAGAACTAAAGAGCCTCTTGATGAAAGTGAAAGAGGAGAGTGAAAAAGTTGGCTTAAAGCTCAACATTCAGAAAACTAAGATCATGGCATCCGGTCCCACCACTTCATGGGCAATAGATGGGTAAACAGTGGAAACAGTGTCAGACTTTATTTTTGGGGGCTCCAAAATCACTGCAGATGATGATTGCAGCCATGAAATTAAAAGACACTTACTCCTTGGAAGGAAAGTTTTGACCAACCTAGACAGCATATTAAAAAGCAGAGACATTACTTTGTCAACAAAGGTCCGTCTAGTCAAGGCTATGGTTTTTCCAGTGGTCATGTATGGATGTGAGAGTTGAACTGTGAAGAAATCTGAGCGCCGAAGAATTGATGCTTTTGAACTGTGGTGTTGGAGAAGACTCCTGAAGTTCCATGGACTGCAAGGAGATCCAACCAGTCCATCCTAAAGGAGATCAGTCCTGGGTGTTCATTGGAAGGATTGATGCTGAAACTGACGCTCCAATACTTTGGCCACCTCATGCAAAGAGTTGATTCATTGGAAAAGACCCTGATGCTGGGAGGGATTGGGGGCAGGAGGAGAAGAGGACGACAGAGGATGAGATGGCTGGATGGCATCACCAACTCAATGGACATGGGTTTGAGTGGGCTTCGGGAGTTGGTGACGGACAGGGAGGCCTGGCGTGCTGCAGTCCATGGGGTGGTGAAGAGGCGGACATGACTGAGCGACTGAACTGAACTCAACTGATGTTAGTACAAAGTATTGCACATACCAGAAACTGTTGGATTATACCCTTTGGGTGAACTTTATGGTATGTAAATTATATCTCAATATACCTGATATTTATTTTTAGAACTAAAATTTTTATATTTCCCTCCATTTTTTCTTTCCTTTCCAAGTACAGAGTTACAGCCAAAGAATGTATACTGAAAAAAATAAATAAAATTCCTTTCTTTTCTTGGAATAATTAGGATATAGAGAGAATTGGAATGTAATAATCAGAAGCTCCAGTAGTGCAATCGGTTAGGACTCGGTACTTATATGGAATGTAATAATCAGTGACTTCAAGTTTCATAAATCTTACAAAATTGTGAATGGTTGCCATGAATACTGAAAATTCTTATAAACAAGTGAATAGTGGAGAGGCCATAGAGCTGATTAACCTCTTCTCTTCAAGAAGAGAAGACTTGAGTGAATCACTTGGGCTCTCCCTGGGTCTCCAATGCCTCAACTGTGAAATGAGAAAGTTGGGGTAGATGACCTCCTGCATGCCCTAGAAAATTAGCTTTAGAATCAAATTTTCAATGAGTTAAATAGTAATAAGGATTATATCCTGACCAAAAAAAGTCTATATTAAATATGGGTAGAAATATACATTATGATTTTCTTTTTCTCCTGATGGAGCCTGTGTCTTTATTACTAGAATTATTATATAATTCTAACCCTGTGTGTGTGTATGTTATTATGTTTGGATGTTTAAGTATTCTTTGAAGGAATTTTTACCCACATAGCAACATAGGCCTTCTAATTCTATACATATTTGTTCATATTTTACATGGATTCCATTTTCCTCTATGTAGAGTTAAAATTAAGACAGCTGGAAAAAAAGCTTGAGCTATTTTTGCCAACCCTCTCCTGGGACTCTGTTCCCAAGTTAGGCAGTTATTTAAAACTGAGCAATTGTACTGTCTTTTTTCTAATAGTTATCATTTCAAAAACTGACAGCACTTAAAAAAAAAACAGAGAATAAAGCAAACCTTCTTCAACTGGTCAGTGTGTTCCCTTGAAACACAATAGATACTCATCTATCTATCTATATTTGGATTTAAGTATATATTTAGACTCTTTATCCTAGGGAGCAGACTGCTTGCACTCAAGCGTGTTCTCTTGTATTGTTAGTCATCTTCAGAAATCATTACTTCTTCCTTTCCCACTTCAAAAAAAAAGTATAAGAGATAATTTAAAAAGAAATAATTTGATTAATACCAGGGAAAGAGGATAAGCAATAGGAAAGAAAAATCACAGCAAATCAAGTTCTATGAATCTGTTATGTCCACCCACCCGCTCTACACAAGAATCATTGCCTTCGTGTGAAGCCCTCCATGACCACTGAAGTCACAATCAACCCTACCTCTCCTCTGGGGCCCCTCAGCATGTTCCTCATGACTCCATTTGGCACTTATTTTATTCTTTATTCTGTTGTATGTTATATGAATTAGTTAAATGTTTGTCTCCCCCATCAAAATTATTTTTCCTCAAGTGTTGTGGCAGAATACTGCTGAGTCACACTGAATAAAAAACTAGTCATTTCCCAATTTAAAGCTCTCCAAATTCTTCTAAAATGGGGAAGGATGTCTAAGTGATACTTGTATTCCTTGAACAGTTCCCTGTACAATGATTTCATAAAGTGTGTCCTCAATACAGTTCATTGAATTAAATTCACTTGTGAGATCATTCAGTTAAGTCTTATTCATTGGCCATTTCCTTGAGTTAAAAATTGGCAAGAATTCCATTACCTGGTCCAAATCAAGTTCAGAAACCCACTGCTTAGTGTCCTCTTCCTCCTTCCCTATAAACAGACTTTCCAATTAACTCCTCACTTCCAAGTGATTTCTGTCAACATTTCATTCAGCTTGGTTTGAAAACTTTCACTAAAAAGTTTTCAAGTTATAGAAGTACTTCAATTATAAAAACACTATTGGACATTAATTTCCCCTTGTCTGTCACAGATTTGGTATTTAAGAAGTGAAGCAGGGAAGCAATGACCAGTAGGAATAGAACATAAGGTGGAGCAATGTTTGTTAGTCTTTTGAGGTGTTATAGAGCCTTTGATACTCTGACAAAATATGGACACACTTCTCAGAAAAATGTACACATTCATACACACACCATTTTGTATATAATTCCAGCTGTTAACAGATCCTTTCCAATCCTGTCAAGCTATTGATTAATAAGTTTTCTTCTAGAGGGCTACACTCAGAAGATGAAGAAAGTAGTCGGGTGGAGAGGGAGGTGGGAGGGGGGATCGGGATGGGGAATACGTATAACTCTATGGCTGATTCGTGTCAATGTATGTCAAAACCCACTGAAATGTTGTGAAGTAATTGGCCTCCAACTAATAAAATAAAATTAAAAAAAAAAAAGTATTGAGTAATTGTCCAGTCATTTCAACTATTTCCCAATTTTAGATCAAGGGGGAAAATAGTTTATTCTGGGATCCACTCAGTCCACAAATTACCAGATGGTTGCTACTCTTTGCCTATATAAACACAACTAAACTGGAAGAACACATGATATGTTGTCCACACTGAGACACTTTTGAGGGTGAAAGGGGCACCAATAAGTACCAAGACAACAGAACTATGATCTATAAAAAGAAAATGTTATCACTAAATATTTGTAGAGTTTATAGACCTCTATTATCCAGATGATCATCCCATTTCTTCTTTTTCCATAAGGGGCTAATGTCTATCACCATAAAGGACAATGACCAAACTTTTGGATTTTTTCTTCCTTTTTTATTTTAACTAGAAAAAGTCAGTTAAATGCTATAGGACTCACACTCCTCATTAGTAAATTAGTAGGTAGAATATATGAGCTCTTAAGTGCGGCTCTACCATCCTATAATCCCAATTTTAAAGTGAGATTTTTATCAGAAATGTTTGTAAGAAAGAAGATTTTTAAGCCTCCTGCTTAGGAAAAAGAAAAAGCATTTACAATCACAGTGTATTTGTAAAATGCAAATAAACTTGATTGAAAGTAGCTAACAGCTTACAATCAGACTGAGAAACCTGTATGCAGGTCAGGAAGCAACAGTTAGAACTGGACATGGACCAACAGACTGGTTCAAGATAGGAAAAGGAGTACGTCAAGGCTGTATATTGTCACCCTGCTTATTTAACTTATATGCAGAGTACATCATGAAAAATGTTGGGCTGGAAGAAGCACAAGCTGGAATCAAGATTGCTGGGAGAAATATCAATAACCTCAGATATGCAGATGACACCACCCTTATGGCAGAAAGTGAAGAGGAACTAAAGAGCCTCTTGATGAAAGTGAAAGAGGAGAGTGAAAAAGTTGGCTTAAAGCTCAACATTCAGAAAACAAAGATCATGGCATCTGATCTCATCACTTCATGGCAAACAGATGGGGAAACAGTGGAAACAGTGGCTGACTTTATTTTTTGGGGTTCCAAAATCACTGCAAATGGTGATTGCAGCCGTGATATTAAAAGACGCTTACTCCTTGGAAGGAAAGTTATGACCAACCTAGACAGCATATTAAAAAGCAGAGACATTACTTTGTCAACAAGGTCCATCTAGTCAAGGCTATGGTTTTTCCAGTGGTCATGTATGGATGTGAGAGTTGGACTGTGAAGAAAGCTTAGTGCCAAAGAATTGATGCTTTTGAACTGTGGTGTTGGAGAAGACTCTTGAGAGTCCCTTGGACTGCAAGGGGATCCAACCAGTCCATCGTATAGGAGATCAGTCCTAGGCATTCATTAGAAGGACTGATGTTGAAGCTGAAACTCCAATACCTTCGCCACCTGATGCGAAGAACCGACTCATTTGAAAAGACCCTGATGCTGGGAGGGATTGGGGGCAGGAGGAGAAGGGGACGACAGAGGATGAGATGGCTGGATGGTATCACCGACTCAATGGACATGGGTTTGGGTGGACTCCAGGAGTTGGTGATGGAGAGGGAGGCCTGGCGTGCTGCGGTCCATGGGGTTGCAAAGAGTTGGACATGACTGAGCGACTGAACTGAACTGAACTGGCAGAGTATTTACTATATGCCTAGCACTATGTTATGCACATCACATATCTTCTCACATAATTATATCACAAATGAGGTAGGTACCTTAGACCCACTCTACAAACAAAGAAAACAGAACTTAGAAAATTGACTGATGTTACATTGCTAGAGAATGACAGACCCAAAATTAAAACCAAGTTTGTCTGCAGGGCACTGGTTCTTCTAAACTAAAGCTAAGACTAAAAAATTCACTAAGTAATGTCCCAGCTTTGAACTTATCTGTCATTCTACTTGTAGCCCTGACACACACAAAAATACCATATTTCCTGTCTCTATAACAGATATCTCTTGGCCAATCACTTAATTGCTTATTATTGCAGTAAGTAATAATAGTCATGCTATTGGTTTAGATAGGGGGGAAAGTATATTCAATATTTGTTATTGTTGCTGTTCAGTCACTAAGTCATTTCTGACTCTTTGCTACCCTATGGACTGTAGCACACCAGGCTCCTCTGTCCTCCACAAGCTCCTGGAGTTTGCTCAAATTCATGTCCATTGAGTGGATGAAGTCATCCTACTGTCTCATCCTCTGTCAGCCCCTTCTCCTCCTGCCCTCAATCTTTCCCACCACCAGGTCTTTTCCAATGAGTCAGCTCTTTACATCAGGTAGCCAAAAGTATTGGAGTTTCAGCTTCAGCATGTCCTTCCAAAGGAAGGAACAAAGATGTTTTTCAGAACAGAAATCTTTGAAGACCCTAGAGATGCTCCATTAAATTGCTTTAGCACTTTCTTTCTTATCCTTACTTGTGTAAATGTTATATAGTCCCTATCCGATTTTTAGCACATGACGAGGAGGATCTCTTAAACAAGCATGTGTTGCTAGGTAGCAAAACAAGAAAAATAATATCAGAAGATATTAATATTAAATAAACTTATATTCTTGGTGACCCAAAAGTTTTAAATTTCAAGGAGTATTTTAGAAAGAACTTAAGAGTTCCAAACCTTACACCTAGAATGTAACTTAAGTCCATGTAAATCATAACACAAACAAAAATTATAACCAATTCACTCCCCACCCCTACAATTAGGATGAGACTAGTATACACTTTCATTGGTAGATCATTAGATTTGTACCAAATAACATAATTCAAACTAAAAATAGTAAATATGTGCATTAACTATATCCGATGGAACACCAAAGCTGGAGATAAACTGTCTTGTAAAATACACCAAAACATAGGCCCAAAACCAATTGCAATCTTTAACACAGACCCAAAATCTTACTAAATCAAAGGTAAAACATGAAGGTTGTTTTAACATTACTGCCCAGAAACTTTAAACCAATTGGGTACAGAAAAAACCTGAGGTTTCTTCGAAACCACCCACACAGTGGCTGTCTTCCGCTCCTCTCGGGTCTGCCCAAGGAGACCAGCTTCCAGCTCAAGCATGAGGAGCACCCGGTGCAAATGGAAACCCTTAGAGTCAGCCAAATTCCCACCCACATCAATTCCTCCCCTCAACAGCACCCTGACAACCACAGAAACCAATAGGCTCCATGGCATGCGAGATGAAAGCAGGACCGCTTCTCTTGTAAATAGAAATATTTAGGTACATTGCAGAGACTCAACCAACCCACAGAGCAGATGAATGAAGTATCAAGAGTTTTAAACAGCAAAAGCTGAAAAGATACATATCATTAAAAATGCAGGCTTAAAACATGAAGGAATTGTGTTTTCTTAATTATACTTGGAAAAAGACGCAAAACGGGTTAAGAGGTCACATAAAGAAAACTTATATGGAAAATAAAATCCATTTTAAGGGAGTTCGAAAAAGAAAAAATACTTTGAGTAATGTAAACAAAAATTCAAACCATTTCTCTTCAGAATCACTAGTGAAAAAATTATGGTGTTCAAAGATTTTGGAGAGCTGGATGGTCATCCTTTAACTGACACATTGTAAACAAATTTAGCCTTCTCAAATGCAAACCTTTCTAAAATCTATTATTTTATTTTAAATGACTATCTATTGTTTTGCTTTATTAATTAGTCTTAAAGGCTTATGATAAGAAACACTGTATAATGATTTACAACTCCAGCCTGAGCTCAGATTCTAGGTTTTTGATTCATAAGAATCACCTGAGAAACCTTATAAAAATATGGAGAAGATACTCTGATTTACTAGCGCAGGAGTGAAGCCTAGAAATCTGTGCTTTTAAAAAACCTTCCCAGGTGATCCTGGTTCACAGTCAGATTCATGACAGTGCATTAAGAGGAAGAAGACTTGCCTATTTGTATTAAAGTAGCTTTATTTCTCTGGAGAAGAAAATGGTAACCCACTTCAGTACTCTTGCCTGGAAAATCCCATGGACGGAGGAGCCTGGTAGGCTGAAGTCCATGGGGTCGCGAAGAGTCAGACACGACTGAGCGACTTCACATTCATTTTTCACTTTCCTGCATTGGAGAAGGAAATGGCAACCCACTCCAGTACTCTTGCCTGGAAAATCCCATGGACGGAGGAGCCTGGTAGGTTGCAGTCCATGGGGTCGCGAAGAGTCAGACACGACTGAAGCGACTTAGCAGCAGCAGCAGCTGCTTTATTTCTAAGACCTGTGCATGCATTCAACACACAATGATAGGGCATCTAACATGTCCTAAAATTGAGCACCTAGTAGGGTACTCAGTATACAAGATGAATAATACAAGGTCTCTCAAGGAGTGCATGTTCAAAACAGGGTAGCCAAATTATAGTATAGGTCTGTCCAATAATAGGACGCAATGAAAATCCATCCATAGACAATGAAAGACCTCCTCAATCTCAGCCTGGGCTTCCTGGAGAAGATGGCATCTGAATCCTGAAGACTGAAATATTAGCCAAATAAATCTGGAGACAGAATGAGGAGAGAGAGGGGGGACAATGTGCCAAACACCCCCTCCCCCATTACATACCCTCATACAGTATAAGGAGTGGTAGGAAACAGAGAAGGGCTGGATAGGAATTCAAAATTCAAGTTTCCATCTTGCAAGCAATGGGAGGCTACTGCAATACACTCAGTGAATGTCACCATCAGATTTTCATTTCAACCAGATGTCTCTGGCTGTATAAGCAGTATGCGTATTTCAGAAGGATAAGAGATGGAAAGAGAAAGATGAATTAGGAACCCATGGAAGAATTCCAGACAAGAGATACTGAGGGTCTGGTGTAAGGCAGTGAAAACTGAAATGGAAAAGGGAATACAAATTTCAGGAAAACGGAGGCAAAAAGACAAAGTGATGGCTTACATGGAGATGGCAAGTGGGAAGGATGGAAAAGGTGGAGAAAAAGTAAAAAGGAGTCAAGGATGAGCCCACCCCCATCGCTACCAGATTGAAGTGAGTGACTTACCCTTTCTAAATGTCATTAATAAAATATGGAGCCAGGATGGGCTTTAAGAGAACTTCTAATTCTAGAAATCTATGTATCATTTTACAACACTGATTATTGAATTATTCAATGATGTCCTCAAAGCCTCTTAAAGTTGGCTTTAGACTAAGTGGCTCCTGGACATATTAAGTTCACATACCTGCTTTCTAGAATATTGCCAATCTATTTCTTAATGTTAAATTATCAGCTATAAAAGTAGAGACCGACAGCATCCCTGCCTAAAGCAGCTCTTCGCTCTTCTAAATTTGCTATTCTAGATGTACACCATAGGTACGGAAGTTAGGTAAATAAGTAATCCTCCTCTCTTCTGAATTACATATCACTTCATGTGTAATTCCTTATGACACTTTCCTCATTCTACACTGCTTTATTCTTAGTTATGTAAATGCTTTATATGGCTTATTTAAGCACCTGAGAATATAAAGTCTCAATATTCTTTGCACCCCTTCATATAAACCATTCCATACACAACCACGTTGCATACAAAATTTAGACAATACATAGGTGTCTTTTTGCATCAGGATTATTAGAATGTAAATAGACTGTGAATAAATAGACTGTGAGTAAGGACCAAAGCAGCAATTTTCTGAGTAGAGGAACTATAATATAGTGCTCAAGAGGCTTAACAGTCTTTCAGAAGATCTTTTGCTTAGTTCTTTGTTCTCAGTTGGGTTCTGGATAGATAGACTGTTAAGAGGCAGAGATAGAAAACAGCAATACATCATTAAAGCAAGAAAAATCAAACATATTCAAGTACAACTTGAGAAAAGAAGTAACTATCAAATAAAATATATAGATGGTCCCCTGCTTTTGCAGGTAATGCGGTTCTGAAAATCTATAAGAGGGCTAACTGTGTACATTTTCAGAAGGCTGAAAACTACAAAAAATCTTTAGGTACATCTTATTGGTGTAATTTGAAAAATATGTCTAGCAATATGTATCAGTTCTTTATTTTTATTTTCCCTGATAAATGAACCTCACAGATAAGTGAACAAGCTAAAACTAGATAGTGTATTATTAAGGCCAAAATTGTGCTATTAGGGACATGCCTGATAAGTTTTACTTTTGTTAAATCACAACTGTTTATTAGGCCTATACTGTTTGTTTCAACAGAACTTTAATTTTTCTAACACACCGCTTCATATATATAAAAATTTTATATCAAAGTTCAACTGAATAGTTAAATTGTCACTATTGTTCAGAAAAAGAAAGCAATGGGGCCAAAACCGAGTTACTGGCCCTCTTCCTCTAATGGCTCAAAATAATCTTTTTCCAGCTGCTGAATATAACACCACCTGTGTTATTTGTGAGTGTCAATTACTGGCATGGAAATTATAGGTTTGACATAATTTCAAAAGTTATGACTTAAGGACTACCTATCATTTGAATATTTGAGAAGACATGTAATCATAGAATTTTGACTTTGCTTTTTAGTATTTAATGTGTTACGTGTTTAAGAGGTAGAAAAGAGCTGGTTAGTATGTACAGAAGATCTAAAATTTTTGCATCTCCAGGGTCTTCCATATCTCTATTTCCGGCCTGAATTCTGTTCTACACGAACTCTATAAAAAGGGTTTAGCCATCAGGGGTTTACTGCTCTTTCTCCATTCTTTTTTTAATTGGAGTTTAGTTGCTTTACCATATCGTGTTAGTTTGTGCTATTCTATAGTGAGTCAGCTGTACGCATACATATATCCCCTTCCACTTCGACCTCCTCTTAGACCACCCCCCACCCCCCCATCTAGGTCACCTCTGAATTGAGCGCCCATGCTGAGCTCCTGTGCTACCCAGCCGGTTCCCACTATCTGTCTATTTTACACATGGTAGTGTATATATGTCAAACCTAATCTTCCTGTTCATCCCACCCTCCCCTTCCCTCCGAACCCACGTGTCTGCTCTCTATATCTGTGTCTCTACTCCTGTACTGCAAATAGGTTCATCTGTGCTATTTTTCTGGTTTCGACATATGTACATTAACATATGGTATTTGTTTTTCCCTTTTTGACTTACTTCACTCTGTATGACAGGCTCTAGGTCAACCCACACCTCTACGAAGGACCCAATTCCATTCCTTTCTAGGCCTGAGTAATACTCCATTGTATATATGTATCATATCATCTTTATCCATTCATCTGTCAATGGATACTTAGATTGCTTTCATGTTCTGGCTGTTGTGAATAGTGCTGCACTGAACACTGGGGTGCATGTGTCTCTTTGAATTATGGTTACTCGGGGTGTATCCCCAAGCAAACATCTTTTTACTCTTAGTTTACTTGCTATGAGATGAGAATTTTCCAAATGTATTTTTAATAGGAAACTAAGCAGGGCAAAAGCTTTTAAAAGAAGCACAGAAATGGAATGAGTTTTACAGGGTAAGGACTTTCAACCCAAATCTAATCAAAATTTAGATACAGCTGAATCAACTCAAACATTGATTATGTACCCACTACATACCTAGCACTTTATAATGCACAAAGGATAATAGTGGGTCTTCCTTCTGGAAACTTCTATTCCGATTAGAGAGACAAACTCATAAATAAAGGAGCTGCTGTAATGTAGTAATGCTAAGATAGACATATGCACATAATACTGGTTTGCTAACAGGCTTGATGGAATATTTCATTTAAATCTACTAATTTTTCTCTCTCAGCCTTAATGTAATTACTATCCAGTTGTCAACTTCACTTCCCATTCCTGAAACTCGCTCTGTCTTTCAGACCTAGATCAGAAAGGTAAATGCACAGCACTTGTGCCATCACTCATATCTCCGGTGCCACTGCAGTTATTCTTTCCCCAAAAGTTCTCACAAGCTATCTTATATAGTGTACCAGGCAGCCATGAAGAGTAACTGGCATGTGAGATGTAATCTATCTGCTACCCTTATCTAGTTTTACTTCCACTAGTACCCTATTGGCAGAAGCTATTTGAAACTTTCAGCATGGGGTCTAATTTCTTGCCCAGTCAAAAATACATACTCTTTCATTTCTGTTTCAGCTTTTTGAATTCCCTTTGGGCCAACCACAAATTTATTTCCCATGTGGGGAATCTCAAGGTCCAAGGTTGTTTGGAGAGCACAGATAATTATGGTTTCCTACAAGCAATGAAAAATCACACACATCTTATGTGAGATATGTATTATATGAGACTGTACTCATATAATAATACTAACTAATATGTTTAATAGTAATACTAATTAATAGGTGCCAATAATACCTATATTTTGCAAATATGATAACTGAGGATTAGAGAGAGCCAGGATTGAGAATCAGGCAATTCCTTCTAACCTTTTGCTTTGGAGAATTAACCTCTCCAACAAGAACAACTTGATCAATTGGGATAAAAGCAAAGGACAGCAGCCAAGACACTCAGGTTAAATCTGGAGGTGAAGTCATATAGAAATCATAGAATTTTAAAGCAGGAAGGGGTTTTTCAAATTGCCTAGTTAAACTTGCTCATTTTACTGATGATGAAATCAGAGACTTTAAATGAACTACCCACATTTCTGCAGTCTGAGAAGAGCAGAACTACTCATTTCTTTTGTATCCCAGTTTATAGCTTTTATCATTCTAACTTTTTCAGTAAGTGACAAAAAGCCAACCCAAGATGGTGTATGAAAAAAAAGATGGGGGAGAAGTGGCATTATTGTGATAGATATACTGGAAAAAGTCATACAGGAATAGCTCAACTTTTGGAGTAGTTAAAAGCTGGCCTTAAGAAGCTCATCTCTCAGTCATAAATTCTGCAGGACAGACTTCATTCTCAGGCGCTATAAGCTGGTTCTCTTGTAGTTTCAATCTCGTATCACCACACACCAATCCTGTAGACAAGATCTCCTTTTCCTACAGTACAAAAATCCCAAAATTTAGTTTCACTGGCCTTGTTGGACTTGACTGGGGCCATGTGCATATCCTTAAACCAATTCACTGTGGCCATAGGAAGTAGGAAGGGTAAGATGCATTTGAATTACCTAGTGAAGTTCAGATTCCCCACTCCTGGACCCAAAAATAGATTCAATTTCTCTGAAATCACAGACTGAGAGTAAAAGAAGGTTAAATAAATAATTTTTTAAAAGTTGCAGTACTGTTAACATAAGAAGTAGGTACAGATTCAGTTCAGTTCAGTTGCTCAGTTGTGTCTGACTCTTTGCGACCCCATGAACTGCATCATGTCAGGCCTCTCTGTCCATTACCAACTCCCAGAGTCCACCGAGTTGGTGATGCCATCCAACCATCTCATCCTCTGTCATCCCCTTCTCCTCCTGCCCTCAATATTTCCCAGCATCAGGGTCTTTTCAAATGAGTCAGCTCTTCACATCAGGTGGCCAAAGTATTGGAGTTTCAGTTCAACATCAGTCCTTCCAATGAACATCCAGCACTGATCTCCTTTAGGATGGACTGGTTGGATCTCATTGCAGTCCAAGGGACTCTCAAGAGTCTTCTCCAACACCACAGTTCAAAAGCATCAATTCTTTGGTGCTCAGCTTTCTTTATAGCCCAACTCTCACATCCATACATGACTACTGGAAATACCATGGCCTTGACTAGATGGACCTTTCTGCTTTTTAATATGCTATCTAGGTTGGTCATAACTTTCCTTCCAAGGAATAAACGTCTTTTAATTTCATGGCTGCAATCACCATCTGCAGTGATTCTGGAGCCCAAAAAAATAAAGTCTAACACTGTTTCCACTGTTTCCCCATCTATTTCCCATGAAGTGATAGGACTGGATGCCATGATCTTAGTTTTTTGAATGTTGAGCTTTAAGACAACTTGTTCACTCTCCTATTTCACTTTCATCAAGAGGCTCTTTAGTTCTTATTCACTTTCTGCCATAAGGATGGTGTCATCTGCATATCTGATCAATAATCTTGATTCCAGCTTGTGCTTCTTCCAGCCCAGCATTTCTCATGATGTACTCTGCATGTAAGTTAAATAAGCAGGGTATTACAGCTTTGACTGTACTCCTTGACATCAAGGAGTCTTGAGTCAAGGAGTATTCCTTGACTCTGACTGTACAGCCTTGACGTACTCCTTTCCCAATTTGGAACCAGTCTGTTGTTCCATGTCCAGTTCTAACTGTTGCTTCCTGACCTGCATACAAGTTTCTCAAGAGGCAGTCAGGTGGTCTGGTATTCCCATCTCTTTCAGAATTTTCCACAGTTTATTGTGATCCACACAGTCAAAAGCTTTGGCATAGTCAATAAAGCAGAAATAGATGTTTTTCTGGAAGTCTCTTGCTTTTTCAATGATCCAGCAGTTGTTGGCAATTTGATCTCTGATTCCTCTGCCTTTTCTAAAACCAGCTTGAACATCTGGAAGTTCACGGTTCACGTATTGCTGAAGCCTGACTTGGAGAATTTTAAGCATCACTTTACTAGCGTGTGAGATGAGTGCAGTTGTGCGGTAGTTTGAGCATTCTTTGGCATTGCCTTTCTTAGGGACTGAAATGCAAACTGACCTTTTTCAGTCCTGTAGCCACTGCTGAGTTTTCCAAATTTGCTGGCATATTGAGTGTAGCACTTTCACAGCATCATCTTTTAGGATTTGAAATAGTTCAACTGGAATTTCATCACCTCCACTAGCTTTGTTTGTAGTGATGCTTCTGAAGGCCCACTTAACCTCACATTCCAGATGTCTGGCAGATAACAAACAGCAAAATCTACAAATTCTACATCTATCCATAAATAATAGTTGAAAGAATAAAGGCTAAGAGAAGACAAAAACTGCCTTTTTAAAAACATCCAAAAGACTGTCTTGAGGGGAAAAAAAAGATTAATCAGTTATCTTGTATTTCAAGAAAGAACTGAAGCAGTAGGCAGAGACAAGAATACGGATTCAATTCAGTAGATGTAAAAAACTTTCTAACAACTAGAGAGATCCAGTAATTGAACAGGTGGCATCATGAAGTAATGAGTTTCCCATAGTTGGAAGCCTTCAAACAGAAGGAGGGTGACCATCTGTTAGGAATGTTATAGAAGGGATCCCTATACTGGGTGGGAGGTTGTTCTAAACTGCCTCTTAGATTCCTTCCAACTCTAAGATTCTAAATTATTGAGAACAGCATGAATAAAAGATCCAAAAGTCCATTCAAGAACTAAATTATTCAACAAAAGGTAATAGAACTTTCAGCTATGAAGTCAAATCAACCAGACTTTTCGTGCCAGCCATCCAATTTTACAAAGAAAACAAAAACAGATATATAAAAATGGTTATTTTTAAATTACAACATTAAAATAAATTTTACAAGGAAACACAAAATCCAGAAAGCATTTTTAAAATTTCTCTTATGAATTTTATCTATATGTTCACATAATTTCACTTCTGTCAGATTTATCGCCTAAGTTGAACAGAGTTAAGTTCCATATTACTCTTTTTACCTTCCCAGCTCCTGAGATATAGGATAACTAAGTGGCTTTGTTACTATCAGGCTGTGCTTTTTCACTTAACATTATATTAAATATGTTTACCACAACGATATAAAATCTTCATCATTACTGTTCTAAGGTCTCATACATTTGATTGTTGGTATACCATAGTTTTGGAGAAGGAAATGGCAGCCCACTCCAGTGTTCTTGCCTGGAGAATCCCAGGAACAGAGAAGCCTGGTTGGCTGTCGTCTGTGGGGCTGCACAGAGGTGGACATGACTGAAGCAACTCAGCAGCAGCAGCAACAACAACATACCAAAGTTTTCTCAGTCATATCCCTATTGGAGGGTATTTAGGTTTCTCTCAATTTTTCACTATAGTTTTACCTTGAACATCAAACAGGTTTTTTTAACCTCTTTACAATTTTTTCCTAGGTCTGCACTTGGGCAAAAGGGTATGGATATTTTTATGATTCTGAATATGTTCCACATTCAGAATCATAAAAAAGAATACCATCAGTTTGTGGTGAACTAGCAGCAATTGATTTAACCATTTCCCCAAGACATTGTCCACATTAGGCTTTATTCAACATTTTAAAAACTGCTAACACTTATTAAGTAGCATTTTATAATTGTTTACATTTTGATTTTTTCTTTACTAACGAGTTTGAATAGCCTTCTCAACATTTTTTTTTTTAATGAAAACACAATTCTTAATCTACAATGCTACTGTTAGGAGGAAACTCATAGTACATGTGGATGCAAAGAAGCCACATCAGAAAAGCCAAGTAAAACAGTTAATGTAAATAGATTAGGTCCAAGATGGAATCATTCATGCTAAACCCTACCTTGGCAAACCAACACTTAACTTCTTTGATCCTTGGAAAAGGAAAGCTTAGATCAACTGATCATGCTTACTTGTCCAGCACAAGTTACCTCACCAGGCTCCAAGACACCTTCCTTTGCTCCATATAAGGGAATAACCCTGCATTAAATGGCAACCCACTCCAGTACTCTTGCCTGGAAAATTCCATGGAGTGAGGAGCCTGGTAGGCTACAGTCCATGGGGTCACAAAGAGTAGGACACAACTGAGAGACTTCACTTTCACTTTCAACCAATCAGCAAATGCCCCGTATAATTTTCCTGTTCCTGCTCACTTTGGTCTATAAAACCCTGTTAAATTATACAATTCTCTGAAGCTCCTTTCTATCTTCTAGATTGGACGCTGCCTGACTCATGAACGGCTGAATAAAGCCAATGCTTTTGTTTTTGTTTAGTCGCTAAGTTGTGTCCAACTCTTTTGTGACCCGATGGACTATAGCCTGCCATGCTCCTCTGTCCACGGGATTTCCCAGTCAAGGATACTAGAGTGGTTCGTCATTTTCTATTCCAGGGGCTCTTACCAACCCAAGGATAGAAACTGTGCCTCCTGTACTGGCAGGCAGATTTTTTACCACCGACCCACCAGGGAACAAAGCCAGTAAAATGTACTCAGTTGACACTCTTTAACAGAAGAAAGAATAGAAATTAATTCCAAGAAGAAGGGCAAATTTTTCCCTGTCCCAAACAGAACATCCTCTCTGGGATGGCTAGAGAACATTGAGAAACCATTGTTTCCACATATTTCTGATATAGCTTCCTTAAAATAAAGGAACAATAAAGGAAGTGAGTGTCCTCTAGCAAGTTCCTTTTCCTTTAAACTCACATGTTATCCAGAAAACATAATTTTTCCCGGGATTTTAAGATTCCAAACATCTCAAAAAGTATTCCCTATAGTGAAGGCTCTGCTAAATAGGAAAGAAAACAAACTTTAAAAATGAAAGGCCGAAATTAAAGTATAGGAAGCATATAATAACATCATAGTATGTCAAAATTAAACTGAAAAAATGAAGTTTGGCTCAGTTTCTACAAATAACTGCACTTGCTTCTAACACTATATTACTAAATGAGTACAGATTACTTTGATTCATTTTTCTCTCTAGAAAGATGTACACATGAGTGGAAGATTTAAAATAAGATATTAAAGGTGTGAAAGTGAGAGATTCAAAGTCCTTGTTCCCACAGCAACTGCACAAGACACATTTGCGCTATGCAGGCTACTCCTGAGAAAAGAATCTGGTTTTTGCCACTTACTAATCCCTAGGAAAACACAAGGTAAATACACTAATAAAACCACAACTAAAAACATCTATTTCTGCTTTATTGACTACGCCAAAGCCTTCAACTGTGTGGATCACAATAAACTGTGGAAAATTCTGAAAGAGATGGGAATACCAGACCACCTGACCTGCCTCTTGAGAAACCTATATGCAGGTCAGGAAGCAACAGTTAGAACTGGACATGGACCAACAGACTGGTTCCAAATAGGAAAAGGAGTACGTCAAGGCTGTATATTGTCACCCTGCTTATTTAACTTGTATGCAGAGTACATCATGAGAAATGCTGGGCTGGAAGAAGCACAAGCTGGAATCAAGATTGCCGGGAGAAATATCAATAACCTCAGATATGCAGATGACACCATCCTTATGGCAGAAAGTGAAGAGGAACTGAAGAGCCTCTTGATGAAAGTCAAAGAGGAGAATGAAAAAGTTGTCTTAAAGCTCAACATTCAGAAAACTAAGATCATGGCATCTGGTCCCATCACTTCATGGCAAATAGATGGGGAAACAGTGGAAACAGTGTCAGACTTTATTTTGGGGGGCTCCAAAATCACTGCAGATGGTAATTGCAGCCATGAAATTAAAAGATGCTTACTCCTTGGAAGGAAAGTTATGACCAACCTAGATAGCATATTAAAAAGCAGAGACATCACTTTGCCAACAAAAGTCTGTCTGGTCAAGGCTATGGTTTTTCCAGTGGTCATGTATGGATGTGAGAGTTGGACTGTGAGGGAAGCTGAGCGCCGAAAAATTGATGCTTTTGAACTATGGTGTTGGAGAAGACTCTTGAGAGTCCCTTGAACTGCACGGAGATCCAACCAGTCCATCCTAAAGGAGATCAGTCCTGGGTGTTCATTGGAAGGACTGATGCTGAAGCTGAAACTCCAGTACTTTGGCCACCTCATGTGAAGAGTTGACTCATTTGAAAAGACCCTGATGCTGGGAAATATTAAGGGCAGGAGGAGAAGGGGATGACAGAGGATGAGATGGCTGGATGGCATCACCCACTCGATGGGCATTAGTTTGAGTAAACTCTGGGAGTTGGTGATGGACAGGGAGGCCTGGCATGCCTCCCTTCATGGGTCGCAGAGTCGGACACCAATGAGCGACTGAACTGAACTGAACTGAAACTACGTTACAATTTGAGACCAACAGGTTATAGTTGCCTAGGTAATAAAAAAATCTTATATTTCCCATGGGAAACTGGCACTAATAGCTTTATGTATTTATTATTCATATTATGCAACAGAGTAAAAGGTCCCCCCCAATAAGATGCACTTGAAAGTATGTGATCTGTGACGCAATCTGAATAATGTCTTTTGTATAAAACACTACTACTGGGTTTTTGGGAAAGAGATGAGTCTCTAAATCTTTAAGAAAGACCAAAGTCTTTATAAACAAATGAATAACAGTTCAAAGAGGAAACTCATGCACTAAATAAAGAATAGCTAGTAAGAAAGAAGGTTCTGATGTCAGTTCTAGGCAGGAATCAGAGAATTCTGCCCAACTTTTGCTGAAAATTCTTGGGTTTTGCCAGGAAAAGGAGCATAGAATTCAAAAGAAATAAAATGGAAGCTTCATGAGAGGAGGATCCTAGACCCGAGTCTAATGTCTAGAGGTGTTCAATAAATATCTGCGAAATAACTGAAAGAATACACTTGTCAAAGAATCAAGAAGCCCAGCTCTTCAAAAGATCAGACATATACTCTAAAGCACTTTAATAAGACTTGTCCCCTAAGTTGAGCAGAGCTAAACTGTATTATTCTTTTCTCCTGGCATATACACACCCTGTGCCTTCTGAGTCCTCATGTATACCAGGAGTTTCTGCTCACTCTGTAACCTGACTGAAGTGTGCATAGCTGCTTGACTTACCAAGTTAAGAGATAAAAGTCAAAATAGGGTGAACTTCAAAATGTGCCTTAAGCTCCACAGAGTTAGTAGTAAAAGCTGATATTCTCTGTACCACTACACATACTCCTAAAGTTTTCCTAAAATATATAAAGTCATATTTTTTAATAAGAAGCACTACTAAGAGCCAAAGCAAAATTTTCAGAACAGAATGGCATGAGAGGAAAGCAATGAGGGCCATCAGGGAATGCTCTTGGCTTCCCATGGTGACATTTGTTTCTGATAACATTAAATACTTTCTTCCTGGAGTCTAAAGGCTTTTAAGAAAGGAAATAAATCAGATACATTTTCTTTCTAATTTGTGATATCCAAAGGCATATTTCCTGGTTTCTGCAGTCCTGACTACCAAAGCCAGAAAACAGGTCTTTAAAATAAACCTTTAGGTTCCTGCCTATTTTAATTCCCTTCTCTGGGCCTAAAGACATTTTAATAGAAGATATCAAATAACTCATTTTTCTCCATACCTAGGCATATTTACCTTCCATTGAAAGATAGTCTGCTATTATACCTATACAATAGTATTTTCTCAAAGTTCAGATAAGAGATATACAAAATTTGATATGGGATTTAAGTGCCCTTTCCTTTAACAAAATGGATAGGGGAGTCTAATGTGTATTTTTCAACCCCACTAAGCAATTGATGAAAATGAAAGAGGAGAGTGAAAAAGCTGGCTTAAAGCTCAACATTCAGAAAATGAAGATTATGGCATCCAGTCCCATCACTTCATGGCAAATAGATGGGGAAACAGTGGAAACAGTGTCAGACTTTATTTTGGGGGGCTCCAAAATCACTGCAGATGATGATTGCAGCCATGAAATTAAAAGACGCTTACTCCTTGGAAGGAAAGTTATGACCAACCTAGACAGCCTATTAAAAAGCAGAGACGTTACTTTGCCAACAAAGGTCTGTCTAGTCAAGGCTATGATTTTTCCAGTGGTCATGGAAAAATGACATGGATGTGAGAGTTGGACTATAAAGAAAGCTGAGTGCAGAAGAATTGAGTTTTCTAACTGTAGTGTTGGAGAAGACTCTTGAGAGTCCCTTAGACTGCAAGGAGATCCAACCAGTCCATCCTAGAGGAGATCAGCCCTGGGTGTTCATTGGAAGGACTGATGCTGAAGCTGAAACTCCAGTACTTTGACCACCTCATGTGAAGAGTTGACTCATTGGAAAAGACCCTGATGCTGGGAAGGATTGGGGGCAGGAGGAGAAGGGGATGACAGAGGATGAGATGGCTGGATGGCATCACCAACTTGATAGACATGAGTTTGAGTAGACTCTGGGAGCTGGTGATGGGCAGGGAGGCCTGGCGTGCTGCGATTCATGGGGTTGCAAAGAGTCGGACACGACTGAGTGACTGAACTGAACTGAAAGCAATTAACGCAGTTCTGAAACTACCTATCTAGAGACAAGATCACAGATCTCAGAGGCCAAGGACTCAGTTCCACAAAACTGCTGCCCTCCTCTTCCCCTCATTCCAACTCCACCCCACCCCCACACACTTCAGAGGTCAATTGCAAGTCCAGGTTGTAACTTGTGCTTCTATTAATATCAGCCAGCTATATAGTGAAAGTTCCCTTGATCACCATCTTTGGGTTCCATTATTTTGCTAGAACTGCTCACGGAACTCAGGGAAGCATTTACTTAACTATTTTATTACAAAAGATAGTACAAAGGATATGGGTAAACAGTCTGATGAAGAGGTACCCAGGGCAAGGTGTGTGGGACAGGATGCAGAGCTTCCATGCCCACTCTTAGCTGCCCCTCTCCCCCCATTTCCACCTGTTCACCAACTCAGAAGTTCTCCACATCCCTGTCCTTTGTTTCCGCAGAGGCTTCAGTATGTAGGCAAGGCTGATTAAACTCTTGAGCTTTGGTGATATACTCAACCTCAGTCCTGCTGCCCTCCCAGGAAATCAGGGGGTGTGATCGAAAGTTCCAATCCTCTAATCGCAAGGCTGGTTCTTCTGGGAATAGGACCCATCCTTAAGTTACAAAGGTGCTACCAAAAAGTTGCCTCATTAACATAACAAAAGACATCTTTATCCTTCTCACCACTTGGGAAGCTTCAAGGTTTTAGGAGCTCTGTGCCAGGAAAGGGGCAAACGCTATATATATATATATATATATATATATATATATATATATATATATATATATAATTCTTTTTATAAATCATAACACCACAGATAGAAAGAAAAAGAATTATAAACTAAATGTATCCCCTACACTGAGAGTGACATATTCTTACCCATTTATAGAAACGGACACAAAAGCAGATACACTACCTGTGCTCCCACGGCTCTGACAACCAACACACACCAGGGAAGCACTCAACAGAGGGACACCTTCAGACCTTCGGAGAGACACGGAAAGGAGGCAAAAGGCACGCAGTAGACATAGAATGTGTATTACTTGCAAAGGGTGGACAGGCCGCCAGCAGCATACGCAGGCACACGGGCAGTGCCAGGCAAAGCCAGAGGGGTCTCGCTGGAGTGTGGAACTCGGTGTCTGCGGGTGTTTCCCTCTCTCTCTCACACACACACCAACACACGCCGTCCTCTCTCTCTCCCTCACAAACGCACACATCCTGCCTCTCTCAGCCTCGCTCACGCGGTCCCTGTCTAGCAGGCTCTCACACGCAGTCTCTCCTATGCACACACCATCTCTCACACACAGTCTCTCACGGTGGTTGCACTGCACTCACACACAAAATTTCTCTCGCATAGTCTCTCACACGGTCTCTCGCGCACAGCTCCTCTCTCGTACACAATGTCACACACACATAGAGTCTTTTAACGTATACAGTCTCACACACGCTCCCCCTCCAGTCACCCTCACACGCGCGCGCGCCCTTGGCCCCGCCCCTCCGTGGCCCCGCCCCCCGGGCAGGCTCCGCCCCGGCGGCTGAGGGCGGGGCGAGCCCGTGACTCGAGGGGCCGAGCCTGGCTGGTACTTGTGGCGCCCCGGCCGGCGGGGCGCGCTCTGGAGGCGCCTGTCAGTGGCGAGCGCGGACGACCCTACGGCGGCCCTCGGGCATTCGGTCGCTGCCTCCGGCTTGGCGGCCGTCCAGGGCGGCAGAAGTTGGCGGTGGGATGTGCTCGGCCGGGCAGCTGCTAGGCGGCGGCGGCGGCGGCGGAGGCAGCGGCGGGGAGCGCGACGAAGACCGAGACGCGCTGGCCGAGCGAGCGGCGGCGGGGACCGAGCAGGAGTCCGGGGCGAGCCCGCGGCGGCGCGGGCGGCGGCCGCCGGAGGAGCGGGAGCAGGTGAGGCGGGCGGGGCAGCGCGGTCCGGCCGGTTTCCCGAGCCCCACGCGGTGGCGGAGGGAAGTGGCCCGGCGGGAGGGCGGCGCCGGGGCTGCGGTCGGCTTGGGGAGCTGGGCTCCGCGGCGTTCGGGGAAGCCGAACAGTTGACCCCGAGAGCAGTTGACGGCGCGCTCGGGGCGGGCCGCAGGGTCGCGTGCCTGGCCGGGTGCGCGCCGCCCTTTCCCACCCGTCTGGCGGAGAGGATTCTCAGGCCAGAGCCCAGGGAAGTGCCCTCCATAACGGTCACTTATCTGAAAGCCTTACATGTAAACACTCTTCCTCTTGGAATCGGTTCCCCGGGGCTGTGTTTTGGGGGCCAGCGACTCCCCTCCCGCCTTCCATCTTGGCATTTCTGAACACACCTAGCGCCTCTGTACGGTGTAGGTGTATTTCTGTAGCCATGCAGTCAGTGTCTGAAGGCATGTGTAGGAGCGACTGTTACAATGGATGTCTTGACGGGGACTCTCCCAGAGCAAGTTTTTCACAGGAACAGAAAGGAGATCTAAACTTCATTGAAAAACTGAAAAAGCCGGAAAATTGCTTTCACTTGTTACCAAAGGGGGAAAAAGCATGAGTCCAGTCATAATAAAGGAAAGAGAAGTTGGGCAGTTTTTGATACTCTGAATTTGCTTTCACTAAATAAAATATGGTGATAATAGGCATTATAGCATTTATCTTCACAATTAGGCAAGACGTTTAATGAAGGAAATTGAATTATCCCACATAGTGGGATGCATTTTCACCATCAAATACGGTAGACCTTCAAAAATACCTGAGATTAGTTTACCCTCAGAATCCCATTGAAGCGCATAATCCCATTAAAATTATCGTTTGCCTTTATTACAGGGTATACTGTTGAGATCAATTGATACCTGTCTCCTCTCATTATCCTTCAGCATCTTTTTGTCACATTTCACAAATTCCAACGTCACTAAGTGCATTAATAGATAAAGTATAATTTCTCTGCCTTGTGTTTAGGAAACAGAAATAACCGTGTGGCAGGCACAAAATATGCCTTAGCATTAGGTTTGCTCACCATGTGGAAGTGTAGTTTTTCATTCTTTTGACGATATAGGAGATGGTATCTGAAGCATATAATTGGTAGCTTTGAGATTTTCCTGACTAGTTTCCTAACGGTTTTCCCCCATTAACTGCACCATGACTCAGTAGCTAAAGGGCTGTTTCTTTTCACTCTAGTTGTTCAACTGGCAAAGTGAAGAAAACAGCAACAGAAACTCCCTGGGGCGGGGAAAATATATTTTAACTGAAGGTCCCAAAGTGATTTTCAAGTGGTTGTAAGGGAGTATGTAAAATACTTCATCTAAGCTTTTGTGGATTTTTCAGCAGCAGCAGCTCTGGTCTTAAGAGAATTGCTTATGGTACACAAAAAGGGATGAAACAAAAAAAGAATGAAACATATACCCTAGGAAACAGATATACTTTGCATACCTGCCTCTATCATTGTATGTCATGGAAATTTATTTCCCTATACTCCTGTGAAAATGTTATCATTTTATTTTTGTCACATAATTTATTTATGTACTCTAAGCCCACATACACAATACTTGAAAATTACACCTGAGATATACGTTCCCTCCTAATAATATATATACACCAAAGAACTTCTCATAAGTAAGTCAAAAATAAACGAGAAATTGATACAACCCAACCCATTGGGGTAAGAAACAAGCTTTTGTGATAAATCACTTCTTGGTAATGAAAGGTGTTAGTCTCAGTCGTGTCCAGCTCTTTGCAACCCCATGGACTGTATCCTGCCAGGCTCCTCTGTCCATGGAATTCTCCAGGCAAGAATACTAGAGTGGGTTGCCATTCCCTTCTCCAGAGGATCTTGCCAACCTAAGGATGGAAGTCTCCTGGACTCCTACATTGCAGGTGGACTCCTACATTTTTGCCATCTGAGCTATCAGGGAAGCAATAAATGTAACTTTTTTTCAAGTGCTGAAAATGAAATTTAATATGTATGTATATGCACTGTCTTGTAATGACAGTAGAGACATAAAGATATTTGAGGAAGAGGTAGATGAAATTAACAACTGTAAAGCATAACCTACGGAGTTGTTTTAATGTACTTTTCTTTAGGCAGATAGTGTGTGTGTGTTTGCTGCTTTAAGGACAACATGTAGACTCCAAATTACAAATGGAGTACTTTTGAAAACTTGGTTTGTAAACTTGTTGTTCATATTTAGAATTTGGAGTGAACTTTTCCATAGAAACAATGATATAAACAGAAACAAAACCAAAACTAATTAGATGGAAATGAGACAGAGGCCATCTCCTTACTGTCCTTTCTGCTTGACGAACTCAGTATTCCAGAATCTGAGTAGCCTCATGGACTTTAAGAGAGAATGGGTAGCAGCCGCCGCAGTAGTAGCTGAGCCTGCCTTATATCTGGACCAGGGTTATGGGTGGTGTCTTCTTGAGTGCAGTAGCTCCAGAAGGTGCCTGACTTTTGCTCCTCCAGCTCTTTCAAAGATTTCTGTCAGCTCGTAATTTTCTGTATTAAACCACTTTCTATTTCTAGTTCCTTCACAGTTTGCCCTTACCTGATAATTTGATGAAGCACGTTTCTTCCTTCGGCTCTTTCCCAGGCTAAAGTCTCCTCCACATACATCTTTCAGTTCACTGATTTTTCTTTACATTGTTGACTCACAAGCTCTTGCCCTTCCTTCAACCTGGAGGGCTCTTACATCAGCTTTGATTACACAAAATGTATCTTTGGCTCATTGTTATTATGATACCAGATAAAAATGGTATTTATTTCCTGTAGTACCAAAATACTTGTATTTATATAGGTGTTTTCTCAGTAGCTGAGATCTTGTCAGCATTTTTTTTTTTACAATTTATCCTTAAATCCTACTCCATCTGAGAGAAAAACTAAGGTTCCTCTGTCCTTCTGACCTGAATCTTTCCAGGTAGGATGACTGACAAGGCAGCCTGTGTCCTGGGAAAGGAGGACTTGAAAGACTGGATCAGGTTCCCCAGATGAAGGAACTGTGTCAAGGAATTTGGCCTCAGAGAGAAAAGCCAGGAGACAGGCAAAATGCCCAAGGAACTGAAGGGACAGGACACAGCTATCCCCAGTGTGTGTTGGTAACTGTGGGCATGAGAGATGATCAAAATAAGTTCTGACTCTGAATGCCAGGTCCCTTAGAGTCTCTGCTCTGCTGTATACCTAGAAAGTTAAAGTCTCCAGTCCTTTTATTACATTTATGTATGTAATGTGAGTGGCATCCACTTAGACATGTCATTCACAACCTGAATAACCTAAGATGTCCCTGCCATCTTAGAGCATAGGAAGGTACCGCTATTCTTGGATTGACTTTAGAATCATTATTTTTAGCTTTAAGGTCTTTATGATTATGTGTTATGTACTTTGGAAAGTGTAGAAATATAGAACAATCTAAAGAAGAAAAGAAGAGCATTTGAAATCTCACTGAGTAATATTGTGCTTGCTGTAAAATATGAAAATTTGGTGTTACTGCATTCATATATCTGTGTGTGTGTGTATACAGATACACACACATTTTTTAACAGGTTTTAATGTAATATTTGAATGTAGTATCTTGTTTTATCTGCTTATGTATATTGTGCCATTTTCCAATTTTATCAAAAATTTTTTGCAAAAATTATTTTTAGGGCTACTTGTCATTCCCCTAATACTACATATTTAATTTGCTTCAAACTCTCTTTTATAGATAACACTGTAATAAAAACCTTTGCTTATTAAGCTCAATCTTGTTGTCACAGTTCCTCACAGTTCTACCTTAGAATAAATTTCTAGAAGTGGAAGTCCTAGGTCAGTAAGTCAAACGCTTTGAAGTCTCTTGAAACATCCTAAAGAATTACATTCAGGAAAGCCTGCACCAGTGTACACTTCTGACATTAGTATGTAAGAGTGTCAGTTAGAAGCCATCCATGTCAGCAATGATTTAATTTATAGATTAATCTTTGCCAGTTTAGTAGGCAAAAATTATCTTATTGTCATAAGATATTGCTAGAGAGGTTTACTAAACCATTCATATATTTATTGAGCATCTGCATTTTTTTTCTATTTTAAAAATGTTATTTATTTATTTTTGGCTGCGCTGGGTGTTCCTAGCTGCACACCAGCTTCAGTAGTTGTGGCCCACAGGCTTAGTTGCCCTGCAGCAGGTGGACTCTTTCCATACCAGGGATTGAGTTTGTAGCCCCCTGTATCGGCAGGCAGACTCTTAACCTCTGGACCACCAGGGAAGCCTTGTATTTCTTTTTAATCATGCTCTTTGACCATTTTTTTCTTTTGGCATTATTGTAAGATATTAATGCCATATCTCACATGGCTTATAATTATTTTCCCTGCTTGCTATTTACTTCATAATTTTATGATGTTTTTGATTTAGAAATGCTTTAAATTTTTATTAGCCAAAGGAATACTTTTGGTAATTTCATACACACATTTTACACCCTCACACATGCACACACACACATATATATTTATATATATTTCTTTAGAACATTTTATCTAATCCTAGTTAATTAAAATATCCACCAATGTTTCCTTTATGTGTGTGTTTATAGTTTTATTTTTATTTTTTTACTCTCTATATTTAATCTCTTTACAATGACTTCATGTATTGTGTGAGGTATGGAGCTAATCGTTTTTTCCCCCTAATCACTGAATAATCCACTTTCTCTTTGGGTTCACAATCCTTTATAGTAGTTACAAATACTGAAATAAGCTTTTACATTTTTCTGCTGGCATTCTGAAAGGGATTTCATTTTCCACATCACATTTTTGCTGCTGGTTTTTAGCTATTGGTTTTTATATATTTAGTTTTAAACTAGCTACCTTTTTGAATTCTTTTATTAATTCACTCTTTAAGAGGGTGTTCGGAGGATGCAGCATGTTTCATATTATTTATTTATTTGGCTGCTCTGGATCTTAGCTGTGGTGTGTGGGATCTTCTGTCTTCATTGCGGCATGTGGGTTCTTCAGTTGCAGCAGGTCAGCTCTTAACTTGCAGCGTATGGCATCTGACCAAGAATTAAACCTGGGTCCCATGCGTTGGGAGTGTGGAGACTTGGCCACGGATCATCAGAGAAGTCCCTATTAATTCTAACACTAATATATACTAATATCTCTTAGACTTCTAGGTATATAATCATCCACTCTATAGATAAGGTTGATTTTGCTTTCTTGCAGATGGTAACACTTTATTTCTGCTTCTTGCCTTTTGCAGTCCTGGAACTTTCAGATAAGTGTTGGCTTTATAGGTATTTAAATAAATAAATGAAGGAACATGCATAATAGCATTTATCAAAGAATGTTCCACAAGATCATCTGTTTAAAAAACAGTGGCAGCAGCAGAAAGCCTTATACCTGCTCTTTGATCTGTCATTAAAGATATGATTAGCAGTACATATTCTAGATCCAGAATACCTAGGTTTGAATCCTCACTCTGCTACGTACTAACTATAACTTTGGGCAAGTTAATTAACCTCTTTGGCCCTCAGTTTCTTCATCTGTCTAAAGGGGAAAATAGTTGTGTCAACCTCACAGAATTGTTATATGTTACATACATACATGTATATATGTAATACATGTAGAATGTTAGAATGAAAGTGAAAGTGAAGTCGCTCAGTCGTGTCCGACTCTTTGTGACCCCGTGGACTGTAGCCCACCAGGCTCCTGTCCATGGGATTCTCCAGGCAAGAATACTGGAGTGGGTTGCCATTTCCTTCTCCAGGGGATCTTCCCAACCCAGGGGTCGAACCCAGATCTCCAGCATATAATAAGCATGTAAGGGTTAGCTTTTGGACCTAATTTTCAACTAGAACCCTAACTAAAAAGAAATCTGAGAAATGTTATTTGTAAGTTTTGCACACTCCGCTGTTAGAAAGCCACCCTAGGAAGAAGGAGGAATAGAACAGTGCTCCTCAGCTTTAATGTGCAGACAAAGCATCTCTTGTTAAATACAGGTTACGATTTCATTGTTCTGGGATGAGGCCTAAGACTTTGCATCTCTCCCAAGCTCTTAAAGTGAGGCTGATGCTATGCCCATGGACCACACTTTGCGTCGCAGGGAGTAATAAGCATGCCAACCCACCATACTTTCCCTTCAATATAGTATCAGTAATAGAAATGTATGGTAGTTATTTTACTTTTTAGTATTTCCCTAGATGGGTATATTTGAACTCTAGGTAAACTGTAAGAAGCCAACAAGCCTTGGTTTCCCAGGCCGAGTGATTCACTCTCAGTCTTACAACCGTCTCCTCCTAGAGCACACCAGAACCCAGGTCTCCAAACTCCAGAGCCGGTTTTGTTTTTGTTTTCAGGAATAAGAGCCTTCACCCATGATGGAAGAACAGTCTGATAAATCTGCTGCCCCCCTTTAGATTGTGTAGTACAAAAATGGATATCTGTTTGTACCCACTTCCTTTCACATCTTTTAAAAGCAGTCTGCAAACAATACTGTAGCAAGTTCCTTGAGTTTAGATGAACTTGGCCCTGAATGTAATCTAATTTCTTTCCATTGGGCATCTAGTCACTAGAGTAACTCCCAGAATAATTTTGTATATGGTAGATATCTTTTGTTCATTTTTGTCATTATTCAAGAATGGAACCTCTAAATCAATGGCTCATAGGGCAGTTAGACTCACAAGGGACACTTGGCAATGTCTAGAGACATGTTTGAATGTTAAGACTGAGGAGGTATAGTACCATTGGCATCTAATAAGAAGAGTCCGGGGATCCTGCTGAACAGCCTATAATGCACAGAACAGTCGCCTACAGCAAAGCATTGTCTGACCCAAAATGTCGCTAGTGCTCAATTGAGAAACTCTGCTCAAAATGAATTAGGGTTACAGTGGTTTGAGTTGTTGAGAATGCTCTACTGATGGATATTCCAGTGGATATGTAATAATTGTTTATTTTCTTGACACCTACATTCCAAACACGCAGTCTCCCAACAGATCTTTTCTTCCATCTTTTCTTCAAGCAACTCCTTATATGCAACTTTCTCCAGTTTTCTTTCCCTCTCTCTTGGAGGATGGAGGGAACACAAGGTGCCCACCAAACTAAGAAGGTATCTATAGAGACTCAAAAATGCAAGGCAGGCTGTTTCATGTAATCAGTGGATCACTGTATTATAGGGTGACTTCCTCACAGGGTGGGATTGAGGAGACAAGGATATGGGAGCATTTGCAGCTGCACTCCACACTGCCTCGGGGTCCCTGAGACAGTTTGACAGTTAACCTAGGGTATGAGGGTACACGCTTGGAAGCAGGAAGTGCCTTCCTAAGTCAATGTTTATGAATAGATAACTAGTCTTGTGGACACAGGGAATAAGTCAGTGAAGGTTTTCATCATTGTTTGGGGGCTACAGAGCATGAGGCCAACCTGGCCCTGATGATTATTAAACAATGCTGATTAGCTCCAAAGCCCTTGACAACAGAAAAATGACTTACTGCACAGTACAGTCCTGGGTGGGGTCAGCAGAGGAACCCTGTGGGCCCAAAATGGAGTCAGTTATGACAACAGCCACGTACTCTCATGTTCTTTCTCTGCCCTTGTTCGCTACTCCCCATCTCTTTTTCACCTCTCCTTACTGAGTGTCGCATTCTCCCCTTGTCTTTTATCCTTCCTTACCTCCCATCTTAGCCACTTTCTCTTCATCTCCATACACGTTCTCCACCACACTGCCTCCTCTGTTCTATAGACGCTGACGTTACAGAGCAATGGAAAAAGTATTGGAGTGTGACTGCTCTAAGTTTGAGTCTTGGCTTTACTGCTTTATTGGTCTTGTCATCCTAATAACTCAATCCCTCAGAGACTCAGTTTCCTCATGTGAGTGGTATAATTCTGTCTACTTAAAGTTCTTATGAGGGTTCAGGAACATTTTGTGTTATGAAAGACCAACCATATAGTAGGCCCTCAATGAATATTAGCTACCTGTTTTACCCTCATCTTCTCTCTCATCTTTTTTCTTTGGTTCCCTTCTTTTACTTCTTATCTAACCACATCATAGAACTATATTTTTAGTCTCTGTGATTTTCAGATGTATAGAATAAGTGTTATTTATTGAATAAAGTATTAAGATTTCCTAATCTGAAAATCAGATAAGTATTTCATATTTCTTTTTTTAAAAAGCAGATAATGTTGCTTTTTGTATAGATCTCTAGTATGATTTTTTTTTTTTCTTGTTGTGTATCACTGATCCTTGATGGGAAAAATACCCACCCTCCTGTGTTCATGGTTTTCTCAATTTACTGATCAGGAGAGGTGGCAAAGCAAGGCTAAAGGGAAAAACCAAAAGTAGTACTATGATATTAACCTTGCACTGAGACCTAAGTAGACTATATCTTTTTTTCATATTTCCTTTAAGCCTTAGCCACACTATCTTTAATTTCTGTGATCTCTGAAGTCATAGTCTTATCTTGCAGTAACAGCCACATATCTTCAAAAAACTTTGAGTCTCTACTAGTCATGTTTCGCTTCCTTAAGAGTGTGGTATGTTCATGTGTCTGTGTGTGTTTAGGGGAATTAACAAGATAATCAAAGGGTAGTTTCATTTGGACAGAGAAACTGAATTTCTAATTAAGTTAATGCAAAAGATACTTTCTGTCTTCTGATCTAATTTTTCCCGGATCCAGGGGGATTTTTGTTTTTTGTTTTTCCATTTAACGTCATTGGCAGCTATGCCTTGTCTTGGCTTAGGAAGAGGAAATGGTTGGCTTTGTTTGTTGCTGCTGTTTTCTTATGGCAAGAACTAGAGCTTATCTGATCAAAGGGAAAGCATGGTCCAAATGTTTTGAACTTTATGGAAGACAAAGGATAAAATTATTATTAATACTTTATATCTAAACATAGTGTTAAGCAAATTAAGTTTCCATTTGTGGTTTTTACTATATTCATTTGATATAATTTTTTCGAACGTTGGTGAGATTTTTTTTTTAACTCCCTCTTCCAATTAATCCAAAAACTTTGATTTTTGTCTTTTATCCTCGTCATCAAAATTTTACTGGGATGTGTGCATACCACCTACAGAGGCAGGGAATTTAAGATTGATTTCCCATGGTTGGCAAATTTCATCAGTTTGATTGAATTAATTATTCCAACTTATTCCATGGTTTTCAGAGGTAGTAAAATCTAACAGAAGCTGTTGTCATGCCACAAATTGAGAATTGAGAAAAAATTCATTTGTAAGGAAAAATGTTTGATTTTGGCTTCTTTAAATAAGCAAACTATTCCATCTGTGGTAGTAGCCAGCATACTTCCCTATATGTACAAGGTACTCAGTAATGTCACCAGAAACTTCATTTCTTTAAAGAAAAAAAATAGATTTTAGGGAAAGTACAAAAGGTAGAAATTTTTAACCTGCAGCTTGAATCAGTCATACTCTTCACTTCATGGCCTGTTATTATCTATCATTAGTTCATGCACAGCATTAACTTTAATTTATTTATTTTTTATTTAATTTAATTAATTTATTTATTCATTGCAGAACTGTTCTCTTCCACTGCAGTAGGCAACTCTTTTAATATACTTGGCAGATATGGCTGAAATTCTGTGTATATTTTTTAATACTTGGTGGTTTCATTTGTCTAAGTTTTTAACTATGATTTTAAATACTGAATTCTGTTGGTTAAAATGACAATGAAAGCAAATTTTAGTATTTCTCCATTTATAATAATTTCAAAAACTAATTCAAGAACTAGCTGATATTTTCAATGATTTGTATCCATCCTCCCAAATGGATACAAAAAAAATTTTTTTTCTCCTTTATTGGTTATATGTAGTTTAGTGTAAGATAAGTGTAAATAAATGTTAAAACTTTGCATTTAATTTAAAAGTGACAAATTATAAATGTAATAATAAACAAGTTATAAATTATATATGCTGCAGCTAGGTGACACTTTATATATTTAGTAAAATTTTATATTTAACATACTGTTTTTGTATATTTGTAGGAAATAAAACCTGCAGCGACATTTAGTATCCAGTAAGGAAGAAAACATGTCCAGCCTCACTGGAAATAAATGCAGATTAAAACTATTAGGAATAATATTTCACCTATCAAGTTGATAATGATTTTAAAAATAAATAATGTGGATTTAAAGAAACAGTTTATGAAATAACAATACACTGAAGTTAGAAGTAAAATTGGTTTGGTCTTTCTGGAAGGAAATCTGGTATGAAACCTCACGAGTTTGATCTACTGCTGTTGCCTCCCACTTTAAAGGTGTAAACACTGCAGAACAGGTAGGCTAAGTAATATATTGAAAGGATCACAGCTAGTACATTGCAGAGCTGAGATTCAAACCCATGCTAAATAACTATCAAGCTAGTGTTGGTTCATGAAATTAATTTAGTGAATTGTGAACAGGATAGAATAGGACAGACGTCATCAGAATGCTTCACATGTAGTATGAATGTCATTTTGTGGAACTTTAGTTTATATGTATTGTGGCAAGAAATAAAATATATTCCTTATTGTGGATCACAGTCAAAATCACTGCACTAGCCCAGACAGCTCAGTTCTGTCTCAAAGCCTCTGCCTGGGTTTTTTTCCCCAGATATTCCTTTGGCAAATCTTCATATCATTGGCTTAACTATAACCTCTCTGAGATCCCAGCTCTGCCTAATGTATAGAGAGAACCTCCAGTCCAACCCATCTTCCTCTCTGCTGTTACTCTGTTTTATTTTACTCATAGCTCTCACACTACTTGAGATTATTTTATTTGTTTGTCAATATATTTATTCTCTGCAGCTTCCCCACCCTCCCCTTCACAGGTTCACACAGGAAACATCTCCATGAGAGCAGAAATTGCATATGACAAATGCTTCAGACAATTATTTTGGCATCTGTGAGGTAGTATAGAGTCTATAAAATTTTCTGTCTAAAATGACACTGCTGGTATAAATGCAGTTGATGTTTTTCTTGAAGCAGTGTGGCTTCCCAGGGGAAACTTTCATAACAAAAATTAGTTTCGAAGAGAGAGAGAACTTTTTGTATAACAGGAACATACTCTATTGTCAGAATCAACAGAAAGGAAATGCATAGCTGTGCATTGAGCTAAGTTCAGTTCAGTCATTCAGTCGTGTCCAACTCTTTGCAACCGCATGGATTGCAGCATGCCAGGCCTCCCTGTCCGTCACCAACTCCCAGAGTTTACTCAACCTCATGTCCGTTGAGTCGGTGATGCCATCCAACCATCTCATCCTCTGTCATCTCCTTCTCCCACTTTCAGTCTTTCCCAGCATCAGGGTCTTTTCCAGAGAGTCAGTTCTTCACATCAGGCGGCAAAGTATTGGAGTTTCAGCTTCAGCATCAGTCCTTCCAATGAATATTCAGGACTGATTTCCTTTAGGATGGACTGATTGGATCTCCTTGCTGTCCAAGGCACTCTTCTCCAACACCATAGTTCAAAAGCATCAGTTCTTCAGCACTTTGAGCTAAAGATCCCTGTAAAACATTTGTAACTTAGGCAAAGATTGTGTTCCTTGATGTGCTGTATTTAAAAACCACAGTATCAAGAAGGTGAAAGGTTAACAAACAGGATCTTGGAATACTAACTAGCATTAATTTATGTAAGTGGTCAGAACTTGCTATTTTGTTTTTAATTTTTCTTGAACTAAACAGAGGAAAGACAGTAAATGAAATGTATAACTAACATAGGTTAAAATTCAGATCAGCCATTTCAATAATAGCAAAGGATAATTTTAAAAAAGAGGTAAAATTATAATGCACATTAAATATAAAATAAACACATGTTAAGGAGTTTATTTAGCTCATTAGTAGTGAGGGAACCAGACAAATGTGAGAACTGCTTCAATGGAGAAATCAGTCAGAAATGTATATGGAGAAAAGGTATGTTGAAATGAATTTACAAATGGCTGAGAGACTGACCTTTTCCATAGGTGGGGTGGGAAGACAGTTGAACCTCTAATGGAACAGAATTTGTCTATTAATAAGACTTATTTACATTGCTGTTGGTTATTTATAATTTACCAACTTCTAAAATATCTTGAAAGTCATAAAGGCTAAACATTCTTTTAAACGATGCACAGTTTTCCATGGAGATACCCGTGAGTTTTTTTACTTATTCTTAATTTTCTTATAGTATAAAAAAAGTCATTTCTAAAATGTGCTACACAGAGTAGATTAATTTGTGTATTGTGAGGGCACTTGAACTTTTCCTTTACAATGTCTCATGTTCTTGTGCTGCTGTAAAAGATTAATTCTAGTCTTCCATGGTAGTACTGTATAATATACATTGAAAGTACATGTGGAAATGCATGATTTATATGCATGTGAAAAGCAAGGATTGATTTCTAGTTGAAGTTCTTTCTGCTGAGTTATATAACTGAAATTAACCTGACACTACGATAACTACTGGGGCTTTCCTAGTAGCTCAGCTGGTAAAGAATCTGCCTGCAATGCGGAAGACCTGGGTTCGATCCCTGGGTTGGGAAGATCCCCTGGAAGAGGACATGGCAACGCACTCCAGTATGCTTGCCTGGAGAATCCCCAAGGACAGAGGAGCCTGGCGGGCTCACAGAGTTGGACACAACTGAGTGACTAAGCACAGCACAGCACAAGATAACTACCAAGAGCAAATTTTGATAAGAACAAGACGACTGCTCCGAGGATTCCATATTCATGTCTAGTTTTTATTCAGCACACAGATCTCAATTGCTTGCTCCTATCATTCTAGCATACTTTCTGCATGTGTTGAATGGTTATTGGTTTCACAGGTGATTATGTCTTCTCAAGAGTTTCATGGCAGTGTAGATGTTCATTTAGTTTAAGCTTTTAAATTTAAAGGAGGTCAAGAATGAAGTGATTTCTTCATAGAGAATTAGCCAGTTAATTATAACCATTTCTGGTATCCATAAAAATACTCAGTGGAAAACACATGAAAATAATACATGAAGAATAAATTAAAAGAAGACACTAAACTTCCTTTTGATTATTCAGTATGTGGTTTATTTAACAGGAGCATCATGAAGATGGCATAGTGATTCTGCCATTTCCGGAGGACAGTGTTTCCCCTTTGGGATTTAAGCGATTAAGTATTTGGAAGTCAGTCTTTGAGCACTCTGTATGAGGCTACTAATTTAAGACTTCAGTTGCTCCAACAACCTCACCATATACTAAAGACATTTTCATTACTCATTTGTATCATATGGAACATCAATTGCTTTAGCAACTGGTAATAGTCATTGTATTATAGGCAGTTTTCTGTATTATTTGTTTGTATTTCTTATTTGTATTTATTAAATATTATTTATTATTTGTTCCTTATTTTCTTGGTAGCTTTTAATTCATTCATTTAAAACATTTAATGAGCTCCTATTCTTTCCTGGGTAGTGCTGTAGACATCCAGAATACAAAGAAACAAACAGAAATAGGCCCAAATTAAAGAGGGACACAAAGACAGTGGATCAATGAACAAGTACATCAGTGAGTTATAATGCTATGGGAAAAAAAATAAATGGAAGGTTGGAAGGCGGGTAGAGAGTATGCATATGGGATAGGGCTGTTATTTTAAATAAAATGATCACAGAAGGGCTCACTGAGGTAATGTTTGAGCAGACACTTCCAGGAAGTAAGAATTACTTGGCTGTACCACGCTTGCTTTGAATCCCTGGAGGATAGAACCAAATTTGAGGATCAGTGTTGATAATCATGGTTACATCATTCCCCAGTCTAGACTCTCAGTTGTTTTTTATCCATCCCCCCTTCCAGGTTTCTATATTTTATTACTGTTTTATTCATTTGTTCCTACTATAAGGAAATTCAACTCCCTTGTAAAAAGATGAGAGGAAAAAGTAAATTAATTATGAACTTAAGTAAATTAATTAAAGACTATATATTTTTAAAAGTACATTTCTTAAGTATTATATAATCACACCTTATAATGCATTTGTTTAAATATTTTGCTTTCTTCTTAATACCTGATTCCTTTGTACTAAGGTCTTTAGAGATTTGTAGTACAGTTTATTGAGAAGAGCTCAGAATTTATGATCAGAAAATTCCTGTTTTCCAAAACTCAAATTCTGGCTAGTTGTCTACTTCTGAAAAAGTCACTTGACCTCTAGAGTCTAATAATACCCACCTTATGGTGTTTTTGCGAGGTGCAGATACTCGAAATATGTGTATTTAATAAGTTTATTGAACAAATGGCTAATAAGGAATAAAATGGGGATAGAATTTTATTTTTAAATGGGAGAGAATCAGAACTACAATTTTTTTCTGAAGACATTAAAAATATTTCACTAATAATTTTCTCCTAGCAAGGGTATGATTTAAAAGGAAAGAGTCTTCAGCATATGAACTATATAAGAATTAATAAAATCCTTAGAGTACATGAAACCGCCATCAAGAAAAACTATAGGGTAAGAAGAGAAGACAGACTACCCATAAGTTCCTGAGAAGATCCAACACAGACTCAAAGGGGAATGAGCTGGCAAAAGTAGACCAAAAAGGACAAAGGTGATGAAGACATCTAGAATAACTAGCAGTCTTCTTGCTTGTACTTCTGGGTTGTGCAATTTACTGACGTAGTGGACCTGTGGAGGAAAACCAATATTAAGGCAGACTATGAGTTTGGGACAGGGGATGCTGAGTTTCAGGTCCTCAGTGAAGAAGAACTAAAGAGCCTCTTGATGAGGGAGTGACAAAACTGGCTTGAAGCTCAACATTAAAATAACTAAGATTATGGCATTCATTTCCATCACTTCATGGCAAAGAGAAGGAAGAAAAAGTGGAAGCAGTGACAGATTTTATTTTCTTGGTCTCCAAAAAGTCCCTGCAGACAGTGACTGCAGCCATGAAATTAAAAGATGCTTACTCCTTCTAAGGACAGCTGTGATAAACCTAGACAGTGTATTAAAAAGCAGAGACATCATTTTGCTGACAAAGGTCTGTGTAGTCAAAGCTGTGGTTTTTCCAGTGGTCATGTACAGATGTGGGAGTTGGACCATAAAACCTGAGCACAAAAGAATTGATGATTTCAAATTTTGGTGCTAGAGAAGACTCTTGAGAGTTTCTTGGACTGCAGGGGGATCAAACCAGTCCATCCTAAAGGATTCAACCCTGAACATTCATTGGAAAGACTGATACTGAAGCTGAAACTCCAGTTCTTTGGCCACCTGATGTGAGAACTGACTCACTGGAAAAGACCCTGATGCTGGGAAAGAACTTGAAGGCAAAAAGAGGAGGAAATGGCAGAAGATGAGACGGTTAGATGGTATCATTGATTCAATGGACTTGACTTTGAGCAAACTCCGGGAGAGGAGCCTGGCGTGCTAAAGTCCATGAGGTCACAGAGAGTCAGACACAGCTTAGCGACTGAACAACAAGATCAGTTCAGTTCAGTCCCTCAGTCATGTTCAACTCTTTGCAACTGCAGCACGCCAGACTTCCCTGTCCATCACCCACTCATGGAGCCTGCTCAAACTCATGTCTGTTGAGTCAGTGATGGCATCCAACTATCTCACCCTCTGTCATCTCTTTATCCTCCTGCCTTCAATCTTTCGCAGCATCAGGGTCTTTTCCAATGAGTCAGTTCTTCACATCAGGTGGTCAAAGTATTGGAGCTTCAGCATCAGTCCTTCCAATGAATATACAGGACTGACTCCTTTAGGATTGACTGGCTTGATCTCCTTGCAGTCCAAGGGACTCTCAAGAGTCTTCTCCAACACCACAGTTCAAAAGCATAAATTCTTCAGCACTCAGCTTTCTTTATAGTCCAACACTCACATTCATACATGACTACTGGAAAAACCATAGTTTGGAGTAGAGGGACTTTTGTTAGCAAAGTAATGTCTCTGCTTTTTAATATGCTGTCTAGGTTGGTCATACATAGCTTTTCTTCCAAGGAGCAAGCGTCTTTTAATTTCATGGATGCAGTCACCATCTCCAATGATTTTGGAGCCCATGAGAAGAATCTGTCACTGTTTCCATTGTTTCCCTATCTATTTGCCCTGAGGTGATGGGACCAGATGCCATGATCTTAGTTTTTTGAATGCTGAGTTTTAAGCCAGCTTTTTCACTCTTCTCTTTCATTTTCTTTAAGAGGCTGTTTAGTTCTTCTTCGCTTTTTGCCATAAGGGTGTCATCTGCATATCTGAGGTTGTTGATGTTTCTCCCAGCAGTCTTGATTCCAGCTTATGCTTCATCCAGTTCAGCATTTCACATGATATACTCTGCATATAAGTTAAATAACAATATAACAAGGGTAACAATATACAGCCTTGACATATTCCTTTTCCAATTTGGAACCAATCTGTTGTCCCACGTCCGGTTCTAACTGTTGCTTCTTGACATGTATACAGATTTCTCAGGAGAGAGATAAGGTGGTGTGGTATTCCCATCTCTTTAAGAATTTTCCACAGTTTGTGTGATCCACACAAAGGCTTTGGCGTAGTCAATAAAGCAGAAGTAAATGTTTTTCTAGAACTCGCTTGCTTTTTCGATGATCCAGCAGATGTTGGCAATTTGATCTCTGGTTCCTCTGCCTTTTCTAAATCCAGCATGAACATCTGGAAATTCACGGTTCACATAATGTTGAAGCCTGGCTTGGAGAATTTTAAGCATTACTCACTAGCATGTGAGATGAGTGCAATTGTGCCGTTGTTTGAACATTCTTTGGCATTGCCTTTCTTTGGGATTGGAATGAAAACTGACCCTTTCCAGTCCTATGGCCACTGCTGAGTTTTCCAAATTTGCTGGCATATTGAGTATAGCACTTTCATAGCATCATCTTTTAGGATTTGAAGTAGTTCAACTGGAATTCTATCACCTCCACTAGCTTTGTTCATAGTGATACTTCCTGAGACTCACTTGACTTCGCATTCCAGAATGTCTGGCTGTAGGTGAGTGATCACACCATTGTGGTTATCTAGGTCATTAAGTTCTTTTTGTATAGTTCTTCTATGTATTCTTGCCACCTCTTCTTAATACCTTCTGCTTCAGATATCTACATAGAAATGTTGAATATGCAATTGAGCGTACAAGTCTAGAAATTTGAAAAGTTGCCTTAACTGAGAAAAATAAGAAAACTATGAATCTTTTATAAAAAGTACAATTCATTTTAATTGTTAGGGGCAGCTGCAGCTGTGTTTGAATATGGTGATTTGAGGACATATCTTTCCTTGTATATTAAGCATCTTAATAGCAAGGAGGGTAGACTATATGCTTTCTGTACCTCGCAGCACTTACCTTGCTCGTGGTAGGCATCCAGTTATTATTTATTGAATTGAACTGAATTGACTAAAGGATTTATTTTGCAAGCCAGATTATTGTGCAAGTCAAGGACTGTGAATTATGAGAGTTGGAGTTTAGTAATCAAAGATTAGTGGTACTAATCTTTGTACTCAGGGAAGACGTGACACACACCAAGAACAAGAGTGTGGTTTCCTGAAAGAAAGCAGCTGTTGGTCTGGCAAATCTTTCAGATCTGTGCAGGCTTGCCACAAGTAGGGCACAGCACATCTTGCATAAAACACAGGTACAAAATAGGCCGAGAGAAGATTGTAACTTTAGAACACGGCTACAGGCTTTATAACAGTAGGCAGAAAACCTGTCATTTTCATTATATTACTATTTACCCAAGACTAAAATAAGTAATACCCTTCATTATAAAATAAGGTCGCTTATGTAGATATATATATTTTTTGTAAACCCACATACTTTTATTTACAAGAATAAATTCCTACAAATTCTTTAGTGTCATAAATAAGGAGAAGCAGTTGAATTTTTCACTACTTAGTCCAAATGGTTGATTGATAACACAATAGACATTTATTTCATAAGAAACTGCACAGAAGTGGTTATTTCAGAATGCAAGGAAAAAATATCAGCCGAGTCACTGAATCATACAAAAGTGTAGTATATAAAACAAGAAGCTGTTATTATACAGAACACAATAAACCACTCACAAACATTGTTATGTGAGTGGCATTTTCATAGCTTTTTAAAAAACTGTCCCATTTATAAGTACTCTTAGATTTTCTGTGAGACAGAAATCCCATTATAGATCTTAGTAAGAAATTAATGATAAAACGCTAACCGTAGAGGAAAGAGGGAACTTAATTCTAACAAGGACGGTCCATATTTTTGCCTAGTTTTAGTGTACATAGTAGCCATATTTATTTTTAACTCTTTAAATATAATATGGAAAAGATACATAATAGCATAAGCAAGTAGAATTTTCAAACTTTCATAAAGCTATATATTTCCTTAAGCCTAGGATCAAACTTAAAACTCTTATGATAAAATTTAATTTTAAAAGGGGGCATTCCAAAGTCATAAATATTGACGATTCTTTCAATAGGAATGGTCAAGCAACTGGGACAACACAGTGGACCCAGTGGTTTTGAGAATCAGTCCTCACCTACTTAGTGCTTCAGATTCTGACAAGTGTCTTTTATTTTATAATGTCTTTGCCTTTCTTGATTTTGTCTTGGAAGGAAGTGTGATTTGCCTGATGCACAAATGTTCCAGTTTCAATCAGGATCTCCATATTGCTTCTTTTGCTTTAGGAATTAAAGTATGTTACAGTATAATCCATTTTTGTATTTAAATTTATGGATGCAAACATTTGGCATTATGAATCTTGTTTAACCTTAAAAATAAATAGCAACACCTCTAAGAAAGAATGATAGAGTAGGAAAGATTTGGAACAATAAATATTTGGAATTAGATGGATAGTTACCAAGAGGTGACGCCTTCCACTTGTGTAGGAGTACCAAGATGCTGAGGCAACATGATTTTGTAAGGAGGCATCTGAGCACAGTTTTTACCAACACCACCACCACATAGCAGCTTAAAAGAAGCAGGGAGACTGGAGGTTGCTGGAAATCCGAGAGTGCAGGAGAACATGTAGCTTATGAATTTGTGGGTGAATGTAGACTGTGGGTTCCACAAGTAGAAAGTAAATGGCTAAATCTAGAAGTAACCCAGAAGCTTTTAAATTTTATAGCTACTTTCTTCTGTCTATTTGTTTATCACAGTATGATACTGTCTCTTGAGGTTTTGCAAATGTGAGACTCCTGCCCATTTAAAAGAAAGCTACAAGATATTTTTCAAAACAGGTCTTTCTCTTGAGAGGTCTAGAAGGATGGTGAGGTGGATTGAGAGAAACAAAATTCTGATATTTTGGAGGAGGAGACATTTCAGGCTAAGTGAAAGTGAAGGTCGCTCAGTCGTGTCTGACTCTGTGACCCCATGGACTACACAGTCCATGGAATTCTCCAGGCCAGAATACTGGCGTGGCTAGCCTTTCCCTTCTCCAGGGGATCCTCCCAACCCAGGGATCGAACCCAGGTCTCCTGAATTGCAGGCAGATTCTTTACCAGCTGAGCCACAGCTGGTGGCTTTTAGTCTTTCAGTCTAAAATCCCTCTGAAACTGACTTCCAGCTTGTTTCTGTTGTTGTTCTTGCTGCTTCATTTTGCCTCTCCTTAATTACAATCAATCAAAAATCATTTTATTTAGAAAGCCAACCTTTCTGTGATCATTGGAGTACATCCTATTGTATTAGAAACTCATTGTTCATACTGTGAGGACAAGAACATTTCAAGGGGAAAGAAAAGGTGTTTATTTTCTGTCCAAATAAAATACATGTTTCTCTCAAGTGGTGGAATTAAGAATTCGATGTTGGTTTGGTTTTTAGTTTTAAAGAAAGAAAAATTTTAGTCAAATTTTATCACAATGAAGACCAGTTGCTATATTGTACAGTGAGTCAAATGCAAATTGCTCAGAGCTACTTTTAAATGACATTATTTTTATTGAATATAAATTAACCCAGACAAGTATAACTTTGAACTGCTGTTAAAACTGATGCATTAAAACAAATAGAATGTGAGTGATTACAAGAGTGATTTTATATTTATTTATAAGAGAGCTTACAGTGTAGGGCTTTAGAAGATGGGCTTTATGGCAGACTGTCTGAACACGTGTGTTAACTCTACCAGTTATTAGGAGATCTTGACTAAGTTACATAATCTTTCTTCAGTTTCCTTTATATTTTGAAGATTGAAGTACTTAAAACACTACCCAACACATAACAGATATTCAATAAATATTAGGGCTTTAAAAATGAATAATATGTTGTGAAATTCATTAAAAACTTCATTTAAGCATTATTTATTAAGGTATATATATCAGAGCATCGCCACAGAGGGCCTGCCTTTGAGATGAAAAGGAATAAAGAGGGAAAAAATCAGTCTCTTCAGGTAACTAAATGCTGAGGTAAAGATGTTTTAACCATGGAGTCAGTTTATAGTACATTAGTGCTATAAACCACTATTCTGTTATATAATAAGACAAAAGCAGTTAAACATGCTTATATCATTTTTAAAGACATCATCTAAATATTTGAAAACATTGCAGTCACTTTTTCTTGCCAGTTCTCCTGATTTAATTTTTTTTTTTACTAAACTGACATTTTGTTATCTAAATGCCAAGCATTTTGCAACTCTTAAACACATCATATTTTGCCTTAAAAATCTAGTTATTTTTATATAAATATTAACCTTTTTACTGAATTGTTAGCTTCTTGGAGTTAAGGGTATAGTCTTATTTATCTAATACGTTTTAGGTATCAGGAAAATTTTATTGAATTGGTTCTCAAAGCAGAAGTGTTTTGAAAGTAAAATAATTTTAAATGTTTTATTGAATAGACATGATAGCTTAAGATAGTCTTATTTGTTCTTACATATATTAATATGTTTATTTCTTTGTTTACTTTTTTCTTTCTGGACTGTAAAGATTTAATTATGATATGGGGAGTTAGAAAGGAGGAGATGATTTTAATGCTCACAACGCATTCTTGATTTACTTCTGACATTTCTTCATCTCTTACAAGCTTTTCCAGAGGGTTATAAATACTGCTAACAAAGAACAAAGTATTTTACTATGGTAAAATTATTTTAAAAAACAGACTTGGGGGTACAAAATTTAATGTATTGGAAGCAAAAAGGGAAAAGCAAGACTTTTCCTCTGAGATTGGAATTTCCAGTTAACTTTCCTTAGGCTTAGTTTTTTTTTTAATGAATCAATTACCAACTAAAATATTTGCTAGACTCTGCTGAGTAAAGAAGGAAAACTGCCTCTTTAATGGTTGATATGAGAGGAAATGAGAAAGAACAAGAAAGTCATTGTTTTTATTCATTTAGGCTTTATGTATAAGTAAATATTTAAAGTTTTTTTTAAGTCCTTTTAAAAAAAAATAAAGTGTTAGTGGGACCATATGATTAAAAGGGAACTTCAAGAGTTGAACTTTTATACCCAGAATTTGACTATCACGGCATATGTGAAAAATAAACACTCTTCAAAGTGCTTAACGTCCTACAGCTAATTCCAGAAAATCTGCTGAGTACTACCCAGGATCCCCTGGCTTATCCTTACAGGAATTATCCTTCAATACACCATCAAAAGTAATTAACATCCAGAAACAACCATGGCAGGACTTCCACAAAAATGGAGTAAGGAACTCAGCAGACTTTGTCCCAGCAAAATGACAATTTAAGAGGAGAAAATTAAAAATAAAATATCTTTTAAAATCTTTGGGAATCACCCTAAGAGCATACAGCAAGTGAAAAGCATTCATTTAAAAAAACCTACCATATCTAAGTAAGAACAGTAAGTATTTGAGACATTGGAGCCACAACCTAATCTATGACCGCCCCATCACAGTGCTGTTACAGAAGCTCCATCCCCAGCATGTGTGGCCAAGAAGATGAGGTTCCCCTGTCCCCTAACTCTCAGTCTAGGGCTAGGGTAGGGCTTCTCATCCCTTCCCCTATCCCCTCGCAGTTCCGTGTTACAGGAAGTCTGTTCCAGGTCGATGTGGCCAAAGTCTGTTCCAAGTCTCCCTTCCCCCCAAGCAACCCGCACCCTGAGCCCAGCCGCTGAGAACGCTGAGGCCCAGTTCCCCTGGCCCACATCACTAGAGAGCAGAGGTCCCACACCGAGAGAAGCAAGCCGGCCGAGAGCTGCTCCCCACCGCCTGTGCCTGCTTACGGAGCAGGACTGTCACTCTAGGGGACAGAGGCTCTGCCCCCAGCTGCCATGCAGTGGGGCAGGCGTTCTGCCCAGGGGAAAGGCAGGTAATAGAAATAAAGAGGTCTTTGGATCTGCCTGAGAGGACTGACTTCGTTGGGAAGAAAGAGTGGAGAACTCCATGCCTAATGGAGTGTTGAAACACCACTAATGGTGGTGTTGAAACAGTACAGATCTTGCTGAAGCGCAATTAAAAGGAGTCTGGTAGCCCCATAATACATGAAAACAACAGAGCAGCCAGAAGTTTTACAGAAAGAACCGGGGAGAGTCAGCCATGAAGAACCTTCGTGGGCTCATAGTCGCCTGTGAGGATCAGCAAGGCGAGTGTGCATGCGTGAGGCTGCACCTACCTGGGAGCCCTGCAGCAGGATGTGGGGCAGACTTGAAAGCATTCCCTAGGCTGCACGCAGACCCACCGACATAGGGCAGAAGCCTCAGTAAGAACAAGGGGCTTAATTACGACCTGTGACCAAACATTGACGAACGGCACACCACGCTGACCCAGGGACAGCTCCTAGGAAGCAAGCCTCAGGAATTTCACAATCCCCTGCGGCAGTTCGGAAAATGTATACATGCCCAAGGCTGTACCCTCTCATGAGCAGTAAGTGTAGGCACCTCCACGCTACCAGTCCCTGGCTGAATGTAGGGCAAAGAAGTAAAGTCTCTGAACTATAATGGCAGTTTCCAATACAGCCAGTGGTGAAGAATAAAAATAATGGCTAAGGAACCATAAGCACAACCTCTAACCAATAAATGGCTACACTACCCCAGGGACAGCCTCTAGGTAATGAGAGTAAAAGATGAAAACAAGGGAGAAAACATGAATAGGAACATCAGAGGCTGCAGAAGTAGTTCAGCCAAGTCACTAAACGAATAAGCAAACCACCACCACCACCACCTCCAGAGTAGTGGTAGGGGTCAGTATCTAGTGCTGCAAAAATATATCAGAAATGTCCAATTATTGAAAAAAGATTATGAAACATGGTATAAAAACAGGAAAATATGATCGATCCATCTATAGGAAAAAAAGTCAGACAGTAGAAAATGTCTTTGCTGGGGCCTAATGATATACTTAGCAGACAAAGACTTCAAAACAGCTCTTAAAGATATGCAACAAACTAAAGGAAGCATGCTTAAAGAACTAAAGTATGATGACAGTGTCTCATCAAATAGAGAACATTAAGAGAAATTGTTTTTCTTTTTAATTAAATGGAAATTCTGGAGTTGAAAGTACACTAGCCCAAATGAAAATTGAGTAGGCAGAAGATAAAAATCAGTGAATTTGAAGTAGAGCAACAGAAATTATGCAACCTGAAGAATGGAGAGAGAAAAGAATAGAAAAAAAATGAATAGAGCCTCAGAGAGTTGTGGAACATGATTAAACACATCAGTATACAAATAATAGGAATATTAGAAGAGAAGAGACAGAAATATTCTATAGAATATAAGAAATATTTGGGACTTCCCTGGTGGTCAAGTGGTTAAAACTCCATGCTCCCAAAGCAGGGAGAGCAGGTTTGATCCCTGGTCAGGGAACTGAGATCCTACATGTCGTGTGACATGGCCAAAAAATAAATAAACAATAAGAATGGTAAAGTAATTTTTTTAAAAAAATATAGAAAAATTCTAAGATATAATGGCTTAAAATTTTTTAAACTTAATGAAAAGCATTAATCTAAACATACAAGAAATAACAATGAAATCCAGACACATTATGGTCAAAATATTGAAAGAGCATGAGAAAGTCTTGAAAGCGGCAAAAGAAGAACAACTCATCACATACAAGGAAACCCCAGTAAAGTCAAGTCGATGGCTCATCAGAAACTTGGAGGACAGAAAGCAATAGGACAACACATTAAAAGTGCTGAGAGTAAAAACCTACTCACAATCCTATATCCAGAAAAATTATTTTTCAAAAATAAAAGTGAAACACATTCTCAGATAAAAACAATGTTTTGCCAAAACATCTATCTTATAAGAACATTTAAAGGAAATTATAAGGATGAAAGCAGTTGATAGTGACAGTGCTTTGAATCTACGCACACAGATAAAAAAAGGATTGGTAAAGGCAATTATGTAAATAATTACAAAAGATAGTATAATAGCACATCTTCTCTTGACTGTTTTAAAAAAGCAATTGCATAATGTGTATATATATAGTTATATTGTTGAGCCTATCACATACTGAAATATGTTTGACAATGTCAACACAAGATACAAAGGTGGAAGTAAAGTTGTATTGGAATAAGGAAATGACACCAACTGGTAGCTCACATCCACAAGAAGGAAGAAAAAGAACCAGAAAGGGAGGTGTTAAGAAGGCAGACTGTATACTAGCCAACAAAGAAGAAAGGTTAGAAAACTATAAATGCCTGAAATATTTAGGATTTAAAATCAATAGAACCCATTGATAAATTGGATACAGGAAATTAGGAAAAAGAAGGCTTTGCAGATCATTCTTTGAGTTTCTGACTTGTAGAAATTAAGGATAGATTTTATCCTGAGACTCTGTTCATTGAATGAAGACCAATTTTGAGCAGGAAAATCAGGTTTGGCCTTGGTTGTGTTGAATATTAAAATACATTCAAGGTAAGTGCTGCTGCGGTACAAGCTGTGTCGGTCACTCTGTGCGACCCCATAGACTGCAGCCCGCCAGGCTCCTCTGTCCCCGGGGATTCTCCAGACAAGAACACTGGAGTGGGTTGCCATGCCCTCCTCCAGGGGATCTTCCCCACCTGGGGATCGAACCTGCATCTCTTAGGTCTCCTACACTGGCAGGTGGGTTCTTTACCACTAGCGCCACCTGGGAAGCCCATATTCAAGATAGCCAAATGTAAATGTTGAGAAGGCAGTTGAATATATGGTTTTAGAGTGCAGAAGAAAGGTCTGAGCTAGATATAGTGTTTAAATAACTGATGTACTGGTGGTAATTGAAACTGTAAAATTTGAATGAGCTTATTTGGGAAGAAAATATGGAGAGAAAAGAAAGCTTAAGACCAGATGTTGAGTATTGATATTTAATAGCTAGGTTGAGGATGGTGAACTCACAAAGCAGACTGAGAAAAACATGGCCAGAGAGATAAAAATAGAACCGGAAGAATATAATACCATATAATTCAGAAGAAAAGAAAAAATTGTTGCTGTTCAGTCGCTCAGTCATACCCAACTCTTTGCAACCCCGCGCACTGCAGCATACCAGGCTTCCCTGTCCTTCACTGTTTCCCAGAGTTTGCTCAAATTCAAGTCAGTTGAGACAGTGATGCCATACAACCATCTCATCCTCTCTTGTCCCCTTTTCCTTCTGCCTTCAGTCTTTCCCAGCATCAGGGTCTTTTCTAATGAATTGGCTCTTCACATCACATGGCCAAAGTATTGTAACTTCAGTTTTAGCATCAGTCCTTCCAATGAATATTCAGAATTGATTTCATTTAGAATTGACTGACTTGGTCTCCTTGCTGTCCAGGGAACTCTCAAGAGTCTTCTCCAAAACCACAGTTCAAAAGCATCAATTCTTTGGCGCTCAGCTTTCTTTATAGTCCAGCTCTCACATGCATAAATGGGTACTGGAAAAACCATAGCTTTGACTATATGGACCTTTGTTGGCAAAGTAATGTCTCTGCTTTTTAAAATGCTGTCTGGGTTAGTCATACATAGCTTTTCTTCCAAGGAGCAAACATCTTAATTTCATGGCTGCAGTCACCATCTGCAGTGATTTTGGAGCCCAAGAAAATAAAGTCTGTCACTGCTTCCATTGTTTTCCCATCTATTTGCCATGAGGTGATGGGACCAGATGGCATGATCTTAGGTTTGTGAATGTTGAGTTTTGAGCCAGCTTTTTCACTCTCCTTTTTCACCTTCATCAAGAGGCTCTTTAGTTCCTCTTTGCTTTCTGCCATAAGGGTGGTGTTATCTGCGTATCTGATGTTATTGATATTTCTCCCAGCAATCTTGATTACAGCTTATGCTTCATCCAGTCCAGCATTTCGCATAATGTACTCTGCATATAAATTAAATAAGCAGGGTGACAATATACAGCCTTGACATAACTCCTTTTCCAATTTTGAACCAGTCCATTGTTCCATGTCCAGTTCTAACTGTTGCTTCTTGAGCTGCATACAGATTTCTCAGGAGACAGGTAAAGTGGTCTGGTATTCCCATCTCTTGAAGAGTTTTCCACAGTTTGCTGTGATGCACAGAGTCAAAGGCTTTAGCGTAGTCAATGAATGAAGCAGAAGTATGTTGGTCCTTTACTGGACCAGAACCTGGTGGTCCGGAGTCGACGATGAGAAAGTGAAAGAAGGAAAAAGGCTAATATTCCCTGGGTTACGCAGCTGGCCTTCGCGCTCCAGGGAATCAGCCAGAAAGAGAGAGAGAGAGAAAGACAGACACAGGGACCCAAGCTCTGATGGAGCAAAGGTGTTTTAATCAACTTGGTGTGGGCATATATACTATCTTACAAGGTAGTTATTCTCAGCCAAGATAAAGATTAAAATTCCAGACTAATAAAACATGAGGCGATCCATATTAAAGAGAGAGAGTTGTAAACAGTCACTTTTACCGTATGGTTCATAAGAAGGAAGATGGTACTTATCACCATATTGAAAAACTAACGAAGGAAATACCTGGATTCCTCAGCTCCGGGGAAAGGCTTGCCTTTCCTCTTAACTCCTGAATATTCAGGAATTAATAAGGAACAGAGGATTCCTGACAGATCCAAAACAGCACACAGGAAGCCTCCTGTTAAATGCTTCTTGACAGAAGTAGATGTGATTCTGCTTAGAAGTTGAATCAAATGAGAACTGAAAAACTTTGTCTTGTTTTGTTTTTTGTTTTTGGCCATGCTGCACAACTTGTCGGATCCTAATTGCCTAACCAGGGACTGAACATGAGCCCCCAGCAGTGAAAGCACACGGTCCTAACCACTGGACTGCCAGGGAATGCCCCCTAAAAAATCTCTTAGTTTATTGATATGGCAGTTTATTGGTAATCTTTACAAGACCTGTTTTGGTGGTGTAAAAGAACAGAAGCCAACAGAAGTTGAGGTCTGATTGGAAGATTGTTAGGAGCAATTCTCCATGGGTCTCTTGCATTGAGAACTTTTGTTAAGGACTGTTTTTCAAAGATATTTGCTAAATGAACAGACTTGGAAGATAGGAATAGTGTCTCCTTTCAGAGTAGAGGACAGATTGTTTGCGACCCAGTGTAATAAAGACGATGTCTCCCCCGGGACAAACGTCAGGCAGATTTGCTTACAGCCCATTATAAAAGGTGAGAGTTCCCTAAGCTCAAAGTCCCTCAGCTGTGACAGAAACACACTCCATGCCGCATCTTCTTGGCCACTCTGTCACCCTGTGGGACTTAAAGAGAACTAACGTCAGCATGAAACTCAGGCTGCTCCTTGTGGCATGAGTAGTGAAATCATTTGTCTGTGACCCCGGAGATTTGTGTCTGACACCAAGATGGGGATCTTGACTTGTAGGATGAAACAGGAATCCCCAGTCCCAGGCCTGAAAATGGGAGGTGAGCGGTGGGCCAGTGAGTGAGGCTTCGTCTGTGCTTACAGCTGCTCCCCATCTCCTGCATTATCAGCTGAGCGCCGCCTCCTGTCAAATCAGCAGTGGCATTAGATTCCACAGGAGCATGAACCCTAACCCTGAAGTCAAGGCAGAATATCCCGAGATTGCCACAAACTAGAAATAAACCTCACAGTAATACAGTGTGCTTGAATCATCCTGGAACCACCCCTTCCCCCACCCCAGCCCTGGCCCATGGAAGAATTGTCTTCCATGAAACCAGTCCCTGGTGCCAAAAACATTGGGAGCTGCTGGGGTAAAACATCAGTCCCTTCACAGTTCCTGACAAAGATAAAAAAATGGAAACAAGCAGAGTGAATTGTTCAAACAGCTTGGTTATGAAGAAGAAAAGGCAAGGCAGAGCTAGTGGCATTAATGGAGGAAAATCTAAGCATGTATAAATACTGATGAGAAGGAGCCAGCAGAGGGAAAGACTGAAGATACATGAGACAGAGGGGTAACGGAAAAGGAGTGCTTCCTTATTTCTTTATTCCTAACAAAAGAGAATAAAAGAAATGGACATAAACTTTGGTAGCTGATACATTTAGTACCACAAAGTTAAGGAAATTCTCTGACTTCTCTTTCTCCTGAGAAATAAGAGGTCAAGTAATTTGCTGGAGGAGAGGAAGAAAGAGAGAAGTAGGAGGCAGTTGAAGATTTTTAAAAGAGATCTGAAATAGCCCTGTGTAGAGAGCAAAAAAAAAAAAAAACGTTGAGCAGAGAAATGAAATAGGAATGTACTTGAAGATCTGTTTAGGGTTGTCATAAACTGTTGGTACCCTATGGTGTAACTTTCTCTAGCTCCACAGGCACTCAGGTACAGATAGAGAAAATAATTCTTACTTCAAGATTAAGGTTTCCCTGTGAGACAATGGAGTTTTAAATTTTAAAGAGATTTGGGTCATAGAACTCAAGCTGAAGGAGAAAAGTGAAGAAGGAAGAAAATAAGTGTAAGTGAATGTAAGTGAAGTCGCTCAGTCATGTCCGACTCTTTGCGACCCCATGGACTATAGCCTACCAGGCTCCTCTGTCCATGGGATTTTCCAGGCAAGAGAACTTCAGTGGGGTGCCATTTCATTCTCCAAGAAGGAAGAAAGCTAGTGAATTAAGAGAAGTTAGAGACCAGACTACAATCCCAGTAAAGTTGTAAAGAAGTCAGTGGGAGTACAGGTAGTCCCTGCTTTCAAAAATTTGCTTTGCACCACTTCACTTTTGTGAAACTTTGTACCTGTTTTTTGATGAGCAGAGAAATCCAAAGAGGATTTTTTCTTATAAGAAAAAAAAAAATGTAAAGCAAAAACAGCATTCAGCTTTTGTTTGTAGTGAACTGTTAGAGGCAGCACACATCCCAAGTAGCTAGAGTGACCACGCCAAGCTCCTTCCTCAGGAGCTACACTCAGCATCAGGCCACCAGGGCTTTGAATTGTGTCTGTGAGCATCTGTGCTTTTTCTCAATTTGTTTTGTGTATCTGTTATTAATACCAAGATGTGCCCTAAGATAATTGCTTCTTTGCTTTACACCACTTCAGTTTACTGAAGGTTTCATAGGAACACTCTACTTTTGGATAGCAAGGAAAACCTAGAGTTGAATAAACAGGTGAAAGAAGAGGTTGCAGCAAGATTTAGGAGTTGTTCATTCATTCGTTCATTTCTTCATTCATTTAATAAGCCTCAGTTCACAGGTTACCATGTGCTATTGGTCTAGTGGTTAGGATTCAGCACTCTCACCACTGTGGCCTGGTTTCAATTCCCAGTTAGGGAAGACCTTCTTCTGAGTTTCCCTACTGGTTCAGCCAGTAAAGAATCTGCCTGCAATGTGAGAGACCTGGGTTCACTCCCTGGGTTGGGAAGATCCCCTGGAAAAGGGAATGGCTACCCACTCCAGTATTCTGACCTGGTTGCAAAGAGTCGGACAAAACTGAGCAACTTTCACTTCACTTCATCCAAAAATCATTCCCCTTTTGCTCACTGTGCATTTATAAGTTTACCTTCTCAGTTATGATTTCCATGGACTTGGGTTATTGAGGCTGGCTCTGCTTGACAGCTCGGGAAGGTTAACCTAAAGTACCAGAAGAAATTAGCATTTTAGTCTTTACTCTTTATTCTTTTGTGTTATCTGAATACAATCACCATTTACCCATTTTTATTTATTTATTTTTTAATTGGAGAAAAATTGCTTTACAGTGTTTTGTTGGTTTATTCTTGTGTAGGTTTTAAAAACTTTCAGGAAGCTATATCTAAAATTTTCTACTTGCCTAACCCCATTATTATTTTTTAATATTATTAATATATTCTTCATGTTAATTATTGCTAGTAGCAATAAAACCAAATTAATGAGGAAGTTCTTGAGCACTATAATTAAGAACACAGGGCTTTGAAATTAGCTAATAATACTTATTATAATAAATAATGATTAAATAGCATAATGAATATAAAGCACTTAACACAGTATCTAGCATATAGTAAACATTCAGTTAATGGACGCTATTACTACTTTTCTTTTTTTTGCAATGCCATGAGGCATGCCTGATCTTAGTTCCCCAACCAGGGATTGAACTCATGCTCCCTGCTTTGGAAGGGTGGAGGTTTAACCACTGGACCACCAGGGAAGTCTCTAATGGTAGCTATTACTGCTTTTATCATCATCATCATCTAGTCAGAACTCTTAGTTCCAAGTGACAAAAATTCAACTTTTACTAGATTTTGCAAAATAGGGATTTATTGGCTCATGTTATTTTTAAAAAACAAACAAAAAACAGAAGTAGATGCCCTAGCTGGATTCAAGTATTCAAACAATATCCACTATGTCATTTCTTGGCTTTATTTTATATTGACTTCATTCATAGCAAGCTTCCTCCTCATTGTAATAAGATGCTCTACACCTTAGCAGCTAACCAGTTGGGGATGGGGGGATGCCTGTTTATCAGTAGTTGCAGCAAACGTCTTAGGTAGAACTCTCATTGGCCTGCCTTGGGTTATATGCTCATTCATTAACTAATCATGTGCTCAAGGAAATGAAATCTTCTGAGTGACCAGGCCTGGAACTTGGGGATGGGCACACACTCCACCAGAACACAGGAACCAAGAGTGGGTGGGGGAGGGTTTTCCCAAAGTTAAATCAAGATGGTATCAATAGAAGAAAGCAGAATAAAAACCAGACAGGCAAAACCAGCAGACTTCCAATATTACACTCAAAAAAAAAGTTGAAAGTGAATCTTGAATTGTTACCCACTCAGTGAAAACCTGTTTATAGAATGTAGCTTGTACTCTTCTTAAAGTGAATAAGCAGACTCTGCCATACTAATGTGCACAGATTGTTCCATAGATAAGGGTGTGCCATAGGAAACATCCCACCTCAACTTCTGTATAATTAAATTGTCATAACACATGAAGAAAAATACAACTGAATTTAATTATCACAAGAAAGATGGTCACTAAGGTATTAGGCAGCATGTTACAGTAGAGAGAGAACAGAAGTAAAAACAATCACAGGACATAATTTCTACCAAAAATGTAGTAATAATATTAGTTACCGTACATTGAGTGGTTTTTGTATGTATTCTAAAGTTTATCTGTTTCCTCATTATCACGCTGTATGAGATAGATAGTGATATGCTCCTTTTATACCTGGGGAAACTGACAGTCGGTGGGTAAGTAATTTACCTTGTATACACGACAGAGAAAGATTTGAATCCATCCTGCTTGCTTCCAAAGTCTTTGTTTTTGGTTAATAAAGCTATGTGATTTAACCTCTTATTTCTTCTTTTTGAAGTAAGAGACTTTAAATTACCTTTAAAGATTCTTTGCGCTCAAAAATCCTATGATTATTTCAGGGCTCACCTTTAATTTCTCATCACTAATTTTGCATATTTTTAAGAGATTTTCAGTCAATTATACACTCCTATGTCATTAATTATGGACAAAATAATATCACTATTTAATGTGCATGTCATGGTCTGTACTATTATATGATCATGAAGTAAACTGTTATTTGATAAATGTTCTTCCATTGGGACCTCACATACAAAGAATAAAATTTGGCAAAGACACAAAGTGATTATGTTAGAACGGGGGTAAATGCCATCTACATTTTCGTATTGGTGTGTTTTATGTGTGAAGTGTTTTGTGTGTGTGTGTGTGTGCGTGTGTATTTGGTTGGTTGGTTTGGGTTTTTGCCTTACTGCAATTCTGCCAAGCATATCTCCTCATTCTTGCTTGGAGTCTCTTTTTTTCACATTTGAATCTGAATTCTAGTCAATACTGAATGGACTATAAAAAGATTTACTAAACTGCTGCAAGTAGCTTTACCTTGTTTAAATTTTTATATAAGACAAAATTAAAGTTTGAGCAATTTTATGCTTGATAAGACTCACCTTCAAGTATGCTATAAACTGGAAAAAGATGTAAAGCACAGAAAGACACTGATGTTCATTTCACTCTGTTAAATGTGCTCTGTGAAAAATGACAACGTGTTTACATAGTTTTTCTTTTTTCAGAGATCAAATATGTAAAATTTCTCTGAAAGCTTAGCAGCGTTACACAGATGTTAGCTATTACTAATACAATACCTGGAGGGAGTGTAACACAGGGATTACTGGTGTGGTCGCTGGAGTAAGAATGTCTGAGTTCGTATCATAGCTCCTTCAGTTACCAAATATAAGTCAACGGCCAGACATTTAACTCCTCTGAAACTTAGTTTCCTTATCTGCAAATGGGGAAGATAATAGTGCCTCCCTCACAGCCTGTTGGAAAGAGGAAACAAGAAAATGCATGTACAACACAGTGCCTGCCACGTGTTAGCTGTTCTACTATGCCACTGATAATGCTACCGCTACTGCCTTACTCCGGAAATTAGAGACCTCTGAATTAAGTCAGGGACTTCAGAGTTCAGCTGTTCATATGAGCCTCTGCTCTTAAAATACAGTTGTTTAGGAATTGAACTAAGCATGTAAATTTTAGCTAACAGCTATCATATTTTACAATCTCTCTAGAATCTATACATATTTGAACAAATTCACAGATGTACTCATGGGGAAATAAAATAATTGATGTTGTTTATAAATTTTGTTTTTATTTTTGAGGAGTTTTTTGCCTAATATGTCATTATTATAGAATATTTCTGTTGTTCATTCAACAAATATTTATTATGAGCCTGCTAAGGGCCAGGCACAATGCAGTATAATAAGCACTCTTGTTCGAACTTTGGTTCTTGTCTTCAATGGCCTTACCCTTCCTATCATAGATAGTGACAGGAAATAGATATATAAAGAAATAATTTTAAAATTAAATATTGAGGTGGGTAGAATAATGGTTTCTCCCCCCTCAAAGATGTCCACATCTTAATCCTTAGTACCTATAAATATGATATCTTACATGGCAAAAAAGATTTTGTAGATATGATCAAATTTAAGGACTTTGAGATGGGAAAATGAACCTGGATTATCTCAGTGGACTAAATCACACGGGTCCTTAAAAACAGAAAACCTTCCCCTGTTATTGTCAGAGGAAACAGTTAACTACAGAAGGATGGTCTGAGAGTTGCATTGTTGCTGGATTTGAAGGTGGAGGAAGGGGACTAGGAGACAAGCAAGATGGACACCCTCTAGCAGCTAGAAAAAGTAATGATTCTCTACTTGAGCCTCCAGAAAGAAACAAGCCTGCCAATTTTGACTTATAACCTGCAAAACAAGTTAGAAAAAAGTGACACATTTGTGTCATTTTAAGTCACTAAGTCTGTAGTAATTTCATATGGCAGCAGTAGAAAGCTAATTCAAATATAATAAATTCTCTTTACTTAAGGTCTATCTATGGAGAAACAGTTCTTCTATTTCTCCTAAAGTGTTAAGAATCACTTTCCAAAGTTGTATCAGAAGAGCTTCAAAGAATTTTCCCCAGAAGACACTCAAAAGTCATCATTCCAAAGTAGATTACATGCCCTTTCCAAGGCCAGCTTCTCATAAAGGGCAGGGGATTACTCTTAGACTTGTCATTTCTGAAGCTATAGATGGGGTTTTCCTCAGGTAAAGAATGTGGACTAGATTAAGGTTTGGACTGGATTAAGGATTACGGAAAGAGTAAGTGGATCTTAATAACATCCACAACAAAACATACTGATAATTCCATAAAAATCTATAATTGCTTTGAGATTACAATTCTAAATTATACTTTGGAAAAAATAAGTCCATCTTTTTGTTTGGCAAGAAGTGGAGCAGGTAGAAAGTCTATCAGGATATTGCTCTAAAGCTTGGCAGTCACAAGATAAATTCTCCCCATTTATTCAACAAATATTTACTGATACAGAAAACCCTGCAGTGAGATTGACTGTAATGTCAGTGATTTAAGAATGTTGCCTGTTTTCTTTCCCTAGGGTTATTTGAAACTTTATCCAGTTCTTTGCTGAATATCGTTGATGTTCCCACAGAACTTTATTTGTGAAGATATGCCACTTTTAGGCATTTTTCTAGTGACTTTACTTTTTTCTTCTCCTTCAAATTGCCCAGATTAAGAAATGCTTCAGCAAGGTGGCAGATTTTTAGTAATTATTTTATCTGGTTGATAGGTACTTAGGGGTTCATTGTACTATTTTCTCTAATTTTGTGCTTGAAATTTTTCGTATTAAAAAAAGAAGAAGAACAAGCAGGCTGCCACAGCCACAGCCCCCCCAGGCCAGTCTTTCTGGGCCTCCCATTTCTAGTCCCCATCCCCCTAGCTGGTCCCCGGATCTCACACTGCTGCCTCCACCTGGGCTTGAGGAGTTAACTGAGCAATGCAACACCTACTTCTTCCCCTGAAAAACCCACAAACAGTTTGTAGAAGAATTTAAAATGAATCTTCAGAAAGAACTGTTTTAGATTAAGGTACTTGCTTTGTACTAAAACCACAAATATACTGAAAAAGTTTTTAAAAGCTTCAGTAACAGCAGAAAACCCCCAAGTACAATAAGTGCATAGGTTAAAAGAAATTAGAGGTGATAAAAAAGAAAAAAAAAAGCTAAATAAAAAAATAAAGAGGCCAAAAATGATACCAGCAATGCTAGACATTGGAGTAGAAGAGAAAGTTGAGGGACCAGAAGAATTACAAATTAAATCAAGAACTCTTTGAGTTCTATCCTAAAGAAAAGAAAGATCCTTAATCTCAGGTAAGACCAAGATTTTTGTTTTTCTTTTTTAATATAGTGTATTATCGTGGAGCACGTTAAAAAGTATGAGAAGCTAAGAAACATAAAATTGATCACAGCACATCAATGAAGGAAAATATAGTTCAGAAGTTAAAATACAAAAAATAAGGAAAGGTTAACAAATAAATTATAATTCACAAGTATAATTCATGAGTATATTATCAATATCAAAAAGCATTCATATAAATCCCATTTTATGGATTAGAAAACTGAAGCTCAGGAAACTGGAGTAGTTTGATCAAGGTCAGTCAGTTTAAGTGTTGGGAACCTAGGTTTGAACTCTCCAGATATCTCAACAACATTTTGCTCTTCTCATTCTTTTTTTGGTAGAAATTACAATTCAAAAGTAATTTATTAAATTATGTGTATATATTAACTCAAAAATAATTCTGGCTTAAACTTACATACATTTAACAATGATGCCCCACTGAGTCTCATATTTTCATTACATCAATGATACTGTGTTCTCAAAATAAATTGCTATTATATGGGAAAACACTGCCTTAAAGTGAAACACTTTAAGTGAAACCCTTCAGTGAAACACTGAAAATCATTTTGTCTTACTATTGCACATAGAAGTTAGATTTTTGCATTTTTTCCTTATGTAAGCTATTATGTAGAATAAAAAGTAAGGCATTTTTAAATGAAAAAATATTTTTATTTACTTATTGATTACTGGAATGATTAAGTTTTGGTTTCTAATAAAGGAATCTAAGTTTGATTCATGTGTTTGAAGTGTGTCTCAAGTTAAGTTAATTAACTACTTTCTGGCCTAGACAGCCTACTTAGTAGCTTTTAATACTTACTTATTATTATATGAAACGCTATACCCAAAGTCATCTTTTTAAACATGAGTAATTTTCTATCTTGCACCTACTATGAGCCAAGTATATGTTCAATAAATAATTACTGATTTGAATCATCACGCCTAAAAGAGATTAGGTTTAATAAATTATAATTACAACTATGTCACTGTGACATAGTTTTTCTTTTGTGACCAAATTAGGCGCTAGTGAAAAGAGAGAAACTATAGCAATTATTTTAGCAAAGAAAAGTTAATACAAAGAATTGTTAAGCAGGCATTGAAGAACAGGAAAGGCAAAAACATGGAGGCAGTGATAATCAAAAGATGTAAAAAATACCAGCATGATAAGCATTACCTGGAAACTTGTTAAGAAGTGCAAATTCTCAGACTCCAAGCCCCTATTGTGGCTTACTGAATCAGAAACCCTGGCCGTGGGCTTTCAAAGCCCTCCAGGGAGTCTAACGTAAAAGTTTAAAAACCACTGCACTAAGGTAGGCTAGAGTGCCACAGATAGTAACACCAGGAAGCAGCCACCACTCCTGGGCCTGAGGAAGCAGAAAAGAGAGAGAGAATTACTAAAACTGAGAAAACTGGGGAAGGCCCCATCACACGCAGCTGAAACTCAGACTTCGAAGAACCAATCGCTGCTCACCTGGTACTGGTGTTTCTGAGCTCAAAGGAGGAACACCATAGACCCTGGGAACCAGAAATCTGAGGGAAAGGAACCCACAGGTTTGATCTGGTGTCTTGGGAAGGCACATTGAGATAGTTTCTGCAGGTGTTGGGAAGTCACTAAAGTGAAATCAGTGGCTGCTGCCAGAAGGACCTACTACTGCCTGAGTGAACTGTCACTGGAGTGAGACCGAGAGGCTCCAGAAACCCATGAGAGGCGAACAAGAAAGAGCAAGTCCCTTCCCCCTCCTCTTGGTGTGCAGTGCCTCTGGCTCCTCTACTGGCAGAGCCTAACAGGGAGCCAGATGTGTTTGTAGAATTTCACAGAGTGGGGTTGAAGCTGGGAGATAGTAGCTTAATATCTGTCTACTAGAGATAGTAGTATAAAGACCCTAATTGTAGTAAGACTGAGAGGTAATAGAAATAGCACATAATTTTTGGTATGTGTAATTGGGTACACATGGACATTTTCTGGGGAACTGATACCTAGGTAAACTTTTAGGCTTACTATACAAAACTATTCCTTTGTGGGAGTTTCTCCTGATGCAATTAATAAGCACTTAGGACATCAAGGACCTACACTGAATTCTTCTTAGCTTCCCAGCCAAAATCAAAAGATCACAGCCATAATAGCTGAGAATTGTTCAACAGTAGCAGCAAGCTCTGTTCCGGAGAGATGAGACTGGGTCCTTGAAGTCTTAGTGTCAAAGGAATGGACTAAAAAGAAGCTTACTTATAGCAGGACAGAGCAATCCAGAGCCTGCCTCAGAACGTGCGATTGGTATAAAAAGGTTGTTCTGTAATCACAGTCATTGATAAGAACAATACGAACATGATTTTTCACTTAATAAGTTTTGTGCAATTCCAGGGAACTAGAAAATGAATGGAAATGATCAGCTACTTCCTTCATCTTGTAAATCAGTGTTCTAGTAGTTGAGTGTCCAGTCAGTGTCAAGACCACACAAATCAATAAATCAGTGCTTTCCATATTCTTGAAAAGTGATCACAGTCACAGCTGTTCTGGGTGACAATCAAAAGGAACATTCCCAGGTATTATTGAATGGTTATCAGAAGTATGCCCAGTACATACTCTGGAAGATAAAGAACTATGAAATGGTCATTACTCTTAAAAGACCTTCACCTGTTTCTCATTTTATGTTTATATTTTGTCTTGTTTTTGTTTTCCAAAGGATATTGAAGAATCACAAAACCACACTGGCGAGCCTGTTGGAGATGACTACAAAAGGATGGGGACACTTTTTGGTGAACTGAACAAAAGCCTCGTCAACATGGGCTTCACAAGGATGTATTTTGGAGAACAAATTGTAGAACCAGTAATAGTCATCTTCTTTTGGGTTATGCTGTGGTTCCTTGGCCTACCAGCCCTTGGACTAGTTGCTATTCTTTGCCTTGTCATTATTTATGTGCAGCAGTAAAATATGGCCAAATGAACTATCATTTGACATTTGGTAGCCAGATACATAATTAGTGAAGTCATATATTTCACTACATAAAGGCTGAAAAGTTTGCCTTGTTTCAAATTGTGTGTTGTTGTTTTGCAATTAAATTTGTAAGTTGATGTTTAAAATTAAATTCACTCAATTTTAAGAGGGTTGAACATATATATAGTAGCTTATTCGTAACTCTTGTTTCACTACTGTGATCTGTGCCCACTTTTAAATACTCCTATTCCCATGCCAAACCTTAAATAACACCAAAAAGTGAGCAGGGAAAGTAGGATACAAAATTCAAATCAGACAATATAGATCTTGTAAAAGCTCTAATAAAACATTTTAGAAAAAAAAGCATGAAACAAGGAGCAAAAAATTTTAACTGGAGAATTGCTCCTCACTTATCCCAACCAAATAAATCCATATTTTCTGGGAAATAACTTGAGTTTCCATTGTCCCTGCTCAGCCAAAACTAATGTAAATGACAACTTCTATACACTACCTTAATATTTTGATGAAAATCAGTAAAGCTAGCACATTTTCTAAAGATTGAAAAGAAATATATTTATTATAACTGAGGAAACTTCCCAAGTTAAATGTAACTTTTTTATAATGTAATACTTGGGCTTGGAATCACTTCAGTATATCATTTGGAGTTTTAGACACTTTTGGTGCTAATTAGTTTTTGTGAATTTTTAAAGTATCATAAGCCAGGTCCATAGTTGACTGTACCCCATAGTAATGAATATTTTCCTTGTATTTTTTCCTAGATAAACATTTTCAGTGTATTTTTTTCAGAAATTTACATTTTTATAATTCTTTTATAGCAATTAGTCTAAGATTTTAAAAATCTATTTCCTATCTTGACATGGATTTTCCCCCCAAAATTGATTTGTATTATGGCTAAAATTCTTTATTATTCATTTTTTTTTAAAGAAAAAGCTCATTTTCTTTAATATCTGTATTAGAAAGAACAGTATTACAATATAAAACCAAATGCTTAAATTTGGAACTCAGCAGCCAATTGTATCATATTCCTCTGATGCTAAAGTCAAGTCAGTAATTGGCCAGGCATGTTATTAATGTGTCTTATTTCAACACTTTGGGGTTTTATATTGAAAAATAGCATTTCTTTAAACATATTTAGAAAATGAAAAATGGCTTACTGATACTTTGGATTTTGTTAAAAAATCTAAAATCTTTATACTTTGGTCTAAAAAACTTTCTATGTAGACAAAGGATAGGTAGTTGAGATAATTATCTAGAAATTTCAGTTAAATAGAGGAAGATAGAGCAATGGGTCATTTTTATCTTTGGCAGGGTAATAAAGTGTGTAAAATGTTTACTGTTCTACTTTATAAAGTTTTTACCCAATCCTGTTTTTAAAATTTATTCTGTATGTCCTCAGTGTCTTCTATCCTGAAGCAGAAAAATGATGAAAATGTTCAATTTAGATTTCTAAAATTAGATTATCCTGAAAAACAGTACCAATCAGAGGGCACTAAAAAATATTATTCCTTTGTGTAAATACAGATCTTTTTAAAGTTTGACTTTGAAAAAAGACTTTGTACTCTATCATTGTGTTTTTACTGGGTTTGCAATATTTTTAATAGTAACCTTTATGAACCTGGCATAAGTGCAAGTTATTTGAAAAGGTGTCATTATTCATGTCCAGTAGAGTTGCAAGGTTTTCAGTAGAAGTCATGAGATTTTGTATATCTGCATTCAATATTAAAAAGTGTATTTCTTTGTAATACTACTAGAAGTTTTAATTTCCTTTTGGAATGTAAAAAAGAAATAGTATGCATAATAATAGCTCTGGTTCCACCAGTGCCTAATATTGAAAATATTTTTAAAAGTAATTTTTAATTGTCAAATACTATGCATCTGTACACTGCTGTTAATAGGATATATATTAAATTCTATAAAGAAATGAGATATTTTGATGCTATCTTTTCTGCATATATTATTAGAAGAGCATACCAACAAATCATTTGCTTTAATAGGGAAAAAACAAACTTTGCTCATTTGATGGAAATAAAGTATTTTCTTTTATGAAAAATATTAGAATGCAAATTATACTGATGTCTTGAAATAAAAAGAAACTGGTCATTTCTTTGGTTCATGGTATAAGGAATTAATTCAAAAACATTCTCAATCATTTCAATCTCAGATACAAGCCAATTATAGAAACTACTATTGCTATGAATAAAGAGATAGAAATTATAGTGCTATATTATTAGATTTGTGTATGTATATATCACTCATACCTCAATTCAAAAGGAAAAGGTCAAGACCTATAAGTAAACTGACTGTAGATGAATAAATCCATTTTCACTAAAGGAAAAACTTAAGTTTTGTAGAATTCAGTTGTCTCATATGCTGAACTGTTATATACAAGGTATTTTTCCATTCTTGGCCACCAGTCAGATCATTCTTAGTTCACTAGTGTGCTGGAGCCAGCTTACACTGACTTGCAAAAGCCAACTGTATACATTTAATCCCTCTTTGCCTTCAATGACATCAAGTTGGTAGCCTGACACTGAATATGAGGGGAGTATTTACGCTATAAAAATTGGCAAACACAACAAATCAGGGCTCTTTTTTTGTGGGAAGCCAGTTGTTAAACATGTATCATCAGCGCATCACTGATTAGCCACTCTAGAGGCCACATTTCCATTTCTGCTCCTACAAACATAAAGGAAGCATATCAAGGCAAATCCCCACAGACCCATCCAAAATTGCATTTGAATCTTTTCTATGTGGGTACTATGGACGATAGTTGTCTTCTGACCACAGTGTGTCTCTATTTAATCACATGTTTTGATCAGAGAAAATCTTTCTGGGCTATCACTAAGCTGCCAATCCATTAAAGACCATCCAAATGATCAGGAAGTAAGAAACAGTTATGGAACTGAGAGGGCAAATTACAGCAGAAGGTCTGTTGTAAAGTATTAAGCTCAAAATAAAGCTAGGTATTGAGCGATCAAGGGCTGTTTATCTGGTTTGTGATTCTATAATATAATTACATATTTTAGTTATTTATAGTTATTTTAATTATTAATTTTAATTATTTTACAAATGTTTATTGATTTCAGTTTATTTTAGAAGTTTTCATTGTGAATTAATGGCTTGACAGGATGAAAGAAGAATTTTAAAAATCGGACTTTCAAACCTGTTAGTACTTCTAGTACTAGAATTGGCCAAGGAGAATATAAACTAATGTACAAACTGTGGCTTCAGGATTATTGCTGGACTGAATATTTTCTAAGTCCTATTTCTCTGCCATACAGTTGTGTTCATTTCACATGCTAGTAAGGTTAACAGTCAAAATCCTTCAAGCTCGGCTTTAGCAGTACGTGAACCAACAACTTCCGGATGTACAAGCTGGATTTAGAAAAGGCAGAGGAACCAGAGATCAAATTGCCAACATCCGATGGATCACAGAAAAAACAAGGGGATTCCAGGAAAACATTTACTTCATTGACTACACTAAAGTCTTTGACAATGTGGATCACAACAAACTGGAAAATTCTTCAAGAGATTGGAATACCAGAACACCTTAGCTGTCTCCTGCGAAACCTGTATGCAGTTCAAGAAGCAACAATTAGAACCAGACATGGAATAATGAACTGGTTAAAAACTGAGAAAGGAGTACATCAAGGCTGTATATTGTCATGCTGCTTATTTAACTTCTATGCAGAGTACATCATGAGAAACGCTGGGCTGGATGAAGCACAAGCTGGAATCAAGATTGCAGGGAGAAATATCAACAACCTCAGATATGCAGATGATACCACTCTAATTGCAGAAAGTGAAGAGAAACTAAAGAGCCTCTTGATGAGGGTGAAAGAGGAGAGTGAAACGGCTGGTTTAAAACTCAATATTCAGAAAACTAAGATCATGACATTTGTTCTTATCATTTCATGGCAAACAGATGAGGGGGAAATGGAAACAGATACTAATTTTATTTTCTTGGGCTCCAAAAAATCACTGCAGATGATGATTGCAGTCATGAAATTTAGAATACACTTGCTCCTTGGAAGGAAGGCTATGACAAACCTAGACAGTGTATTAAAAAGCAGAAACATCACTTTGCCAGCAAAGGTCTGTATAGTCAAAGCTATGGTTTTTCCGGTAGTCATATACGGATGTGAGAGTTGGACCATAAAGAAGGCTGAGTGCCAAAAAATTGATGCTTTTGAACTGGGGTTGAAGAAGACTCTTGAGAGTCCCTTGAACTGCAAGGAGATCAAACCAGTCAATCCTAAGGGAAATCAACCCTGAATATTCACTGGAAGGACTGATGCTGAAGCTGAAACTCCAATACATCAGCCACCTCATGGGAAGAGCTAACTCATTGGAAAAGACCCTGATGCTGGGAAAGATGGAAGGCAAGAGGAGAAAGGGGTGACAGATGGCTGGATGCCATCATTGACCCAATGGACATGAGTTTGAGCAAACTCAGGGAAATAGTGAAGGACAGGGAAGCCTGGTGTGCTGTAGTCCATGGTGATGAAAAGAGTCGGACACGACTTAGTGACTAAACAATAACAGTTTCTCTGCCCAACCCTTAATTTTTGACATTCCAGACTGTTCTTTCACCGGTCTACACATTACCTTGGGCAATACCACCACTCCCATGGCTTCACTTACCATTTCATACTAACAGCTCTCGAGTCTGCACCTCCATTTCAGAGAGTTCTATGCAGGATATTAGATTCATACATTCAACTGCTTGCCCAACATCTATCTGTTCTTGTTTATCCCTTAGTACCCAAAATATAACATGTCCAGAAAAGGAACTCGGCACCTTTTTCCCAAACATTTTCCTCTTCCTGTGTTTTTAGTCTTAGCACAGTCCACATGTAACCTATCACTCTTTCACCTTGTTCTTTTAGCTCCTAGAAAGTGCAAGTGAAAGTTAGTCTCAACGGTTGTGTTTGACTTTTTGCGATCCCATAGACTGTAGCCTGCCAGGCTCCTCTGTTCATGGAATTCTCCAGGCAATAGTACTGGAGTGGTTTGCCATTTCCTTCTCCAGGGGATTTTCCTGACCCGGGGGTCGAACCTGGGTCTCCTGCATTGCACACAGATTCTTTACCAACTGAGCTACTAGGGAAGCCCTTAGTGTTTTACCTCCTAAAAATACCTTTAATCTTCCCACTTTTCTCCATTCACAGTATCACTAACCTAGTCCACACTGCCATCCATAGATTGCTATCTTAGAATCCTCACTGACCTCCTGCCTTCATTTTTCCATGTTATAATCAGAATAATTTTTCTAAAATGTGACTGATGTCCTTGGCCTAAATCTTTTCAATGACTTCTTATTACCACTATGATAAAATGCTTAGTCCTTAGTATAGGTTTCATGAACCCCTCGTGAACTGGTTCTTACATACCTTACCTCTATGCATCCACCTTGCCAAGCCTCACTCCACTGATTGTGTTTTCAGCTGAGAGCTGTACTTTCTTCCAGAACTCTTTTACCTTCTCTCTTTAGCTCCTCCCCACCAAATTGACCAGCACATCCACAGCTTTGAGGCTTATTTAGATATTGTGTCCCCTGGGGAAATTTTCTCTGCCTCTTTTAAATCCTGTTTTGGTATTTCACAGGGCTTCCCTGATAGCTCAGTTGGTAAAGAATCTGCCTGCAATGCAGGAGACCCCGGTTCGATTCCTGGGTTGGGAAGATCCGCTGGAGAAGAGACAGGCTGTCCACTGCGGTATTCTTGGGCTTCCCTTGTGGCTCAGCTGGTAAAGAATCCACCTCCGATGCAAGAGACCTGGTTTGGGAAGATCCCCTGGAGAAGGGAACGGCTACACACTCCACTATTCTGGAGAATTCAACGGACTGTATTGTCCATGGGGTCACAAGGAGTCGGACAGGACTGAGCAACTTTCACTTTCATTTTTCACTTTGATACTTAATGTGCTTTCCGAGAACCCTGTGTTTCCCCTGTCCACCTTTGTCATGTTATATTGTAAAAGTTTATGGTCAGCTTCTTCCATCAAACAATAGGCTTCACAGGCAGAGACATGTCTGTCATGTTCATAATTGCATCACCTTACACAATGACTGGCATACAGTATGTGCTCAAAATCTTTGTCAACAAATAAATCAGCTTCATTTATTCATATTCTCCCTAGAGGGCATTCACAAAGAAGACCTAGAGTTGGTTGTACTTTAAAGTTTTTTGACTCCCAAAATATACCCTATTTGCATAAAGAGCATGGATTGATTTATATGTTATCAAGAGCTGTTTATTCACTTTCAATTGAAGAATATTGCTGTTTTTTGCATACATATACAGTATTGCTACTATATGCTTACATTTTTAGAAGAAAAATGTATTTTCAGCGTTGTGCTTGATGAAATCACTATTTCTCCAGAACACAAATGGTAATTCATGCTACCTAAATTTCTTTTTTTTCCAGTATTTTTCAATAGATCTTTATTTACTAAACTTTAATGTTTTAAAAATCTCAGAAATGTGAGCAGGAATTCTCATGTATCTAAGCTTGGTATTTTAGGCTCCTGAATAAATTCACAACTAGAGTGACCTAGCTGCCCAGATTATATATGTTAAATAACATGTGTATAAAATACTTTGTTATTCTTTCTAATAAATAATGCCCTTTCACAGCCCTGCATTCTGAGTCTCCCTTCTGACTCCTTACATTGTTTTCTACTTGTCAGTTAATTGCTGCCACATCAACTGTGGGTATAGTCACCTGAAAGTAAAAAGAGTGTGTTTTCCTCATCCTTATTGCTGGAGCAGAAAGCCAAGGCCTGATGGATGTACAGCTTCCCAGACAATAGAGTACCGGGAAAATCCAAATCTAGATGAGCCAAGCTGTAGTTCTTCTTTAAAATTATTGAATGAACTCAGCAGAAGCCAGCTAAGATCCAAAACTTGGTCATTCAAATGCTTATTAAATTTGAATCATTATTTTTTCAGCAAAGTTCAATCACTTAACCTTTCATTGACTTCATCAGCTGGAATACAGTGATTTTTACCACAAGACCATCAACCTTTTATGTTATGGGTTTACCCCTGTATTACAAGAGGCTAGTGGATGGTATATTTTTTAATGGGAGATTTTTTTAAGGAAAGAATGAAAATTCTATATACAGTATACTTATTTGTACCATAGTTGGTTCAAAACAAGATCTTCAGAATTATTTTTGTGGGAGGGGAGAATGAGATATATAAAAACTCAATATTTGAGACTATGTGCCATCTACAGAACTCCCTTCTCTGGTCTGTCAATACATTTTCCTAGTTTCACATATATATCAAAAATATTCATGACTATCATTATTTTCAGCTTTAAAAGGCACAACAGTATTATGTGTAAACACACCATACAAATAAAGGTGAAGAAGAAACAATTAGGAAAACACTTAGATGTTGGTTTGTAAAGATTAACCTAAATTAACCCTGCACAAAACCATAATGAGGATTTTTCATATAAGGTTTAATATAACATTGTTTAATTGTTAGACCAGTGGCTTTCAAAGGTTTTAGTTTGTTTTGCTTCAAGGGGACTATAAGTAAGTGATTATGATAAAGCTTAGCTTTATCTACATAAACATAAATGATAAAAGCAGAGCTGTTTTAGTTGATTTTGCTGTAGGACCCAGTTCCCTGGGAAGTTAGTAAGCAGGAAATTTACTAGGGAGTGCTCTGGAGAAAGATTCTATAAAGCGAGGAAAAGAAGTAGGATGGGGCAGCTCAGTACAGTCACAGCAAGGCCTCGGTGAGTCTACTGGGTGTTCTCAAACAGGAATGATCCTTCAGGATTGACCTATAGTTGGGACGGCGGAGCCCTCTTCAGCCAGAAGAAACTGCCAGAGAGGACTGATGCCTGGCGGTTGTCGGCTAGCCGCATTCCAGCAGTCATCAGAGAAGACTGGGTCTTCAGAACTTTGGTTCTAAAGGAAGGATCTGAGCAGCACACACCATCCACACACACTCCCTTCTTTTCTCACCTCATCTTCCATAACCCAGCTCTAAAGAGTACAGTATGAACATGACTCATTTAAATCAAACTCACTGGTCAAGATACTTTTAAATATTTTTCAAGGGGGCTTCCCAGGTGGCTCTGTAAAGAATCTCCCTGCCAAAGCAGGAGACATGGGTTCAGTCCCTGGGTCAGGAAGATCCCTTGGAGAAAGAAATGGCAACCCGTTCTAGTATTATTCTTGCCTGGGAAATCCCATGCCCAGAGGAGCCTGGTGGGCCCCAGTCCATGGGGTTGTGAGAACAGAACACAACATGGCAACTAATCAGCAGCCTTTTTAGTCTGCTGAGTTGCCTGCTTCTGTTATGAGATTTGGCCGTTAGATTATGACAGTTTTAGTTGGCTAAACAGCATGCCCAGGATTCAGAAAAGGCTTGAGGTTGCTACGAATAGGTGACAGATGATTGACAGAAAAGCTCATTACTTAAAATCAGGAGAAGGAAATCCATGAAATTTTGTGTGCGTTACTGCTTACACCAAAATTTATGCTAGTAGGTCCCCCAGGTAGTGCGTCACAAGACATCAGGACAAACCATCTGGACGTGTCTTAGGAGCCGGGTAAGTTTAAGCCTAGACGTAGGTAAGTGCTTTCCGCTTTCTGGCCCCTTTCTCAAGTTAAAGCAATTCTAATCCTCAGACTTTTGGAGCAAGTTGAAAATAAGATTTCCAATGGTAGAGCAGAACTCACTTGTAAAGAAACCATATTCCCCTTGCCCCCAGCACACTGCTGCAACTGATTTATGACTTGGAGATTTGGCCCTAATCATGGCTTTTCTATTTATTTTTAGCACAAAAGGTATCCGCAGCCAAATTTGGTAATTCAGTAGGCATGAACTTTCTCCAGTCTTGGCTCAGAATATTTGGGGTGCCCCTAAGAGTATTTTTACTTACTATTTTTATCCCTGGAATTTTTGGAGTGAGCAAGATCAAGCAATGCAGTGGCCCCAAGCTGGTTATATACTGAAACTATAACATTGTTTAGGCATGATTTCCCCCTTTGGTTATAGAAAAATATATTAGAACAACGTACAAACTTTCAGAATGATCTCTTTATGTTAGACCTGAATTTAAGACTTGGTTCTGCATTTATTGTATCTAACTGTACAATCTGTGTAAGTCATAACCACATCTCTTTAAACTCCAAGATTCTCCTCTGTAAAATGGGGTAACTTTATGTAAGACTGAATAAATTATTGCATATCTTATCATAGTACCTTACACGTAGCAAGCTTTCAATAAATGCTAGTCATTAAATATAAACATCCACATATAAGACAGGATATTCTTCACTATCCATGGATATACTTGGAGCCATAAAAGATGAGTATTTTATTGATGCCAAAAGATAGCTAAATACAAGGGAATTCTGTTACACTGCTATTCACAGTTCCTCATGATTAAAATCTTCAGCGAATTATCTTATAAACTTCAACTATTAGTGCTTCATGAATCAAAATGATCACAAAAATAAGGAATTTAAAAAAAAAGAAGTAAAGGATGCAAAGACTTGAATAGAAATAAAATATGCTCTGTGCAACCACACCTTCCTTAATGAGATGTCATTTTCTCTAAACACTTATTTACTGCAATACCATACATGTTTTGTGCTTCTTTGCCTTAGTAAACTTAGGTAGGGAAACACACTCACCAGTGCATTCACAGGTCTGCTGTGGATCTGAAGAGTTTACAAAACGGAATCAGTTCTAAAAATACCTCTCTAAGTTTTACTCCACTGTATAGGCTAGGTGAAGTGAAATTGTTAGTCGCTCAGTCGTTTTTGCGACTCCATGGACTGTAGCCTGCCAGGCTCCTCTGTCCATGGAATTCTCCAGGCAATAATATGGGTGTGGGGAAAGATTTCCTTCTCCAGGGGAATCTTCCAAACCAGGGATCAAACCCAGGTCTCCTGCATTGCAGGCAGATTCTTTACCATCTGAGCTACATGGGAAGTTTTTTATAGTTTATAGAATTGCAAACTATCTTGCTTTGATTACAAAGAAATTTCAGGTTAATCTGTTGGGGCTTATATGTTATATTATGCTTTCAACGTGCACCAGGAATGCTGTCACCAAGGTAAATATACCTGAACCCTAGTACTCTCACATGCTTCCCGGCTGGCTCAGTGATAAAGAGTCCACCTGCCAATGCAGGAGACATAGCTGACGCAGGTTCGATCCCTGAGTCAAGAGGACCGCCTAGAGGAGGAAACGGCAGCCTGTTCCAGTATTCTTGTCTGGAAAATTCCATAGACAGAGGAGCTTGGCAGGCCACAGTGCATGGGGTCACAAAGAGCTGGACATGATTCGGCAACTGAACACACACTCTCACATAAGAAAACTAGTACATGCAAATATACATGGATACATTCTGTGCACAGGCTAGTGGAAGCCAGTAAAGATTACTAGTGTATAATGTTTAAAAGAGTATTATTAATTTGTTCATAAAGTCTTATCTTTTTAGTCTGTAAAAACACACTAAAGGCTTCAACTTATTGTTCCATCCTGGGTTTCTCTTTCCTAGTTCCTTTTCTTTTAAGCCGTTCTCCCTCCCTGAAAAGTGAACATTCCTCAAATCACACATTTATGGCTGTGAATGTTTTATAATAAGTTATGGCATATCTTTAGTGCCATCTCCTAGTGTATTTCAAAACTGGTTCTCCCACATTTCCCTTAACTGTCAGTTTACGCTTTCAGATATTTTTATAAGATGCTCAGATAGAGCTCATGTTGGCAAAATACAGCTCTCCTCAGGCATTTCTTCCTTTTTCAACTTGTAGGAAACATTTCTTGAGAGCTGCATGTCTAGCTACCTGAGCACCACAATCTTCTCCCTCTGTAACAGAGATACGGAAATTTTCCCGTCCTGCCATATCACTGACGCCCAAGTCAATGACACGGGTTTTTTCTACCAACTTGGCAAAAGACCTATGCTAACAAAGGAGACATTATTTTTGTAATGCAGAAAGAGTTAGACATAAAAAGACCTGAACATTAATACTTGTTTTACATTTCGGATGCCTTACTGATACCACTTACTAGTGCTAGGCGCTGCTGTTTCGTCTCGGCCAAAGAAAGATGAACTGCTATTAACATGATCCCTTTACCAAATGAGTCACTTCTCTCTTCAGCAAGGCCTGTCAGAAATGGTCATACCAGGAAAAAGATGATTCTAGTAAATTCTCGAAGTATATCTAAACTTCGTATTTAATCTCTTCACTACCATCCAGTCAAAGAGCAGGGCTGTCGCTCCACCTGCCCGGCTTCTCTATTTCTCCTAATGCTGACTGTGCCTCCAGTTCTATGCAGAGTTTTCTGCCTCCCAGAACCATGTTTCTCAACGCAGATTGCATTGCAAGATTAGATTAATCTTCAGAGGAGGCCTAGAGAATGGACAATGATTTTTTTTAGTAGGTTTGGCACATGGAATCAGAGCAAGACTAAAAGGAAACTTTCTGTGAGGCACCATCTGCTGCCAAGCTTTTTCTTTCTGGAACAACGAACATCATCAGCATGAATTCATGTTTAGCCTAATATAAATACAGATAAATAAAAACAGATAAAGATAAATAAATAAACAGATAAAGAAAGAAGTATAGATATGAGTACATACAAGAGGTTACTGTTGAAAGAGTTCAGGTCATGCCACCCCTAAAATATATCACTTGTGTACATTGATTATTTTGAGCTGAAAGCACTTACAAAGCAGCCAATGCTAAGGAGGTTTTCTCTGAACTCCCCTTATCTGCCTAAAGACAGATCCTCTAAAAGGAACTCAGTTGTCATAAGTTTCCTTGACAGGAGTTTCATCAACCAGGGAACACTGACTCCTGTCAGATTAGTGAACCTGACAGCCAGACAAGCTTTGAAACATACCACCAAACATATGTCCCATCTGTCCTTCTAAAAGCCCACTCACCCTCCCTAAAAATCATTTCCTCAACTGCCTGCATCGCTTTCCCCTACTAAGATGGCATCACGCGCGTGCTGAGTCGCTCGGTCCTGGCCAGTCGTGTCTGACTCTTTGTGACTCTGGGTTGTGGCCCGCCAGGCTCCTCTGTCCATGAGATTTCTCAGTCAAGAGTACTGGAGTGGCTTGCCATTTCCTCCTCCAGGGGATCTTCCCAACCCAGAGATCTAGCCTACATCTCCTGCGTCTCCTGCATTGCAGGTGGATTCTTTACCTGCTGAACCATCGGGGAACCCCAATTAAGATGGCATGTACGTTCTCAAATCTCACCAATTTAGGGGCAAAGGTATTCAATTTTATTTTCTGTGTGTGAAATATTAAAGTATAATGAATTTATATACCTTTATCCTGTTAGTCTGCCTATTGTCAGTTTATTTCACAGACACATATTTCCAAACTGAGAGCACCCAGAGGTAGCAACACCCCAGTGGTAACCACTGCGATAGCACACCTTTGTTTCTGAGGTCTTCCTCTCAAGACACCGGGGAAAATATTTGACAAATTCAGATTAAGGATCGTTCTAGAACATATCTGACTGGTACTCCTCACACCTGTCAAGGTCATCAAGAACAAGGAGATTCTGAGTAACTCCTCCAGACAAGTGGAGGCTAAGGAGACATGATTATTGAATATATGTGGTATCCTGGAAAGGATTGTGAAAGAAAAAGAACATTAGGTAAATAAAACCAAGGAATTCTGAATAATATATGTATTTCAATTAATAAGAATTTATCAATATTGGCTCATTAGTTGTGACAAATTACTATACTATAAATATAAGATTTTAATAGGAGAAACTGGATACGGGATATATAGGAACCATATGCATACTCTTTGCAACTTTTCATAAATTTCAAGCTATTCTAAAACTAAAAGTTTGTTTTAGGGTGGGACGCAGAAAACTGGGAGGGAGGCTCACAAGGGAGCGTGTATATGTATATTTATGGCTGATTCATGTTGTTGTATGGCAGAAACCAACACAACATTGTTGTGCAATTATCCTCCAATTAAAAATAAACTTTTTTTAAAAGTTTGTTTTTAAAAAAAAGCAATTTAACACATTCTACTAAATCCTTAGTCATGTCAGTAACTGTGTATTATCCCCTTTACTATAAATGTAATTTGTGTTACCAGACAACATGAGTTCTTAATAACTTCTCCTTTTGTCCTCTTCTTTCCATGTATTATTTTATAGTAGCAATACAAAATTCACAATAATTCACTCTTCTTTGAAAATTTATTGATTCATTACTTTCCGTGTATTTGACTAATGTTTAATAAGTTTCCAGGGGAAGGGCATAGGAATCTAAATGTTCTCATACAAAGCAATGAGGTCGTGCCCAAGAGAGCCTTTGGGTTTGACATATACTCCTGTACTTCTAGTGGTTCCTGCTGGGTGTGGGGTATACCTCCAGAAGGCCCTGAGAATGGACACACTGCGACTGTCTCAGAGTCTGCTGGCTCAGGGGTCCTGAAGAGCCTCACTCCTGTTGAGAATTCTCGCCTGCTCAGGACACAGCAAACTGGAACATCATCTCCTTCCACCACCAACCCCCAAAGAACAGCCTGAATCTCAGAGCTTACCCAGAAGAGAGTTCCTAGACTAGAACTATCTTTAAAACTCTTTCCAGAGAGACCTCCCAGGTTCATATTGATTTGACTCTGTGGCCTGAAGGAACCTGGAGAGGAAGGATGCAGGGATGGGTCCTGCAGCCTGGCAACCTTCTTTTGCACTCATGACTACCCGTGGAGGCATCCTCAATATATCTGCACCGAGAGGCCCTCCCAGGGGAGGATAACAGGTGCTGGGTACTCTCTCTAGTGTAAGGCTTTCCCAGGCTTGATAACTGCTTGTGACAGCAACACCTGTTCTTCTCATTAAGCTATCTGTGCTTTTTGAGAAGTCGAAACTATTTCTGCCTGAATATCTTCAGTATACTCTCTACCATTTTTTGAAAAACCTTTGAGAAGTATAGAGTCAGCGACTCTAACTATCCATTGGTGATTCTGGAGACGATCTGTACACTGAACAGGTGAAAAAGGAATTTTGCTTGCATATGTTCTTCCCTCCTGCCCTCAAGGAAGCCAGCTGTGCCTGGATTATTCTTGTTTGTCAGTGTAAGTTTAAGCACTCAAAGGGATAAGACATTACCAGATAAGGTTTAAAAAACATCTTGACCCTAGTTAAATTTAAATTAATTGGGTTATAGTTATATATTATGTATATAATTTATTATGAATATTTATTATATTTATTTAATTTTTAAATACATTTTCCAGAAGACATAGTAAGGTGTTAACAGTGGTGACCTCTGAGTGGTAGGTGTGTTCTTATTTAATCATTTTTGCTTAGTTTATTTTCTATAATGCAGTCCATGTCCACTAAAAACAAAAGGCTATTGTTTTTAATCTATGCTAATTTACGCATTTCTTGCATTAAATTTTTCTACCTTCTATCTGCTCCCTGGCTGACAGAAAAGTGATTTCTTTAAAGGATAATCTTTTAATGAAACAGAAAAGCTGCAAAAGTACATACCAAGAATGCTAGTAAACTGAGTTTTTACTCATTAAAAAAATGCTTCTCAAAGTTTTCCATGAGGTACTGGCCTTCAGGATGGAAATTTCCAAACTGTTTTCACTTACTACTATAAAAATTGCATGAGTGATCAGGCCTGAACACAGATGGGGAAAGTTGGCGATGCTTAGATGACAAAAAGGATAATAAGGCCCATACGCTGAGCTGTTTACTTTAGACTGCACCTGGTCCAAGCAGCCCCAAAGTGCTCCAAAGCCAACGTCATAATTGGTTTGTTGGGAAATGAGCTTAATGTCACAGAAAGGTCAGTTGTAACACCGAAAACCATCTGAACTGAGAACTTCTTAGCACTGTACTTTGAACACAATGTTTATACAGTTATTTTGTTCAACTGTTTGCATTGCTGTTGTTTAGTCACTAAGACATGTCTGACTCTTTGCAGGCCCATGAACTGCAATACACCAGGCTTTCTGGCCTTCACTATCTCCAGAAGTTTGCTCAGATTTATGTCCATTGAGTCAGTGATGCCATCCAAACATTCACCATGAAGTGATGGGACCAGATGCCATGATCTTAACTTTTTGAATGTTGAGTTTTAAGCCAGCTTTTTCACTCTCCTCTTTCACCTTCATCAAGAGGCTTTTTAGTTCCTCTTCACTTTCTGCCATAAGGGTGGTGTCATCTGCATATCTGAGGTTATTGATATTTCTCCCAGCAATCTTGATTCCAGCTTGTGCCTCATCCAGCCTGGCATTTGGTATGATGTACTTCCCTGATGGCTCAGATGATAAAGTGTCTGCCTGGAATGCAGGAGACCAGGTTCGACTCCTGGGTTGGGAATATCCCCTGGAGAAAGAAATGGCAACCCACTCCCGTACTCTTACCTGGAAAATTCCATGGACTGAGGAGCCTGGTAGGCTACAGTCCATGTGGTCGCCAAGAGTTGGACATGACTGAGAAACTTCACTTTTCACTCTACATATAAGTTAAATGACCAGGGTGACAATATACAGTCTTGACATACCCCTTTCCCAATTTGGAACCAGTCCATTGTTCCACGTCTGGTTCTAACTGTTGCTTCTTGACCTGCATACAGGTTTCTCAGGAGACAGGTAAGGTGATCTGGTATTCCCATCACTTTAAGAATTTTCCACAGATTGTTCTGATCCACACAGTCAAAGGTTTCAGTATAATTTGAAGCAGAAGTTTTTTGGAATCCCCATGGTTTTTCTGTGGTCCAATGAATGTTGGCAATTTGATCTCTGGTTCCTCTCCTTTTGCAAACCCAGCTTGTACATCTGGAAGTTGGTTCATGCACTGTTGAAGCCTAGCTTGAAGGATTTTGAGCATTACCTTGCTGGCATGTGAAATGAGTTCAATTGTATAGTAGTTTTAACATTCTTTAGTATTGCCTTTCTTTGGGATTGGAAAGAAAACTGACCTTTTCCAGTACTGTGGCCACTGCTGAGCTTTCCAATATGCTGGCATACTGACTTTAACAGCATCATCTTTTAGGATTTTTCAAAAGCTAAGCTGTAATTCTATCACCTCCACTAGCTTTGTTCATAGCAATGCTTCCCAAGGCCCACTTGACTTCACACTCCAGGAAGTCTGGCTCTAGGTGAGCGATCACACCACTGTGATTATCCAGTAATTAAGACCTTTTTTTGTGTAGTTCTTCTGTGTTTTCTTGCTACCTCTTGTTAATCTCTTTTGCCTCTGTTAGGTCCTTGCTGTTTCTGTCCTCTATTTTGCCCATCTTTGCACAGAGAGAGTATGTAGTTAATGCATTATAAATAAAGCTCATGTTATATTAATTTGGCTCCAAATTTCACTTGACTAATTTTGGAAGTTCTATATAAGGATTCTAATTCTTTTGTTTGAAATTTTTTTTCTCTATTTCATGAATCAAAAGAAATTCAAGGCAAAAGCAATGTGACAGAGACTATTCATCATCATCAAATATGCGTGTGCTTCTGCTCATGTCATCGCATTCCCTATAGTCAGGTTGGGGCCATATATCAAGTTCTAGTCAATACATTGTGAGTAGAAGTGATGAATGAAATAGTCATGCTGAGATGAGATTGTTAAAAGTCGGGTGTCCTTTTCAAGCCCTCTTTTCTCTCCCAAAGCAACTTTGAATAGTACATGTTCCAAATCTATAAGAAGATATCTCAATCATTATTGAACTATGTTGTGAATGCAAAGTAAATATTTATTGTGTTAAGTCTCTAAAGTCTGAGGATTAATCTATTAATTAAGCACAGCAAAGCAAAAAGTGACTAATTCATACTGCTGATACTTCAGTTAAATATTTAAAAGTACAATTTTTATGTCCTAAATAAATTATCTTTATCCTTACTAGAAAGTAAGCTATTTCAATAACAAATAAAAGCAAATGATACTAGAATATTTAAATCTAGTCAATGTAACATCATACTGAACCTCAGTTAATTGTGATCTAATGGGTAAGACTTAAAGAAAAATAGCTTCAAGTACAAAAAACCTTGAGGAAAAATTAATGAATGCAAGTCAAGCTCAGAAAAATCCAGGGATTAAAAGAAATGATAAAATAAGTTCATGATTTTATGTGAAATTCATTATCAATTGATGTTTTCTAAAGTTAAATCCATAACTTAAAAAATAATTCATGGAAGAAAAAAGAAAATATTCAGTATTTAAATAAGCACATTCCTAATTTTTGGAGGCTAAAATCTGAGATAAATAATGTTTTACACATGGCAAGACTTCGTTATGTACATACTAAATAATATAAAATTGGATTTCTAAGTCCAACCATTATTTTTTAGACATCTTTTCACATGTGTCTTTTGGGTTGGAAGATTGTTGAATAAGGGAGGTGAAGAGGATGAAGCTGTCGAAAGAACAAGTGAAAAAAATGGGAATTAAGAAAACTAGCAACAAGGAAAAATCAGGAAAAACTGGTAAAGCAGTGGAAAAAAGAAAGAGCTAGATTATTTTATTAATAAATAAAGGGGGAAAAGTGAGTATTGATCACAAATTCAATCCCATTCAAAAAGAAAAAAGGCCAGTGAATATGTTATTTTATTTTTTGCCAGCAGGTGGCAGCTCTCACTAAATGTATAACGGAGATGTTCTGCGTATTATTGTACTATTCTCAGGCAGACAATCCTGAGAATTTAATACAGGCTCTCACATGAAAATGGAAAAAAAGGAAGAAGCCAAAATTTTATATCAGTCATTTCTTTATACAGCACTAAAATAGGACTTTTCAAAATTGTTTAATTGTAAGAAAAATATAAAACAATTACCTTCTAGGGGTACAATAGAAACAAAATAATATTTCCTCTAATAAAACAATTTTCAGTTACTTCTTTAATTTCTTTTTGTTTTGTTTTGTTTGTTTTTGTGAACTTTGAGTTGTCAGAACGCATTGGTGTACTCTAGGTCAGATCATGAAATGCAAGGATTGGATGGATGGGACTTAGCATTATCCTAATCACATAAAAAGGGTTAAACACACACAAAAACTACTGTGTATTTCTCAAGGGTACATATATCTTTAAATAAGTATCAAGAAGGAATATTGAAAGGACATATATGCATTAGTTCTAATGTTTATGAAGGAGAGGGAATGGGATTAAGGATAGAAGATGGAATAAAATAAAGTATATTTCGATTTATCCATAAATATGTCATAGTTTCTGTTACTTTAGTAAACAGCATATTTTTATTACACTTCCAATTGCTTGTTATGGTACATACAGAAATATGGTTGATTTTTGTGTATTGACCTTATAGCCTGAAATTCTGCTAAATCCACTTATTGACATTAGTATTCTTTTGTAGATTCATTCAGATTTCCTATCTACAGGTTCATGTCATCTTTGAATAAAGACAAGGATTGACTATCATCAATCTGTATATATATGACGTCTCTCTCTCTTTTGTCTACTTCACTGTCTAGAATTTTCAGTTTAATAGAAATGGTGAAAGCTGACATCCTTGCCTGTTTTTTAATCTTAGCAATAAAGTATTCACTCTTTCATCATTAAGTATGATTATAGCTGCAGGTGTTTTATAGAGTTTCTTTATCAAGTTGAGAAAGTTTCCTTCTTTTCCTAGTTTGCTGAAAATTTTTATAACAGATGTTAAATTTTGTGAAGTACTTTTTTCTGTGTCTTTGGAAAGGGTTGTATGGTTTTTCCTTTATAGTCTGTTGATATGGTGAATTACACTGATTAATTAGCCTGAACCAAGCCTACAGTCCTGGGAGAATACAACTTTGTTATGATGTTTTATCCTTTTTATATATTTCTGGATTTTATTAGCTAATATTTTTTTGAAAATATTTGCGTCCATGTTTATGTGACATAGTGTTTTCTTGAAATGTCTTTGACCTGGTATCAGAGTAATGCTAGTCTCATAAAGTGAGTTGGGCAGTATTCTTTTCTCTTCTATTTTCAAAAAAATTTGAGTAAAATTGGAATGTTTCTTCCTTCTTCCTTAAATGTTTGGAGAATTTACCAGTGAAGCCAGCTGAACATGGAGTTTTCTTTATGGAGAAGTTTTTAACTACAAATTCAATTCAATCTATTGATAAAATATCTGCCATCCAACTGGGATGTTTGAAGCATTTATATTTAATGTAATTATTTATGTGAAGTGTGGAAGTGTTAGTCACTCAATCATGTCTGACTCTTTGCAACCCATGGACTGTAGCCCACCAGGCCCCTCTGTCCATGGGATTTCCCAGGCAAGAATGCTGGAATGGGTTGCCACTTCCTTCTCCAGGGCATCTTCTTGACCCAGGGATGGAACCCATGTCTCCTGCACTGGCAGGCAGATTCTTTACCCCTGAGCCAGCAGGGAAGCCCCATGGTGGAATGAAGAGGGTTCTTATTTCTCCTGCCCATCCTGAGCCTTAGGCAGGCCATGTGTGCCCGGGGCCTTGGGTAGGCTTTCCCAACCCTCCCAGCTCTTAGAATCAACCTCTTGAGAGTCCTGCACTAGAGAAGGTTTTCTGCCCCTCCTCCATCATCATTCTGCTCCTCTTGTTACTCATGGCAAAATTCATGGTCGGGCAGAGGGGTTTCTTGCCCTTCTCACTGTAGCACGTGGCTTTTGCTTCTGTCTCTTCCTTAGGAGCACTGTACCTTTGCCTGGGCCCTGGTAGTAGAATGGTTTCCTGCTCATCTCCCAGGGGTGTATAGCTTCTGCTTTGGATGTAAGAAGAGTCTAGAAAATGCAGAGATTTTCACTAAGGAGCATGCTCTCGGATCCTCTGGTCTGTACCCAAGATCATACTCATAGTCATTTTTGTGAACACCAGGTAGAGACCAGTGGAAAAGAACTGATAAATGAACGACTCCAAAGTTCCCAAAGACCCTAAACTGCCACTGGACTTCACACTCAGCCTTTAAGGATTTGTTAAAACTTCAGTTGTTTTCTTTTTCCTGCTTTTATGACACCAACCTCTTCCATCTGTGATCTGTGAAAGGTGAAACAGATCATACGTGCCATCTCTCCTTGGAGACACTTTAGAATTTATCTGTTTGCCTAGCAACCTCACTCCTTTGATAGGTTTGATAAATTAGGATATTACCTAACCTTTTCTCATGGTTAGGATGCAAGTGACATTTGTGTGTGTGTGTGGTAGGGAGATGTGCTAGGAGATAGATGGAACAAGACTGGCAAGATGTTGATAATTGTTAAATATGAGGGATAGCAGATGGAGATTAATACTTTTTTTTTCTAATTCTGTATATGTTTTAAATTTTCCAGAATAAAAATTTTTGAATAGTTGCTTGAAGATTGAAACACATTAGAGATTAGGCTTCATATTCTAGAAACTGCTTTGTAATTAATATTTATTCTAAAATAGAATAGTCCTTGATAAATTGGGTTTATATAGTAAAGGATTTTACCTCTGATAGCAGAAGAACGTTAGAAAGAATGGTGAGGAATTTGCCCTAATAATTAACTCATAAACTCTGATTACTGCATTTCCATCCCATGATCTCTACACTTAGCAATCTTCTTGTTTGCCAATGTTGTTAATTTCACTCAGTGTAAAGGTGTTAATTTTATTGTCAACTGAACTTTGAGTCTTTTGGTTACCAGCTATTACAGATACTTGCGAAGATTTCAATCATGGGAGAAAGGACCCCAATGATGAAAACTTATGAAATACTCCAGCCCATAAGAAAAAGATTCTCCCACCCCTCTTTTTTTCTTTTTTTAATTGAAATAGAGTCGATTTACAAATTTGTGCTAGTTTCAGGTATCCAGTTTGCAACTGCCACACCCGGCACCTGAGTTCAGGCCTGCATTGTTTAGCCTGCATTGCTGTTGCAGCACTACAGTTGGTCCCCGTGACTCTGGTATCTAATATATTGCTGTCAGAATAAGCTTCTTACCATGCTGCTCTAATTATGTCACTACAGAACATGATTTTAAAGTTCTGTGTAGCTCCATTGCTTGCCAAATTAAATACAAACTTTTCAACTAGTTTTCAAGACCATCTAAAACATCCCAAATCTTTCTAGACTTGCTTCACCCTAATCCTTTATTCATTCATTCAATAAATGGGCAGCAGTAACTATGAAGTACCAAGGCACTGTGCTGGAATGAACCAGTGATCTAATAAAGAAAATGTCTTTTTGAGTTCTGTAAACCACTCTGCAAATTAATCAAACTGAAGGAAGAGGTCATGGGAGCCTTCATTATATAACCGGTTGGTCAAAAGCACAGATAACAACCTCAGATTGCAATGGGCATAGGAAGCAGGGAGGGATTGGGAAGTCTTGTGCAACTAAGCCCTTGACTTGTGGAATCCAGTGACATCTCTAGGTAAAAAAAAAAAGGTAGAAATATAGAATACCCAGCTGGTGTCAAAGAATTGCTTGTTAGAGGTATGGGGAATCAAACTCCTCACCCTGCAACTTAGTATTGGGTGCTCAAAACTAAAAAGAACCCCTACTTTACAAACTGGAAAACTGAGGCAACAGAAAAGCTAAGTGCCTCGCCTGAGGCTACGTAAGTGGTAGAACCGGCATTACAAACCAAAGCAACTGGTTCAAGAGTCCACACTCTTAACTATGGAATTAATAGATGAGAAGGTAAGAGAAAGAATTACAAGCAGATGAAACAACACATGAAAATACCCTGTGGGCTTGCTGAGAGTGGGGCCTCAATGTCCCGGGTGGCTAGAGCAGAGAGGGGAAGTGAGCATGAAGATGTCTCTGAGAGGAAGCAGAGGCTCATCGCGCAGAAGCTTCCAAACCAGGCTGTGGAATACTGTCTACTCTGAGAACAATGGGATGCCATTTAAGTGTTGTAAGTAGGGACTAACAGGAGTTTTGAAGATATTCTGGTCTCAGTGTGGAAAAGAGATTAGAGAGAGGACTAGAGTGGGTGTGAATAAACTAGTTACTGCTGATGTTCACATGAGATACGTTGATAGGTGGACTATGATAAAAGTCAGCTGGAAGAAAGAATGGCAGGTTGGAAATACATGCCTTATTGCATAACACAGAAGTCCTTTTCTAGACTTTTGTACTTGGTCTAAATATTTCCCATAAGAACTCATCTCCAATCTTATACTGGAAGTCAACAGGAAAATAAATTCCTACTTTAAAGAGATAATATTAGATATTATGTTTTGTAGCTACATTCTGCTTTTACAAATGAGAAGAGGCATCCAAGCAGTGGTGTTAATACTTTAATAAACAATAAATAACTTGGAAAGTACTTGGCAGAACATGGCATGTATTAGTCACTCAGTAATATTTATTAGTTTTATAGTTAATGTTGCTATTTTTTACAACCATTATGTTAACAATAAGAATTCAATAGATGTTTATTCAGTGAGTTCTATGTGTCCGATGTTGGCCTAGATTTGGAATATAAAAATAACTAAAATACAATCCTATGTTTCAGCTCTTATGTTCATATCCTACTGATGATTAACTTAGTGAAAAGCTACATTACAACGTGGGAGGTAATTGCAGCATAATAAGGGTTAAAGCATTACTTTTAATTGTGTGAGAATCCAAGCCTTATTACACTCAATTGGTTTTAACATAGGGATTTTCATAGCATATACACGGTAAAAATCAATACTCAAAGCTAAAAGCTTCTGTGGTTCAAAGTTCAATAAAATAGTTATGCTTTTATTTTAAGAGCAATCTGGATCCCAGAGAAAATGTAACCAGATAATAGGTTATAAAACCGAATTTTATTTGGATTTTTATGACTGACTGGGAGAATCCATGCTTACAAGGATTGTTTTTGTTTAGATTAAGACCACAGCCACTTCATATTAAGTAAGCATGCATATGTGCTCAATAGTGTCTGACTCCCTGTGACCCCATGGACTGTAGCCCACCAGGCACCTCTGTTCACAGGATTCTCCAGGCAAGAATACTGGAGGGGGTTGCCATGCCCTCCTCCAGGGGATTGTCCCAATCCAGGGATCGAACCTGCATCTCCTTTGTCTCCTGAATTGCAGGCAAAATTTTTACCCACTGAGCCACCTGGGAAGCCCCACATTAGGCGTAGTGTTAAATATATTAAACCTGAGAAGGTTTTCTGATATATGTGGTAGAGGACATTTCCTTTCTGCTCAGCATCCTTTCCTTTGGATTAGTGTGGAAGTTCATCCATTCCATATTAATATTTTCAGTCCATGCAAAGCAGGTAAGACTGTCATGACTCAAACAAAATCAATTAAAATATCTCCAGATCATCAGAGATTTCATATCAGGTCACTAGGAGGGAGTGTGATGTTCTCTTTTTCTGAACAAATGACTTGTAAAATGAAGTAGATTTGGAGCAACAATAGGCATCTTTTCGTTATGGTCATCTCTTTCTAAGAAGGTCAGGCAAAGATGGGTAATCTGAGTGATGGAGAGAAATAGAGTCCTAAGGACATCATTTCAACCCTTGTATCTATCTGTGCCTTAAAGTTCTAGCTCTTCCCATCAAAATTTCCACATACATGAACCAAAACAATATGCTTTCTACTTCAGCTTGTAGGATTTGAGTTTCTTTTGTTTGCAACCAAATGATCCTGACCCCTACATGCTGGTAGTACATAACATTTATTGCTGTTATTATTTCATAAGTATTCAGCAGCAGTAATCATTATGCAAAACACTGTACAATATAAAATAGTTTTAGCACCACAATTCCTATCATCTAGGAACTTATTTAAATTAAGTCATAAAAATGAGAAGGCTATTCATTTGCCAGGAAAGAAGATGAGGTAAACAGAAAGGGAAAGATTGTGATCTCTCTGATCACTGATCTCTCTGATGGGCTTTTCCTTACATATTGCTCTTACCCATTCAGAGGACAGCCTGCAGTTATTTTACTAGATTAAATCAAGAATGAAAAGGTAGAATAATGTCTAACAAGAAGATAACTCAATTGCCGTATACTCATAAAACTAGAATACAATAGCAGTAAAATAAATGAACCACAGCTTCACACATCACATTGATGAATCTCGAACACGATGTTGAGTGACAAAGCCATTTCAGAAAACTATAAATAACACTTAACATACCACTAGAAGTATATACAGATAGAATATAATGAAAAGTGAGGAGATAATAAAACTAATATTCAGAATAATAGTTACCCTTCGTAGGAAAGGGGAGAGACGTTATTGGAGAGGCGCAGACAGAGGCTCTCAGAAGCATGGTTAATGTTCTATTGCTTAATCTGGGGTGAGAGCACACAGGTGTATTGATTCCTATTGGTGCTATAACAACATACGGCAAACCTAGTAGCTTAAAACAATAAAAGTTCATTATCTCACAGGCTGAAGTTCAGAAGTCTGAAATGGGTCGTATGGGGCATAAATTAAAGTGTTGGCAGAGCCGAGAGTTTTCTGGAGGATCGAGAAGAGAATATATTTTGGGGCTCTTCCAGTGTTCAGAGGCTGCTGTGTGTCTTGATTTCTAACCATGCTGCTCCAGCCTGCTTCTGTGATCACATGTTCTTCTCTGATTCTGACCTTCCTACCTCCCTCTTTATAAGAACCCTTACTATTGCACTGGGCCACATAGATAATCCAGCTATACTGTACACAGCTATAATCTATCCACACAAGTGAGGATTTATATGGCTAGGGGAAATACATTATATGGACTGGCAAGCATAGACAGATGTTGCCTGGAAGCACTGAGCCATTTGGTTTGGAGCCAGCCCTAGTAGGGGAGATTGAGACCACCACGGACTCAGAGACGGGGATAAAAGTCCATTATAGAGTAAACACTCATTTGTTGGCAAGTCTGTAGTGCAGGATAGGTGGCAGACATTTTTCTGGAAATCTAGCCTTGGCCTAAAAACCCAACACAATTTTAGAACTCACTAGGTACCTTGAACTGCAAGTAACAAATCCAAAACCTAAAAACTAATTGAAAGACAAATAAAGCAACCTACCACCTAATATCAGGAAAGGTACTGTTTTAGACTTGCTCCTTAGTTTCCCATGTCCAGCCTGGTGTTAGCCTCCTAGAACAGTGAAGAAAAAAGTGCTTTTGAAATTATATTTGGACCTAAATCATAACTTTGCCACATTTTTGTTTTGTGAGCTTGGACAATGCCTAACTATTTTAACTTCAGCTTTCTCATTTGTAAATCTAATTTCCTCACTGAGAAAGAAAAATGAAATAACTAATTTAAACTTTAAGATTCTAAAAGGCTATGAAACTATGTTTCTGTCCTTAATGAAACTGGTGTTGATGGTGAGGGGTTGACAGTGTTACCACCTTAACTATAATCAATAGAATAAAGACATTAAAAGAAAAAGAAAATGCTAGAACGGCATCATGAAAGAGGAGTCTGGTGGAGCGGGCCTTCTTTCCATTCAATAAATGACTAGCAAAGACAATTACATTAGAAATAATATTAATATTATACTAAAGCAATCTACCTTCTAGGCAGTCATCCTAGTTAACCAGTGAATCTAGCCCTTCTTCCCAGGTGCATAATTCATAAAATATGTTAATGCCACAGGAGACAGTTAACCAAGTCATGCTCATTCTCATATACACCAAACAACAAAAAACATGAAATTACTAAGTCGATGGTCTCAAGATTATGTTTCTAATAATTGCAGGCAAAACGCTAGCATGAGTTCACTTCTTGTCAAGGCTGTTGGTCCAAAGGCATGACATTATAGGAAAGGAGGAGAAAAGAGGCTAACTTAGAATATTATGAATGAGTCAACTAGTTATCAGTAACCTGAATTCAAACAAATGAACAATCTTACATCACATAAGCCACTTTTTTTGGCTGGGCTTCAGCACTTACAAATGCATTCATTACTCATTAGTTTGTTTATTCAACAGATGTTTCTTGATCATATACTAAGTGCCAAGCACAGCTTTTTTTTTTTTTTTTTTTTTTTTAAATATTATTTTATTAGTTGGAGGCCAATCACTTTACAACATTTCAGTGGGTTTTGTCATACATTGACATGAATCAGCCATAGAGTTACACGTATTCCCCATCCCGATCCCCCCTCCCACCTCCCTCCCCACCCGACTCCTCAGGGTCCTCCCAGCGCACCAGGCCCGAGCACCTGACTCATGCATCCCACCTGGGCTGGTGGTAAGCACAGCTTTAGTTGCTAGTGATTCAGTGGTGAGCAAATACAGAAATAGTTCCTACCCTCTTGGAGTTAACACTAAAACTTGTTTCACTTTGCAAATCAACTATACTTCAATTTAAAAAAAAAAAATAACAAAAATCTGTGTCACTGAATAATTGTGAGAAAGAACAGTTAATATACTCAAAATATTTGTTGTAATGGGAGAAAACAAAAGCTTCAGTGTCTACCATCTTTAATTATTCAAGCATTTAGAAAAGTATGGAGAATGACATAAACCTACTCCAGCTCTGGTTGATCTTGCCATTTTGTCTTGCTTTGTTTCTTTCTTTGGTTTAACTCTCCTCTGCCTGTATTTTTTCCCAATCTTACTTTGCTTCCTTCTTCCTTACATGTAGCTACTATCCTCAATGTTGTGCTTAACATTTCTGTGTGTTGAAAAAAAAAATTACTATATAAATTAGTACATTACGGTAATATTGTATATTTTGGAATTCCATATAAATTGTATTACACTGTACATATTGTTCACCAGCTTGCCTTTGTTTCATTAAAAATTTTATTGGAGATTTTTAAAAATATTATCATAGTACTAGTTCATTCATTTTCAGTGCTGTAGAGAAAGGACTGGCAAGCTTTTTCTGTTAAGGGCCAGACAGAAAATATTTTAGGCTTTGCAAGCCATATGGTCTTTGTGGTGATTACTCTGCGCTGTGGCACAAAAGTAGACATAAAGGACACACAACAATGAGGATGACCATGTTCCAATAAAACTTCATCTACAAAAATAGGCAGATCTGGGCGGTAGTTTGCCAACCTCAGCTGCTGAGCAGTAGTCCTCAACCTTGACAGTAATTAATATTACCCGGAGAGCCTTTTCAAAATACCCATGCTTGGTATTGAGGCTGAGCTTCCCAGGTGGCTCAGTGGTAAAGAATCCTCCTGCCAGGCAGGAGACACAGGTTCAATCCCGGGGTCAGGAAGATCTCCTGGAGAAGCAAAAGGCTACCCACTCCAGTATTCTTGCCTGGGAAATTCCATGGACAGAGGCACGTTGCAGGCTACAGTACATGAAATCACAAAAGAGTTGGACACAGCTTAGCAATTAAACAACAACAGGTACTGAGACTAATTCAGTTCAGTTCAGTTGCTCACTCGTGTCCAACTCTTTGTGACCCCATGGACCGCAGCACGCCAGGCATCCCTGTCCATCACCAACTCCTGGAGTTTACCCAAACTCATGTCCATTGAGTCGGTGATGCCATCCAACCATCTCATCCTCTGTCGTCCCCTTCTTTCAATAAACTCTGCGCTAAACTGAGAGTAATTGGGTGACTTAATAGTCTTAATACATAAAGAAGTTCTCTTTATATTGCTACCGAGCAAGGGCTCACTGTCTGACATGCAGAGAAACCAATAATATTACACCAGCCCTTGAGCAAAAAAAGGAGCTTGTGTGCAAAGTCAACTGGCATGGCAGGAGGCAGGGCTCAAGTCTTTCTTCCCAGTCTGGGGTTTGGTTAAACTTTTTTTGAATTACGGACGACAGGCTGGTATGTAGAAGTGCCAGCGGGGTAGTTTCCCATTGGAGAGCTTTGTGCTTAGTCGCTCAGTCGTGTCTGACTCTTTGCGACACCATTGACTATACAGTCCATGTAATTCTCCAGGCCAGAATACTGGAGTAGGTAGCCTTTCCCTTCTCCAGGGGATCTTCCCAACATTTAGCCATAGATGGTAAGGTACAGAATGGTGGCTTTTAGCACCGGATCTTCCAGGACAATGGAGCTCTCATTTCTGAAAGGGTTCCAGTGTTCAGGTTCCAAGTGGAGAAGATGTGGGTTCTGAGTGTTACTTGAGGGAGACTTTCCTTATCTGCAGATGCTCAGGTTTATGACTTTCAGTTTTGGCTCTGCTGTGTCTGCAAGACAACTAGACATCCATTTATCTATCGACAGAAAAGGACCAGTTTGAGCTGGTCCTGAAGTTACATTAACAATTTTAACTGTTAAAATATTGACTTATATTAATTTTTTCCCAATTCTCATATTGCCATCTAAGATTTTTACATAGTTACTAAATCTATTATCTCTTACTGGATTATCATACTTAATTAGGTTACACCTAATCCTACAATCCAGAAGAAACATAATATTGCAGTGATCACAACTGGCTCTGTGTTTAAGCTTCCTGGGTTCAAATCTCGATTCTGCAACTTAAGTTTTGAATATCTTCTTTGTGTTTTAGTATTGCCACTTGTAAAATGAGAATTGTAGTAATAATTCTATGACCCAAATGTGTTAATGCATGTTTATAATGCACCTGGTACAGAGGAAGCGGTATAGAATTTAGTTCTTATTTTTATTATAAGAACAAATGTTGTGTGCCTATGATGGAGGGTGTAAAAATGGTTTTAACAAAGTCTTCCAATTAAATAGAACTGAAAATAAATAGGGTAACAAAAGGGGCCTCCTCTGGCTTCAGACCACTCATCTAGGTCTGCTTAACCTCTCTGGCCTTGTGTCTGTCACAGAATGTCTTATGCTGGAAGAACTTGCAGCATCTGAACAGGGCCAAAGGTGTCCACCATTACTGCTATCAACTGATTTCTGTTTCATCAGAGCTTTCTCAGAGGCAAAGTCCTAAGGAGATCACAGTTTCTACAAGTGGTGATTCAAAGGTGAATCCAAAGGAGTGTCAGCCTGCAGCAGGTGGCCACAGCACTGGGGAGAGGGCCAGACTGGTGCTGGGTGTTTGTCCCCCAGGATACAAGCACTGCTCCCAGTGGGAGAGATGGCACTGTGGCCTGGAGAACGCTGCATAATGGGTGCTGGCACCCGGGAGCCACAGACACTGCACATACTGTCAGCGGTACCCACACGGGCCCCCCACCACAACCAGTGCGGGTGACGGGCTCAGGCAAGGAATAGGCCGGTCCTTTGGAGGCTCTCTGGGACATCCAACGGCAGTGCCTGGGAGGCAGGATTTGGCAGATGGGCAGGACTCAACTAAACAAACTAGAAACCAGTCACAGGGCTGGAGCAAGGTCCTGTAGCCTCTCTCTGTGCCAGGGATTAAGCTTTTAGTTGTTAGATTTTAGAGAGACGGGAAGGAAGGCTCTGAGGGACACTCCGAGGGCTTCTGTTGTGTGTGTGCTGCCCTGTCCGGCCCTTTGTGACCCCAGGAACAGTAGCTCACCACGCTCCTCTGTCCATGGAATTTTCCTGGCAAGAAAACTGGAGTGGGCTGCCATTTCCTCCTCGAGGAGATCTTCCTGACCCGGGGATCAAATCCACATCTCTTGTGCCTCCTGCATTGGCAGGCAGATTCTTTACACTGCGCTTCCTAGGAAGCCCCCAGAGGGCTTGGAGCAATAGCTATTTACCAATCAACACGAAAGTACCCCAGTATCTGAACAACAGTTGTGTGATTTTTTTAATATAACAAGTATAACAGCTCTTTTTATTTTGCTATGATTGCTGAACAATGTTTTATTTGGGTATTGGCTTATTTTCTCCCAGCACTTTGAGTATATTGCTCCATGGTCTTCTGGTTTTTATTGTTGCATTGAGAAGTCTTTTGAGGGTCATTATTCCTATAAATGTAATACGTTTCTTCTTTGGCATTCTTTTTTATTATCTTTATGATGCAGGTATTTTTCAGTTTTTGTATGATACGTCTAGACATGGATTCTTTTTTTCTCAGGAATTCTATTTTCCAAATTTGAGGATTCATTTCTCATCAAGTATTGATAATACTTCAGCTATTATCTCTTTGAGTATCAACAAACCTTTCTTTTCTTGTTTCTCCTTCTAGAACTCCTATAATACCTGGCCATTCTATTTCCTACTCTATTAACTTCTTTTTCATATTTCCATCTTTATGTACTAAATCCTGGGCAACTCACTCAGAATTTTTATTAATGCATAAGTTCTCTCTTAAGAAAATTGTTTGTTCCAAGGTAATAGTTTAAAGCATCAAAGAGGCAAACACTTTAATATTTTTTACTGATCCCTTCTGATATGACTTTCATATCACTAAATAACATGCTTTTATTGCTAGTTCTTGATTTTTCAGATATATAGGTATCGTATCTATTATCTATTGCTGCACAACAAACCACCCAAAATGTAGTGGCTTAAAACAACTTATTATCTTTCATAATTCTGTAAGGTGACATGGTGGTTCTTCTTCATGTGATAACAACTAAGATACTGAAAACTGGAAGGCTTAGATGACTCACTCTTGAAGCTGGCGATTTGTCTGGACTGCCAGTTGGAAGCTCAGCCAGAGCTGTGGGCAGAGCACTTCAGCTCTGTTTCATAGGATCTAACATGGTAGCCAAATTCGCAGACTCAGTTATTAAGTACATGCAAAAGTTAGGGCTTCCCCGGTGACTTGATGGTAAATAACCCACCTGCAATGCAGGAGACACAGGACACATAGTTTCGATCCCTGAGTTGGGAAGATACCTTGGAGGAGGGCATAGCAACCCACTCCAGGATTCTTGCCTGGAGAATCCTCATGAACAGAAGAATCTGGCAGGCTACAGTCCATAGGGTCACAAAGAATCGGACATGACTGAAGTGACTTAGCACGACTTAGCACACACGCCACGCACAAGTTAGGATTGCTATGTCTTCTTGATTAATTCAATTTTACCACAATTAAAACACCCCTCTTTACCACTGGTAATGTTCCTTGTACTGATATCCAATTTGTCTCATATTAACATAATCATACCTGTTCTATGGTTTAATTAGTGTTTGTATAATTATCTTGATCCTTACTTTTAATCTATTTCCACATTAAAAGTGCATCTCTTGTGAACAACACATAGTGTGATTTTTTTTTTAATCCAGTCTGTGAAAAAAATTCTTACTTTTGAATTGAAATGTTTAGCCCATTTATGGTAATTATTAATATGATTGGTTCTACTATCTTGTAATTTGTCTTTCATTTGTCCCATCAATTCTTCCTTCTTTTTTCTTACTTGCTGCACTTTTTTGGATTGAATTCTTTGTCTATTTCCTTGCTTTTAATATTCCTTTTTACTTCTTCCACGGACCTTATAGTTATTACTATGTGGTGTGTGTGGGTGTTTCGTTCATTGTGTGTCTTCCAATGATGGCCCTTAGGGCAGCGGTTCTCAATAGGAGGCAGTATTATTTCTCAGGGCACACTGGCAGTAACTGAAGGAATTTGGGGTTGTCCCCCTGGAGGTCATGGATACCATGCATCTGGTGGCTAGAAGCCAATGATGCCGCTAAACATCTGTAATGTACAAAACAGACCCCCGTGACAAAGAATCATCTGGTCCAGTATGTCAATGACGCTGAGATTAAGCAATCCTGTTTTAGGAGTTATTATATGCATCCTTAATTTACCATAGAAATTGAAATTATATTAAACTATTTCTCTGCTAACAGAGGGCTTCCCAGGTGGCACAGTGGTAAAGAATCCACCTGCCAATGCAGGAGATGCAAGAGACTCAGGCTCTATCCCTAGGTAAGGAAGATACCCTGGAGCAGGAAACGGCAACCCACTCCAGAATTTCTTCCCTGGAGAATTCCATGGACAGAGGAGCCTGGTAGGCTACAGTCCACAGGGTTGCAAAGAGTCAGATAAGACAGCACACACACACATACTGCTAACAGATGAATCTTACAACCGTATATTTCTACGTAGCCTCTCCATTCCTTTGTGCTACTATACAGATTTAACTAGTGCATGCTATAACTCCCACAATACATTGTTGCACTTTTTGCCTTATAAAGTCAATTTTCCTTTTAAATATTTAAAGAAAAGAACCAACGGTTTATATTTACCCACATTTCCAGCACTCTTCATTCTTTCTTATAAATCTGCATGTCCATCTGGTATCATTTTCATGCAGCCTGATGAGCCTGATGAGCACTTTTTATAGTAAAAATCTGTTGCATTAAAAATTGTTTATCAGAAAATCTGCCTTCATTTTTGAAGGATATATTCCCTAAATATAGACATCTAAGTTAACAGTTTTGTTTTGTTTTGTTTTTTCCCTTCTTTCAGCCCTTTAAAGTATTCCATTGTGGCTTACACTCGTTCTAATAAATCAGATGGAGTTCTTGCTATTGCTATCCTATAATGAGTGTTTTCTCCCTTGATGCTTTTTTTCTTTTTTTTTTAGATTTTCTTTTTATCCTTGATTTTCAGCAATTTGACCATGATATGTATAGGTATTGATTCTTTGTATTTATCCTGTTTAGGGTTTGTTAAGTTTTTCTGGATATATGGTTTGATGTTTTTCATCAAATGTAAATAATTTTTTTTGCTATTATTTCTTCTTCAAAGTTTTTTCTACCCAATTCTCTCTTTCCCTCTCTTTTGTAACTCAAGTGCAAATAGGTTGAACTACTTGATATTATCTCATAGGCTGTTGACAATCTGACTTTCCCCCCACCTCTATCTTTTCTCTCTTGGGATTAGTTAATTTCATTTTAACATTTTCAAGTTAACTAATCCTTTCTTCTACACTATCAAATCTGGCTGTTAAGACTAATGGATACTTTTAAAGAATATTTCCGGTATTGTATTTTTCAATACAATTTTTAGTTCTAAAATTTATTTTCTTCTTTTTAATATTTTTCTCTACTGAAATATTATATAGTTTCACCTATTGTATATATGCTTTCTTATATATGCTTCCATATTATAGTTGTGTTAAAGTTCCAGTCTATATAGTCAAATAGGTGGGTCTTCTCTTTGCTGCTGTTCAGTCACCAAGTTGTGTCCGATTCTCTGCGACCCCATGGACTATAGCATGCCAGGCTCCTTTGTCCTCCACTATCTCCTGGAAATAGCTCAAATTCATGTCTAGGGTCATCTCTAGGTCTACTTTTATTAACTATGGTCCCATTTTTTCCTGCTTATTTTCACATCCATTAAGAAATTAACTTAGATATTTATTTTAAAAAACACTGAAGACTAAAATGTAATTTGTTTTGTTTTGATTATGACCAGAGAGTGCTAGCCCATTCCTTAGTTAAGATGAGGGTGATTATTCAGATTATTCCGAGTTATGTTAAATACAGTCAAGCCACAGGATTTATTTTCAAACTTAAATTCACTCATAATAAGCCTAACTCCCCAACACATTAACTCTATGTCTTTGATTTTCTGTTTTTAAGTATTTGAGTTGGGAGGAGGTTGGGTACTTTCAGATATTTTTGGCTCATTTTTAGATTCAACTTTGATAAGGCTCAGAATCCAAACACTGTGAGGGTGTAGAGGAGTGTGTTTTTCAATACCTATTTTCCAGGCTTTACTACTTATTGCTGCTTCCCTGATAATATTTGAGTATAATTGGCATGTAGAGAGGGGAGAACCATCAACGTAGGTAATTTACTGTCAAATTTGGAGCTTATTCGGTTATCTATTGCTTCATCACACATTACCCCAAATTTAAAAGCTTAAAATTTGATATACTGACATTTGAACTGAAATAAAACAATACAAACTGAAATAAGACCACTGTATTATATTCAGGAACCATGTGAATCAGGCTGAAGGTAACCTGTCTCCAGGGAGCAGGAATCTTCTACAGATGGCTCCAATCACGTGCCTGCTGGTTGATCCCAACTGTTAGCTGAGAATTAAGCTTGGGATGATTCCAAACACCACCACATGACCTTTCCTCACACCATAGCAGCTATGGACTCCTTACCCTGCAGTGGAAATTGCAACATCGTGTATCCCAAGAGGGCCATGTAGAAGCTATAACACCTTCCACAACTTAGCCTCAGCATTCACATATCATTATTTTCACCATTGTCACAAATTTCACCAGATTCAAGGCAAGAAACATGAATACTACTACTCCATGGAAGGAATGTCATTGTCACATTGTAGGAAAGATTCTGCAGGATGGAAGATACTCTTGAGGACATTTTTGTTGAAAACGCAATCTACTATAGTTTTCTTCCAAATTCCTGTGCATCCCACAAGCCCACGTTATTGTCTAAATCTTGGTTGGTTTCTTCTCATCTCCATCTTTGACAAGCTAATTATCCATCCACCTGTATTTAGTCGGTCAGTCAGTTCAGTCACTCAGTCGTATCTGACTCTTTGCAACCTCATGGACTGTAGCATGGCAGGCTTCCCCGTCCATCACCACTACCGGAGCTTACTCAAACTCATGTCCATCAGGTCAGCGATGCTATCCAGCCATCCCATCCTCTGTCGTCCCCTTCTCCTTCTGCCCCCAATCCCTCCCAGGATCAAGGTCTTTTCCAATGAGTCAACTCTTCGCATCAGGTGGCCAAAGTATTGGAGTTTCAGCTTCAGTATCAGTCCTTCCAATGAATATTCAGGACTGATCTCCTTTAGGATGGACTGGTTGGATCTCCTTGCAGCTCTAGGGACTCTCAAGAGTCTTCTCCAACACCACAGTTCAAAAGCATCAATTCTTCAGCGCTCAGCTTTCTTTATAGTCCAACTCTCCAGGTGACTACTCCCAAATGGGAAATCACTGAGGTTTTCTGTGTATTTATGAATGCCTCATTTCTCCTTGAAAAGCACTGCCTCGGGGCTTTCTTGCATTCTTCATTCCTTGCTGACCTCATTGAAAAATATGACTTTTTGTTGAGGTTTTTCTTGTTGCTATGATTTGTCTTTCACGTCCTTCTACATCTTCACTGAAGCAGAAGTTTCTCCATTAGCTTAATTTTATTATCTTCATTTTTCAAGTCTATTGTTTTAATTAACTATTCTCTTGTATTCCTGCCTTCTTTTTATGACATTAAGTATTTTAAACATATCTTATAGTATCTGATTGCTTTATTACATTTATTCTAACAGGAATTTTTTCCTCTGCTATCCCTGTGTCTTGCCTATGTCATGGTAGTTTGTAATATGTGACTGCAGGTTCATTTTCAGTGTGGTTTTATATTTACAGAAGTCCTGTGCAAACTAGATGTGTTATCTCCCCCCAGAGAGAATCTGTTTTTAATTTGCAAGAAATCTCAAGAGTATCATTGCATCAAAACCCACTTTTTATGTTGATGTCTTGGCCTGGCATTTCAAGACTCTGAGGTTACTGTAAATTCCAGTTCCTTAACTATAAGATGAAAAGCCTTGTTTGGTTTTTTTTTTTCCTAACCCAGATCACATCAACATTAAAAAACTTCCTTTGTATCTCCCACCTTTCTTTGCCCTGTTTTCTGATGCTACAAATCAATTTTGCAGACTACTTTTCTCTTTTGAAGGCAGGTTCTATGTTGGGATCTTTTAATAAGAGTGCTGGAGGAACACCGCAAGGAAGGAAGAAGCAATTCATTCTTTTTCTTCTGTTCTATTCTCCGTATGGTGGCAAGCAAATCAGCAGGAAGGAACCCTGGGAGTGATCACCATAGTGGCCACCACCCTCCTACTTCAATGCCACAGAAATAGGTTCACAGGCAGACATGTCCCATGTAGCTTCTAAGTTACCACAGTAATGGGTAACATGTTTCTATGGCATTCACACTGTCTTCTCTGAGGTCTGAATGTCTACCATGTAGGGCCTTCCTCTAAATACCTAAATTTCTTCTTCATTTTTCCTCAGTCCTGGGCCGGTGGTGGCTCCCTGTAGTACCTACATCTTTTAGACCTTCGAGTTTCCTTCTAGAATTAACCACTACTTACCTACTTAATGATGCCTTCTGTTAAGTTCTCCCTGCTCAAATTACTAGTAGTTTCTGAACAGGCAAGAGAGGTCTGAAACAAATTACCCAATGGAAGCACTCCATATTAATCACATAACTGCTCTTATTAATCCCTCACTTTGTGAACTGTAAATGTTGAATGAGCAAAGAAGGAAGGAAATCACTCAATGTGCACTGTACTCAGTCATACTGAGCAACTAATAAAGCTCATTACACAACCAAAAGGGAGAATAAATGGGGCATTGGTGATTCAGCCAAGAGTTAAGTAATTTCCCCTTCTAGTTTTCCTTTTATCTTTAAGCCTGTCTCTGTATTTCTTTGTTCTTGGAAAAATCACTTAAAGGATCCATTTAGCTATTTACCTCTGCAAAAAGACCACTGCAGAAATTAAAGGCATTTAAGAAGAGTGATTTTAAGGAGCTAAGCCTCTCTTGTATGATAATGCAAAGGTGGTCTGCATTGTAGGCAGAGCTGGTTCACTTGGGCTTTTTTTGGAGAAATGTTTGAAGTTTGAAGTTAAGCTGTGAGATGCCTGCAAGAAACTAGCTTTAGTGCAACTTAATTTTTCACTTCATAATGCAGGTAAATATGTACCAAAAAACTAGGTAATGCTGGGTTAAGTCAAGCCTGGACTGGACTATTGGTCTTTTTACATAGTTAAGAACTAATGGACTTCCCTGGTGGTCCAGTGGTTAAGTGGTCCCAGTGGTCAATGCAAGGGACATAGGTTCAGTCCCTGCTCTGGGAAGACCCCACAGGTTGCAGGGCAGCTAAGCCCACGCGTCACAGCTACCCAGTCCATGCTCTAAAGCCCATGCTCTGTAACAAGACAAGTCATCACAACAAGAAGCCTGTTCACAACTTAGAGAGCAGCCTCTGTTCACCATAACTAGAGAAAGCCCATATGCAGCAATGAAGACCCAGTCTGATCAAAAATTAAAAAATAAAATTAATAACAAGACTTTAGGGACCATAATGATACTGGGTTATTGTGTTATGGTGAGATTTGGGGTTTCCAAGACAAAAACTCCTAGTTGGCCAGGGATGAGGTCTCCCTATTAAGTTAGTGGATATTCTCATTTTTGATCATCCTAGAAAGAGGCAGATCATGGGACAGATAAGTCCTGAGAGTTGGAGAACTCATTCCTGTTTAGGCCACACTTTCTTAAAGCCTGACTTCAAGAAGTAATGTAGGGTATGCCTGAATGCATGTATAAGAGGTAGAATTTTGAAAAAGCTAACTTTTTTTCACGGAATGCCAAGGATATAGCTACAAAGGAGAGAATCCTTGTTGATGAAAATCTCCTTTGGCCTGTGGATAATAGTAACAACTAATATTTATATTACATTTATGATATTACACATAATTATAGCATAATATACAGCACATTACAGGAATTATAGTATAATTGTATTTTGCTAAGGCCTTACTTTTATGTTACTAAGCATTTGATTAAATGCTTAATCATTTATAGTGACAAAGTCAAATATTATTATCTGCAGTGGGCATATGTAGTATCCTGTGCAAATTTTGGTAATTCAAACATGCTCCAGTGAATTAAAAGGATGCATTTACATCTATAAAATCAGTAGGCCAGGGTGCTAATGGGGTACAGAGAATTCTTCCCAAGCAGGGAAACCCTAGCCCCAAGAACAACATGATGGTAGCAACCAGTCTCAAAACAACAAAAGGTGATTAATAGTTAATATAGAAGGAGTTATGAGCAAAAAGAGATTCAAATTTGGAACTACATAATCCAAAAGACCGGAAAAGGCAATGGCAGCCCACTCCAGTACTCTTGCCTGGAGAATCCCATTGACGGAGGAGCCTGGTAGGCTGCAGTCCATGGGATCGCGAAAAGTTGGACACGACTAAGCGACTTCACTTTCACTTTTCACTTTCCTGCATTGGAGAAGGCAATGGCACCCCACTCCAGTGTTCTTGCCTAGAGAATCCCAGGGACGGCAGAGACTGGTGGGCTGCCATCTATGGGGTCACACAGAGTTGAACACGACTAAAGTGACTTAGCAGCAGCAGCTGCAGCTGCAGCAATCCAAAAGACAGTTCAAGGTACAGATTGCATCCTGATTTGACTCCAGAGCATCTATATGAAAAACTCCTGCTTTCATTGCAGGATAAACTATAAGACAGATAAGAACTTCTGAAAGGGATGGCAAAGACAGAAAAGTCCCACTACCTGGAAGGTGGGCAAGTGGTATCTCTCTAGAAGGTTGACATTAAGTGGCTATCATTGTAAATAATCTATTTGTGTCTCTTACTGGTAAGCTCAATATTGTGTCTGGGCAATTGCCATACGAATAAATTCTTTAGCTGTAATGAATGAAACATATATATCTTACCAGCATACATTTGTCTATTGTCTTACTGATTTCATAACCATCCCCAACTGTAGAGTTGAGAATCTGATGCTGTATCCGTTCAGCATACTTTCCTACAGATTCTCTTAAGGTGTGTGTCACTGTGTCTCTGCTGTGCTTGGTCACTCAGTCCTGTCCAACTCTGCCCACCAGGCTCCTCTGTCCATGGGGATTCTCCAGGCAAGCATCCTGGAATGGGTTGCCATGCCCTCCTCCAGTGTGTGTATCAATAATATGTTCCTTTTCGTTGCTAAGTAGTATTCCATGGAGTGGAAATTCCACTGGATTAGAAATTATAGTTTCTTTAAACAATTAGAGTTAAAGACTGCTTCACAAACACATTTACTTGATTTCAGGGGTGAAAGAGAAAGAAAATAGTCATTATTCAGGAAATTATTAAGTCATTCCACCAACAATCACTGATAACAGATTATTGGGCCAAATATATCCCTATACACTTGATTACAAAAAATGACTAAGACCAAAATAGGGTCAAAATGAGTTAAGTAGCAGGGTTAAGATTGAAACCCAGGTCGATGTAGAACTCAGGAAGCAAGAAAATGAATAGGTCAAAGAACATGTTATCACTAATAATTTTTTTAGTGTAACAATTTTCCTAGGTTAAATTAGGCAGTCTAAAAATGGACACTTCTGGTTAGTTAGCATCCTATCTACTAGACCATGCGTTTACTAAGTTACGCCTTACACCGGTTTTAAGGTCAACCAGAGACAAAAACCCAGTTTTAAAAAAACACTCGAGGACAGTGGGGCAAACCAAGTTGCATCAGAGTAGCTATCTCTTCCCATCTACTACTGTTCTGGAAAATACACTTGGACTGGTAAGTCTAGTGTCCCTGAATTATCTTAGGCCCCTAATTTATTTCCTCTAGATCTCCGAAATTATTTGAAGATTTGATTTTAAACAAAGCAAAGCCAGTAGGGTACTGTTTATAAACTTTCCTACAATGCTCACAGTATGGAGATTGAAACGCAAACTGGAAACCAAAGAGAAAAAATCCTTGATGCTTCAAAACAACCACAATCAGTTCCCTGACTATTTGCCACTTAGGGTGTAATATACACAAAACCTAAGCACACACCTCCCAGAGAAGTGCCCTCTTCAGGCCTGATCCCTCTTGACCTGGGGCTCACAAGGCTTTGGTACAAAGTTCGAAAACTGAGCCTTGCTCCTACGACACCGGACACTCTTGGGACCAGAGGCGAGTAACTGCAAGGTGTAAAGATTTCCTAGTCAGGTCAAGGTCCAACAGAACAAAAACACGCTCAAGAACTCAACTGCACACGCCAGTGCTGGCGGAAGTGACGTCGGGACAGTCGCCGCAGGAGGCGGGGCGGCCGAGGGAACGGCCTATTGGGGCCCGGGAGAGGCCGGGGGTGTGGCGGCGTCGGTGGCGAGGCGCCGGCCCGGGCGCGCCGGAGGGCGGGGACTGCCCTCCTTCGGCGGCGGGAGGCGGTCACTCGAACTGGGCTTGGGGGGCTGAGGCGACCGAGGGGCCATGCGGACTGCGAGGGAGTCCAGACGCTGCCCGGCCCTCCTCCGTCTCGCGGCGGCGACTCAGCGGCCGCAAGAGTAATCGCTGTCTTTGTTCCTTCCGTCGCCCTCGCCTCTCAGGCCGCCGCGCTCCGGCCGGCCCGCCCTCGGCCCCCGAGCCCCCATTCGGCTCGTGCCGCGCGGATGCGGCTGCCGGGCCTGGGTTTGGGCTTTGAGCGGGTGGAGGAGGAGCGGCGACGCCTGGACGGCATGCGATGGGGAACTGCTGCTGGACGCAATGCTTCGGACTCCTCCGCAAGGAAGCAGGGCGGCTGCAGCGTGTAGGAGGCGGCGGAGGGTAAGCCCCCGGGAGGAGGGGCCCGGCGCCCGCTGGCTCCTCCTATTCGGCCCCCGGCGGGGAACCCCTGTCAGTCCCCCATTGGCTTAGAGGAGGCTGGGAGGCCAGCGACCCTGGCGGCTGCACAGGCGTCGAGTGGGTGGTCGTAGTGGGGCCCTGGTCTGGAGGGGCCTTCCAGGGAAAGAGCTGGAGAAGCGGGTGGGGTGTCGCTTCTGCCGCCTCCGAGCGAGATTCCCGCTGGGCGCGCTGTCACGCGGGGAGAGAGTCACGGGAGGCAACGTGTCTGGGAAGCTCGGGGCACCCTCCCGAGAAAGGGCGGTGGAGCAGGAGGATCCACGGCCGCCGGAGCACACCCTGCGTTGAACTTAGGTTTATTGCCGAAGGTGATAGTAGCTCTGTATTTAATTTCTGTCTTTGGCACTGACGGAGCAGGTGAAGAATCTGCTTCCAAAAAGTTGATGTCTCTGAGAGGGTTTTTTTTTTGTTTTTGTATTTTTTAGTAGAAATCATTTGGATGTTGGAGGAAAATTAAGTTCCAGACATTGAGCAGTTAATTCTTCGGTATTTGCAATTTGCTAGGTTTCCGGTGGGCATTCAGATTGGTGATGCTAGTAACAAGAGAGACAGTGTGTAACTCTTTAATATTAATTTTTTGGAATTTCGAGAGGAATGCCATGCCCCGATTGCTACCCACAAACACTGTGACACCAGGGGAATCGCAGCCCTTCTGAAGTTCTCTTGATTAAATCTGGGATATGCATAGAGTTTTCTGCTCACACCATACATAGAATAATAGAATTTCATAATTATTCCATTTTTCTGTGTTTCTTTCATAAAATATTGAAAAACTTAAATGCCTTTGAAATTGACTTTGTTGTTGTGTAATATTTCTCAGGAACTCAAACTTAGAATTGAAAATCTGAAGCACACCACTTTATGTAAGAAATGACATTAATTTTGCACTTTCTGAAACAGACTGCCAAGTTTTCAGAATTTGTCCCATTTAACCAACATCGTTAGGTAATAAGATGTTCAACATACATTGAAGCCAAATGATTTATCGTTTGGATCTTTTGGTGATGTAGATCTAATATGAGTTACTCGTTGGTTCATCAGGCATTGTGTCACCTCTCTGATTCCGAGTAGCCTAGGGTATTACACTGTGTCCCTTGAATGAAAAATTAAGGATTTAAAGACTTTGGGCCTAGTTTTGTATTTTGATTTCCGTAACTTAAGGGCTATTACTGTTACAGGGGAGCATGGCAACTGTTTTATCTTCTCAATGGAAGTCATATAAGTTACTGCTAGTTTTTATTTGTGGATGCTCTCATTTAGTCCGGCTGCTTAAATAGTCTTGCCTTAGGACTAGATGTCACAGAATCCTTGACCTTGTTATTGTTTTTATTTATTTGTTTATATGTAGTTGCATTGTAGGATAATTAAAAATGGGATCTTATACCCAAATGAAGTAAACAACATTATGTTTCACTTCGGAGTACTTTATTTGGTGTCTTTGGGATTTGGGGTTTTTGCTCTTTCATGGTGATTTTACAAACTAAAAATGTTTTCCTTAGAGTATAGCATTAAAATTACAGGTTTTACTCCCTGGGCACGTGAACTTGGCAGCTTAGGGAAGGTAAGGGAAAAATCAGTGAACCATTGTCAGTGCTAATTGTCTGTAGATGTGCCATAAAATCTTAATAGTGGGATCTGTACTCATTTGGTTGTGGGCCAGACTTGAACAAACAAGTTCTGTTGAGGCGATGAGAGTCTATGGGTTGTGGACACTGTCATCTAAAACAATATAATGATGATATCCATCCTTCTGTTTTAATCCTTACATGTAGGTTTGGACAGTCCACTACTTGAATCTTCAATTAACTTATTGTTTTTTATTCATTTTAACTTTATTTTAGGAGCTTCTGATAAACATGCAGAGATAGGTGAATATAGCTTGTTTTTGTTTACAAATAAGGTTAAACTTTATCTCTCATTTTAGTAGTTGCTTTTTTTTTAATCACCTGGTAGTTCTGATTTTCTTTCAGGTATAGGTCTAGATAGTTAACTAGTAGTTCATCCAAGGACAAAAAAGTTGAGGAGCAATCACAAAAACTTGATTTCTGTTTGTCAATGTGATGACCTTAGATGAAGAATCCTGGGCTTTCTTAGGCCACTTGAAGCTGGGCATCACAAGGGTACGTTATAATCCAGGGCCTGGTTTTTGAGACTTGTAGATTTCCCATAAGTATCTCAGAGTCAGATCACTCGTTTTTCACTATCCAAGTGCAAAACCAGAATTCTCTATTTTTTAATTTGTAAAATTTTAGAGAATTCTGGCATTTTATGTTCTAGAATATGTCGACTAGTCAGAATATAAATATCAGTGTTATGACAGAAATCTTGCTACTAGTAAAGTTATTTGGAGGTTAAAACAAAGGAAGTTAAATATCTTTAAGGGATAACATTTAGACATCCTAATGAGTCATCCTTTTTCACTATAGGGAGTTTTCCCTTACCCATATAGTCTAGAGGGCTCCATCTGCTGGTCAGTTCTTCTTTTTTCTTGAGTGATAGGAGAAATCTGGTGCATAGACACTTAGCATGTTAGTTCTTTTCTTTCTCAAACTGAAGATCCCATATATTTTGTTGTGTTGTATTTTAATTCCCATTTTTATCTTACCATATAATGCCACATAGTGGTTCCAACTAAAATGTACTGTAGAAAGAAATGGTCATGTTTTATATCCCCTTGATATTTAACATGTGTTGGCCTTTTTGGCTCCAGCAGCAAAGTTGCCTTCAGATGATAGTTCACAATGATTTTTTGTTTTTTTTCCCTGGTAAAAATGTTTTTAATAATAACTGCCACCGTTTGATTACTTCCTGTGTTCCAGGCACTATTCTTAAGTATTTTACATTATCTCATTTATTCCTCACCACAATCCTGTGAGGAAGGTGAGTGCTGTTAGAGACATGATAGTTTGAGAATTAAAGGTTAGAAAGTTTAACTTGCCCAGGATAGCAGAGCTGGGAGTGCAGCCCAGGTCCTTCTGAATTGAGAGCCTTTATCCTTAACCACTAATATCATATGACTTTATATTAAACATTATAAAATTTTATTAAACATATAAGCATTATAAATATTTAATTGCCATATCTCATTATCTTATACGTTGTCACTGGAAGATCTTATGCATATATTTCAAAAACTTGGGGCTCTTTATTTTGTGTGATAGGCTGGCTTCCTTTTCTTGAAACTATCCTGGCTGTATTTCCTCTATCTGCCTATTAAATATGGAATTTTTCTTTGTCTTTTCTTTATTTAGTTCCCTTGATTTCATCCACTCCTGTGGTCTCACGTCTTCAGATCAGGGTTCTTTTCAGAGGCTCAGCACTGTGTTTTCACTTGTCTACTGAACAGATACCTTGGATGTGCCAAGGCTCCTCATATCATCTTATCTAAAGAATCTAACAGCTGTGTACCATTAAGTGTCTGAAATCATACATTTTCTTCCCCCCTAGATTTCTTCTGCTGCTTCATGTGTCCCTTGATCAGGGATTAGGGGCTCCCTTAACAGCTCCCATTCAGTCTCTGTGCTGTGAACTTCATGGTCTTCCAGGGGGAAAGGGGTAAAGAATCCACTTGCAGTGCAGGAGATGCAGGTTCGATCCCTGGTCGGGAAGATCCCCTGGAGTAGGAAATGGCAACCCACTCCAGTATTCTTGCCTGGAAAATTCCATGGGCAGAGGAGCCTGGTGGGCTGCAGTGCATGGGTTGCAAAGGATTGGACTTGCTTGAGCCTGCGCGCACCACTCTAAGTTGCTAGTCAGTCTCTGCTTAATATACACTGAACCTGTGTCCTCCCTCTGTGCTTCTTCCTTAAACTTTGTCTTTCAAAGCATCTGCTTAGTGACTTCTAGACTCCTCTCCCTGTTTATCTCTGTGCTTTGGGCCATCTTCCTTTCTTGTCGGTGGAATTAAACTTTCTAAAACCCATACTTGGCTTTCCCTGGCTTAATGATTTCCATCTGCAAACTATTTCCTACAGCTAAGTTGCTCAGACTTTTTTTCCTTCTGTGACAGATAATGAGTTGCATGGCATTCAAACATACAACATAATGTCCATATGAATACTCAGGATTATATGCAGGTCTGCATTTGGGTAAAGAGTGTGATCTCACTTTTTGTTCTCTCATTGAGAAAATCTTGTTGGAATATAAATCAAAATAACATTGAAAGGAAAACATTGACTCTATTCTAATCTCAGAAAACTTTAAGTCATTCATAAGCCTTAGTATTTTAACTTTTTTTTGATAAATGATAACCTTCCAATTCAGAGTAGTATGAAGTTCAGACACCTTAATCTACTTTACCAGCCTAATTACATTTTCCGTTTATAGTTCCCTTAGAGAATAGCATTAAAACGGCAGATTTTACTCCTTGTTCACGTGAACAGGGCATAGGCAGGGGAAATCAGTGAGAGGATCCTCTGCCATCCTTTGACTTGCTTATCCCAAGTGCCCTGTACACCAAATGGGCTCTACCTGCTTCTGTTTTCCTAACGTGCAGTGTTCTCTCTTGTGCCTTTCTATATGTGATATTTTTCTTCTTTTCCTGTTCTTGGTGAGCTTTTACTTATCCTTCAATATTACCTTCCCTGTGAAACCTTCTCTAACCCCCTGAAACAATATTATCTCCCTGAGGAAATAATATTTCCTACAGGCTTAAGTCTACTGTGTATTAGGGATTGCAAACTTTTTCTGTAAAGGACCAGCTAATACACATTTCAGGCTTTGCAGGCCATAACATCTCTGTTGCAGCCATTCACCATTGCCATTTTAACACAAAAGCAGCCATAGACAATATGTAAATAAATGAAGGTGACTGTGTTCCATTAAAACTTTATTAACAGAAACAGGCATTGGGCCATATTTGGCCTGTGGACTGTTGTCTGCTGCTTCCTGGTAAATGCAGTGGTATGAGCTGAGAGCTCTTCTAGGTCAGGGACTATGTTTTATCTTTCTTCATTTTTAGTATCTCATGTTTGTCAAATGAATATTACTTGTGAACTTGTAAGATCTGTGAAACAGTACGTATTCTTCTTTTTTATTTCTGAAGCTATCCCAAAACTTTGAAAAAACATTACACAGTGAAACATACATCCCACCAGTTTTGTGTTGACTTTCTTTTTAGAGACCATATAGAGTACCAATGAGAATTTTAAAATATTTTACCATAATATGTATTACTAAAATATAGTAATCATTAGTCATTATTGAGAGATTCAGTTTGGTTTTCTGCATATTTGTCAGCTTTGAGAAATATATAAGTATAAGATGTTTCTCTTGGAATTTCAGAAGTTAGGAAGGAAAACGGTAGTAGCCTGAAATGAGTATGAATTTCTTGGACATTCTGTGTGGTACCTTGAGGACTCCCCAGGGCTTTGTTCTGAATCTCCCTCTGTTCTTCCTTAATATATTTGCCTTCCATAATATACTTTTCCTGGCTGATGGCAGGAAAACACATGGTTTTACCTACTACCTGCATACTAATGAGCTCGGTCATCTCAGTCTGAGCCCTGAGTATCTTAATTGCCTACTGAGTATTTCCCCTTGGGTATCAAACAAACTTCAAATTCAATTTGTAAAGTTGAGCTCACCTTTCTTTCCTTCTCACAGTTCTTTACTCCTTTTTTTTTTTCATTTTTTTAAAACCCCAAGTGTTTTCACTACTTTGTGCCATACTTTGTGAATGGCAAAACGATATACAATTACCAAAGCCATGAATCTGAGAAACATGTTAAAGTCCTCCCTTTCACTCATTCTCCAAGTCCAAGTTGTCACGTTTTGTAGGTTACACCTTCTGAATGTCTCCTACCATTTTCTTCAACGGTTTACCATACTTCAGGATAAAGACTGAAATCTGTAATGTAGCTTTCAAGACCTCACATGATCTATTCCTTGCCTTTTTTGTTTGTTTTTGCCTCATTTTGTCACACTCTTCCTTGAATCGATTTCTTCCTTATTTACTTGGATAAATCCTACTTACTCATCTTTTTGTTGCCATTTCAAGGATTATTTCTCACAGAACTCTTCCCAGTCCGAGGATAAGTTCTCACCATAATGGAGCCATCTTCCTTATCTTGTCAGCCCTTCCTCAGGCTATAATTATACCTGCAAGAGTGTGCTTATTTGATTAATGTTCTTTTTCTGCTCTCGGTGTAAAGGAATACATTCATACTTTCTTTGCTTACCATTGACTACCCAACTCCAGGTTATATGCTTAGTATGTAGATGTTTAGTAAATACTTGTTGACAGAATTAATGTATACAGTCTTGATCTTTTCATTTCCCTTCGCCTTTGGTAGCTACTGCTGCTCCCCAAACGTTTCTTTCCACTACTGGGGGCCTGGCTGATTCCTTCTTCTTCAGCTGATTTTTGAATCTCTTCTTGAGAACATAGCCCTTTCAGAGCATGGTGGTTGTTAATTCACCTATGTGTCTGTCCCATTAGACTGTAAACCTCCTGAATCATGGGTCAATTTTTACTCATTTTTATATTTTAAATATAAATACATAGCTATGTCTGTCATTCGTCCAGAGAAGTAAGAAGAATTAGAAGGTTCAAAATCATGGACACATTAAGTGGCAACAGATTTTAAAAGAAGAAGGTGGTCAACAATTTCAGATGCTGCTCATAGACTGCAGAAGATGAATGAGAAAGAAAGAAAAGACCTCTAAGGTCCCTTCTGGTTATTGGTTTCTGCTAAGTCAGGCTTCTCTTAAAGGACAGTGACTTTTTTTTAATCCATGTTTTCTGTCTTCAACATGTTTAGCAGGAAGATTTGCCTCTTCTCTTCCAAGGAACATAATAAGTTTTCTGAACATCCATTCTTCCTAAATTTGCCTTCATTAGGGAGGGACTTATTTAACAGTAAATATTATTACTTTATTATTACCACCAATGTTGACACAGTTCTTACCTGGAAAATCTGTTGGTGGATTATTTCTTGAGATTTGAATGGTTAAACCTTCACTGAAGTATTTGATACTACTTGAAAAATGATTTGTCCATCATTGTCAATATAATAGCTTTTGCCAGGGCTTCTCTCTCTAACCTTTCCAATCCTCTGTCCAGAAAAGAAGAGTCCTGGGGAGCTTTTAGTTTTTAATAGACTATGGAACAAATTTACCATGATTCTTCATTAATTATTTATAATGTCAAACAGAAGATATAAGGAAAGACTATTATTTTAACAGATATTATACAGTAGAATATGAAGAAAAGAAGCTATAAGAATGTAGGATTTATGAGAATTTTTAAGTTATCTTTTACTTAAGTCACTTTGATATGAGTATTTGCCTGCTTTGCAAAATAACATGTAGAAGCATAAAAAAACTGTATTTCCATTCTGTTCTTGATGAGACTGATTTTGTCACAAATAAATGATTGTCTTGATATCTGCCTTGATAACACTGATAAATAGATATATATATAAGAATCACCACTTTGGTACCCCTTTACTTTCAGACTCTTACAAGTTCTTTTACTTACCATGATCATTTGTGGAGTAGGATAGCCTATCTTTTCTACCTCTTTAATATCCTTTACACACTTGAGTCAACTTTCACATCTTTAGCAACCGTAGAATGGTTGTACAGAAACTTAACATTACTTAGAGACAGCTCTCAGGGGCATGAGGATTGTGTGTACAGAAATGTGCAAGGATTGCTTTGGAGAGTTCTAGACTGTGTTTAAAAAGAGGCAAAATAGACTTTTGTTTTAAATTATTGGTGTTGGAACCTGTTTCAGCAGCTCATAATTAGTGCACCTGAATATACATGCTCTTGAATACAGTGGTGGATTGTTCCCCATTTTATTTGTCATCTTCCCCTTCCCTCCAGGGCTTATGACTAAATTCATGATGCACATGTGATGTGACTTGAAGCAGTTATTTCACAGCTCAGCTTTATTTTATGTGATACTGTGATTCCAGAGGGCTTTTGCAGCTTTTTACACCACTTTGTCCTTTTTCCTTTTCCCCCTCTGGCATTTAAGTTTTGGGTCTTGGATTTACCACATTTATTTTTTCTCTTGCACCTCCATTCCTGACGCTTGCTTCTTTTCTGTTACATCCCCATTGAGATTATGACACTTCTCATCATCTTGCATTTTCCAGTCCATCTCCCTCACTAGATGATTTTTATCTTCTAAATATTTCTTTAATCTTTTCATTTCTCTCAATGACACCACCCTAGTCCAAGCTGTCATTTCTTGCCTAGGCTCAAATTTTAATTGCATAATTATTCATACATCCCCTCTTTCTCTGTGCCTTTATCCCCAATCATTTCTCTATGATTCACATGGTTCCTGAAGTTCTTATGAGGACCCACCTTTTCTCTTAACTTAAAGGAAATAATGGTGTTTTCATTCCCCATATAGTCAGAGACAAATTCTTCATTAAAGGAAGAGTGTGATGATTGCTGAGGGAGAGCATGTAGCACATTAAGCATAAATCCTAATACCAGAAGACAGTGCTACTGGAAAACTCAACTCATTTCTGTTTTTATTTGAGAAATGGGGAAGACAGAATGGGGGCACTAGATACCTGGAATGTTAGGATTTTGTTTACACTACATGTTTCATGAATTATTACGGTAATATGATTATTATTATGGTAATAATACTATTATGATAATACCAAATGTTTTGGGTTTTACTAATTATCTCTTAATGGGCAATAAAACTGCTTTGCATCTGTTAGCAAATAAAGATTGTACAGGAAAAATTATTTTTTATTCTTTATGATAATAAACAGTTAGTCATGGTAATACACCATTCTTTTTTACTAAACCTGTCTGCCACCCCTGCACACATATACACATAATACAGAGTATTCTGACCTGTCCTAACTCCTAGATTTTTCCATCTCCCAAAGGGATGCTTTCTGTTAAAGAACCCTGACACATTAGGAACCCATAGTGTGAGTTTTGGATCCCCATGGGAGGATGGCGGGTGTTCTCTGCCATCAGTTTAGGCAACAATAACAGGATCCACTTTATAAGTGATTCACTTGTAACAGGATTCACTTATAAGTGAAGGTTTTAAAATTTCCAGGCACTTGCAGTAGTAAAGGAGTTTGAGGGACTCTGACCTGCACCAAGTTGTATACTGTAATAGTTAGAAGACGTACAGTTAATGGAATGTGGTCGTATCTTTGGAGCAGGTATTACATAAGAGACACTTGGACTGCATGTGAGTTTCACTAGTAGGAGCAGGAAAAAATGATTAGAATTTTTAAATTTTCAGCTTTATTCAGATATAATTGACATAATTGTAAGACATATAAAGTATGCATCATGGTGATTTGACATATGTATACATTGTGAGGAGAAATTAAAATTAAAGTCAATATTTGGCCCCAGTTGGAAAAATTAATTTAATGGATTATTTGGTTGATATATATATGAAGTATATTGTTCTTCATTTTCTTCCTCTTATTTTTGCAGGCCTGGTTTTGTATAAACATATATGATCCCACTGGGGCTTTCCAGATGGCACTGGTGGTAAAGAACCCTCCTGCCAGTGCAAGAGACGTAAGAGACACTGGTTCGATCCCTGGGTTAGGAAGATCCCCTGGAGGAGGGCATGGCAACCCACTCCAGTGTTCTTGCCTGGAGAATCCCATGGACAGAGGAGCCTGGCGGGCTGCAGTCCATAGGGTGACAGAGAGACACGACTGAAGCGAATTGGCATGCGTGCATGTGATCCCACCGTCTAGAGATAATCACTCTTAGCAAAACCACATATATCTTTTTAGATTTTTGTTGTTTTGTGGGATCATATATGTTTATACATTTTCTATAACAAAATTGGGAACATGCTCTTATAGATTATTTAACACACCAGTATTTTAACAAGATATTTTTCTTGATAATGAGATAAAATTTTAAATTTAATTGTATTCTATTCTATGTAATAAATATATATTAAATTAACTTACAATGACAAGTTTCATAACTGTTAGGACCAACAGAAAATTATGAGTTGACTAAACACTTAAACTGCGTTTAAGAATCTGGACTATCTGTATTCTTTTGTAAGTTTGATGTTTCCTTTTTGTAAATATAAGATGCTGTATATTGGAGAATTTAAAGTTGCTTTTGAGGAAATATTTTTTATTATATTATAAACCACAGTAACTTAGTTTTAGCATTATTTGTGATTTTTTAAGTTGTTATTCTGTTTTTCTTCCCAGATCCAAGTATTTTAGAACATGCTCAAGAGGTGAGCACTTAACTATAGAGGTAAGTAGTGTTGTAAATCTGATTGGATAAATGTACCTTGAGAAGGGCAAGAGGGACATTTTATTTTTTTATTAAGGGGGAAGGATGTGGACCTAAATTTAGCATGGACTATTTATATTTCAATATTATCCATGCTAGTGAAGAAGGGAAGAATTGGAGTGGTGGAGGAAGTGTGAATGAGGAAAACAAGTTTGCAGAAGATTAAGGTCCTGTTCTTCTAATAGAATTGCTTAAGAGATAGTGTTTTTGTGTTTTGTTTTTGTCTTTTCTGCCCTTCACAACTGAAGAAGAGGGTACTCTTCTATCAGTTACAGTGTCTTAGTAGGCTGTGAGGTTAGAGACACCATTGGCCTGCCCTAGTAGAGGTGTGACAGAATCAAAGCAGCAAGTTGATTTGAAGCAACTCTACAAAAAGAATCACTGAGTTGATTATCCTTTGTTATGTAAAACATAATGACAGAATCTGCCATTTGCTCAGTCCTTGCTATGGACCAGCCTTTACCATACAGTTTATAAATGTCATTGCACATTCTTGCTACAATTCTGTTGAACAGGTGACTGTAACCTTGCTTTATGGGTGAGAATCAGAGGCTTAGACAGGTGAAGAAATTGGGTTACATTACAATACTTATATGTGGCAGAACTTACAGCCAATCCAAAACTGCCTTTTATAATAAAGAAGCATGTGAATCAGGAATTAGATGTTTTTTTTTAATAAATTACAAACCAGCACAAAATATAAGTTCAAAACATTGTGAATTCATTGTTTTCCTGATCTTTAAACAACAAAACAATATTAACAGTAAAATACATTTCCTTTCTTTCAAGTAGTCATGTATCATATTATTTCTATTTAAAGTATAAATATTTTCATAATATAATTTAACATGATGACTTTTTATTTGGTCATTTGACATGATAGCATTCATCACATTATGATCAAATTTTTACATTTGTATCTCTAGAAAAACACTGTATTTAGAAATAGCAACTACCATCTTGATTTTCAGTGAATCGTTATATGAATGAATAGATGAATAAATAAAAACATAAGAGAAATTCTTGAATATCTTTTAGTTCTATTTCTTGAGGGACTTATAGTATTAATTCTTTCTGAACTCAGGTGAATTAGGAAATCCTAGCAGTGTGGACTTAAAAGATCCATGAAATAGTCAATTTGCCTAATTCAGATGAAAGTTTTGGTTTATAAGTTTCTGATTTATGTAGAAAATTGCTGTGATTTTCCATTTTCCTTTTAATAAAAGTCATAAATGATTTATTCTTGTCTTGGCTGTCTTGTTTAATAAATCAAATGAAATGGTGTATAAAGAGATACATATATTTTATCTTATAAAATAAAGGTATATTATTTTTCAGTCTAATGCTCTCCTAACTGAGCTAATCCGGCTAGCTAAAATAAAGGTATATTATTTTTGAAATGAAAAAGTGACTTAAAGTTTTTTGTGAGACAGGACAAATATTTAATATTTGTAATATTTAATGTTTAATGTAATATTTAGTATTACATTAATATTATACTGTTATTGATGTAGTCATTAATAATAATTATACCATTACATAGTTATTGGTTACATTAATGATTAATATTTAATGTTAAATGTAATATTTAATATTGTATCCTAACTAAATACAAGAGTTCGCTTAACCTTCAATACAATTCATCCTCACATTTTACTACTTAAAATATTTTGTGAGACCTTAGACAAATATTCATCTAACACTTTCTTTCTTGTTGTTTCAGTTTGAGAATCTAGTAGAAAGTGATGAAGTAAGTATTTTCACAGTAGTACAAAATCTAATTTGTTCTCATAGAGCATCTCACTAGTTCTGACAATTATTTTTTAACATTTTCATTATGTTATCTTTTCTTTTAGTTTTTATTTTTATTTTTAGTCCCTTATTTCCTTCTCTTACTAATTTATATTAGCAGATTACTCAGAGTTTTCTATGATGAAACATATGTAACACTATATATGTTTATACAGCCTCTGTAAAATACCACATATGTATATAATATATATAGTTTCATCTATAACTTACATATGTGTTTATATATACATATATTTAAAACAGGTTTTTACAGTATTCTGTAGAACTTGAGGAACTTCTAAAAAAGGTATTTCTAACATTTTGCCACTAAGTAGGTTAAATTCTTCAATGATCCAGAGTAAACCTTCTTTGACCCATAGTTTTCACAAATTTCTGAGGGTAGAATTTATATGTTTGTTTTACAATCACTTTCTGACTTTAGCCATTATCTTTTTATCAGTTTTCTTTTTGTTTATTTTTACATTTCACCTCATCTAAAAATCAATTTTAAGATGCATCCCAAGCACAGAAATGTTAAAATGAAGAAAAAAATACATTTTAAAATTAGTGCAATATGGTATATGTTTCTTAGGCATTGATATAGTTAGAGTTTTGTGTGTTAATTTCCATCTTTACTAATTATATCAGTTTGTGCAAATTACAAAACCTTCCTTGAGCCTACTTCTCACATCTCTAAAGTGAATGCATATAGAAGAGCATTGCAGGTTTTGTCTTTCTTTATCATTTTTGTTTTCTGAGGAAAGAGGAAAATATATTACACCAAATTTAAATTATTCTTTAGCCCAGCATTTCCCATAGTGTGTACAGGATACAAGTCTCAGTGTAAATTAGCATATTAAAGATTCTGAGAGGAACTATTAAAGAAATTGTTCAAGAACTGTTAAAAATTATTTCAACCTGTCCAATTTAGCATTTCCCAAATTAATTTGGGTATAAATCCATTTTTAAAATAGTAATACATATTTATTATCGTCTGGTAGAACATATTTGAGAAACTATCTTTTAACCTTTTGTTTTCCCTGTAAAATTTCTCCCAAATAGTTTTAATGTTTCATAGAATCTAGTTTCTTTCCCTTTTCAGAAATAACTTTAATTTTGTGTATTTTTTAAACAAACACTTAACATGGTATTTTTAAACTTTCTGACAAGTACTAAATGTAAGAGTTCTCTTAACTTTCAGTACAATTCATCCTCAGATTTTACTACTTTTTTTTAATGTGATTCCTTGTGTTTTCCTAAGGTGCGTTTTGTTGGTTTGAGTGTTTGCTGACCAGTCTGTTCCTCTCTCAGGTCGTAGTGTTTGGTTTAATTGAGTGTCATGTCCTGCTTTGTCGTGCTTTTTCCTAAGTTGATGTGGACCATTTGGAATTTTCTTTCTGCAGTTACTTAGTCATATATTTTAATTGTGGGATGTGAATAGCTCAAATATGTAAGAAATGCCTAAATTCGTGGTAATTATGTTCTGTAAAGTTGCAGTGAATGCTCTGTTAGTGAATACCAGAACACTACTCCTAGGGAAAATACAGCATTAGCTTCCTGCAAGCTTCTGATCACCTTTTATCAGCTAACAATGTATAACCTTGTTTGGTGCTTCTGTTTGACATCTTATTTTAATGTATACTATTGATTCATTAACTTTGAACTCACTATGCACAGCACTTAATAAATTTTGCCTGAATGTAGCTTATCTAACACATATATTTTCTCCATAAACTATATCATAACTTCTCGTGTGATTAGGAACAATAGATAGCACTTTAGCACTACACATGGGGGTCATTTTAAACAGCAAAATCAGCAACAAAAAAAAGGCGCAAAAAAGTGGCACTGCATAGGCTGCAAAGAGGACAAGACTGCTGAGACAGGACGGCAGAGCATCACCTTCTGCTTTCACTGGGAATGTGCATGTCAGGCAGCTTAGAGTTTGCTGCTCTGTTCTTGCTCATGAATGACCACAAGAGTGCAGGGAGTATTGGTTTTGATGTTACAAATAAATTTTAGCTCATTGGTGAATTTGCAGTTTTGGAATCTGCGAATAATGATCAGCTGTAAGTGATCAGAGCATAGCAAGTATGTTTGTCTAGTACCATCTTGAACCCAGAAGTTCATTTGGTATATAGTAAGTTATTAAAAAATTAGGAAATGCTCAACAATTGGTTGCTTTTTAATTAAGATTGATATTAAAGTAAATTCTGCCTTTGAGAAATAGTAAAATGTTAAAGCTTTTTGTTTAAAACACTTTTAGTAATGAAATCTGTTAAAGATAGATAAGCAGAAAATATTTTGACTAAATAAAAATTTTATTGGCTTGCCTTAAATAGAATTCAGCTAGTAAAATTTGTGTAATTGTTTAATTAATTCTTGTACAGGGAGAAAGCCCAGGAAGCAGTCATAGGTAAGGCGTTTTGTTTTTTTTTTTAAACAAACGACTTCCATATAAACTAATAAGCTTCTAAAACTCCAGACTGTGTCATCTGCTTGCTTTGATGCACTGAACAGTTTACATCTCAGGACCTTGGTTATTTCTTTCTGTAAGATTGAGATAAATAATAACATTTCAAAAGATTGTTTTGAACATTGAAGATTTTAATGTGCCTAAGTGCTTTCTTATTGAACCTAAGTTTTTATGTATATTTTAGTTTAAAAAACTATATTAATATCGATAAGTACATTTCCTTGAATTTTTTAAACTTTATACCCCTTTTCCTTCCTTAATGACATTCTGAAACTTGTTTCACTAATCATGCTTTTCACTTTGTATAAATAATACCTCAAAATACTAAAAAAAAAAAGCCCAGCAGAAGTTAGGGCTAGAGAAACACATGTAGGAGACATTACTATATACATTGCTGGTTAAAACCATGATAATTATCAAGACCTAAGGTTGGAGAAGATGAGGAGGTGGGGTGGTTGGATCATGGAGAGAGCATTGGTTTAGTGGTTTGGGGATTGAGTAGACGGACACTAGAAGAGGATTCAGAAGACAATCAAGAAGCAGTGGGCAAAAGCAATCAGGAGAGCACAGAAAGCCAAGGAAGGAGGTGGAGACAGACTAACAGATGGAGTGGAGGGAATGGCCAGCACTGCCACAGGAAACTGAAGTGATAGCATAAGGACTTGAAACTCTCTATTATATTTGGCAACACAGAAGCCATTGATTACCTGGTAATGAAGGCAGACAGACTGCCCTTGTTTGATAGGAGAACGGGAAGTGAGAACGCAGAGGTAAGAGAGACACAGTAGTTAAGAGCAAGCAGCTAGACTGCTTGGGTTCAAATTCTAGCTTTGCCATGAACTATATGACTTACTTGGACATAATCTGTCTTTGTCTCATTTCCCTTATCTATCTACCTTACAGGGTTGTTGCAAGAGTTAAAATTAGTATATGTAAAGCACATAAAAGCGAACCTGACACATAGCATCTGCCTGCTGTGCTGTCAGTCAGACTTAATTTCAGACATTTTGGCTGAAATGGGAAAGAGAAGGAGCAGTAGTTAGAGACAGGTATAGATCAATTGAACGTTTTTCCTTCTTTCTTCTTTCCTTTCTTCCCCGTCTTCACAAGGAAGAGAGGTGAAAACAGATAAGAAGAGCAGACTTAAGAGAGGTGCCAGTTGATGGTCAGTGTTCCAGAATTCTCTGGAGTGCGGTGGGACAGGAGTAGCACCAGTGACGAGTGAATCAAGTATAAGCAGGGTGGGTGACCCCGAACAAATTAAGGAATGCCACTTCTGTAGAGGAAAGACAGGAGAGAAGGGAGGGTAGACCTAGGTGAGAGGACTGGCAAGAAATGGAGGGATTTGATGGTTGGAGACATGTTTCCTCATGTCTCATAGTGGGGTGAAATTGACTTCTAAGAGAAAAGAGTCTGCATGAGGAACTTAAGGAGTGTGTATGTGAAGATTTTGAAGTAATTAGCATTATATATGAGAGGAAGTTGGCCACATATAAGTAAAGGGTTATTGCTAGGGGTAGAGGCCCAAGTGTATGTTTGATTTTTTCTAGCAGCTATCAGTAGGAAGAGCTAATCTTGGAAATGATCCAAAGTCAGACAGTGAGTAATCTGGGTGAATAAGGCATAAAGAAGGTTATGCAAGAAGGTGAATGTGTGGGTAAGAAAGTACTTCAGATTTGCCATGGGATCCATATTGGTTGTAAGTGAAGTGAAGCCAGAAGATGATCAGGATAGATGAACAAGAGAGAAAAGGGAAGAATCAAGGACCTGAGGTGGCCAGGGGGATTGAGCAGGATAAATAGGAGGGCAGTGGGTAAGAGAGTTAAGAATTCCAGAATGACGTGAGGGCTGATGTCAAGAGTATAGTGTACTGAGGTTTATATTTTATGATGCACATCTTGGGATATAGTCAAAAAGAACCAGAACCAAAGTAAAGGTACATGGAGTCCACATTTCTTTAAAGTTGATTGTAGTGCTAAAAAATACTCTTGATAGTATGTCATCTTCAACTTATGTACCAAATAAGTACATTAAGAAAAGTATTAGAATGTATGATTTTTTTTTTAGTCTTGAGTTGAAATCAGCATCGAATTGCTTTAGTACATTGTTAACAGTAAAATTTCAGAATTTCACTGATTTTTGAGTGTTTTATTTAAACTTGAACTTACCAGCACTGTTTGTTTGTTTTTTTTTTCATTTTCTTTCTCTCCCTCATTTTTCTGTGTAGGCCTCTTACTGAGGAAGAAATTGTTGACCTGAGAGAGAAGCATTATGATTCTATTGTTGAAAAGCAGAAAGATCTGGATATGAAAATCCAAAAAGAGGTGATTAGTCTTATGTTGCTGAAGTATATTTTATCATGTCTCTGTTTATAGGAGAAAGGTGTTATTAAATGATATATTGCATATGAATAGTCATTGGACCTAAATTTAGATATATGCAGATAAAAGTTATTTAAAAGTTAAAAAATTATTCAAGCCTATAATAATTTGGCTTAGTTTGGTTTAATTTATTAGCAATCATATGCTGCCAGTAAGTGAAGAGAATACATCCTTCTGAAAATGATCTTCTGAAGTCACAATTAGGCACTGTTGTAAACTACGTGAACCTTTGTGTTTAAGACTAAAAAATGATTGTGTTTCACAATAAGTGGTTCATTTTTTTAAATCTTTCTGTTTTTCTTGGATTTAATTACTCTTAGTAAGTGAACTAAGTACTTCTAACAGTCATAAATGTTCTGTTTATTTTAGTATATTTACAGAAATGGCCTGTAATTATATTTTTGCTATTCATTAAACTAAATGGAATTAGTCATATTCCATTATACATTTAAAAATAGTCTGTTTGGTACCTATTTAATGCTAAATTATTTCCAATTAATGATTTCAACAGCATTAACTTAAGCTACACAATAGATGCTAATATTAGGCTAAAGAAAAATATTGTGTTGGAATTTGATTTTTAAATTTGATTTGACTTGCAACAGATTATCACTAAACCAGTTTGTATGCTACTATGAATGGCAGGAACTTAAATTTGGAATTAATTTTTTAATGATAGTAATAAAATTCAGGACATATGTATCAATGTGACATGAACTTTGTGAAAGCTTACTTCACTTTGGTAGAAAATGATATGATTGACCTTAGTTTTGAAGACCTTGAACTAACAAGGGCCCAAACAATAAACTAAGTAGGGTGATAGGCATTGGAATGATTGTTGAGAATGAAGATCACTGCATATTCTAAAGAAAGAAATAGTCTTTTATTTATGCAAACTAGATGCTCTACTTTATAACTCAACTTTTAAGAATTCAGTAATATGTTTCATACGATTTGAAATACTTTGTAAAAAGAGAAATTGAAATAAACCACAAAAATTTCAATTCTATTATGCTTTGTAGAGCTCAATTCTTTTTTTAATAATTTCTTTTTATTTTATAAATAGAAGCATTTTATTTCTAGAGCAGTCAGACAGGTTCTGATTTTTGTTAATCCTTATGTTTTGTTCATGCACAGTTAGCCTTACGAGAAGAGAAGTTAAGACTAGAAGAAGAAGCTTTATACGCTGCCCAGCGTGACGCAGCCAGGGCAGCAAAGCAGCGAAAGCTCTTGGAGGTGAGGGAACGAGACCCCAGCATACACTAGGGCTGCTTTTCTCCTGATCTTCTCTGACAGGTCTTAGTTGGGACATTTTTCCCCCTAGAATCAAGGGCTTCTTGTTTAACAATGAATGTATTTATTCCTATACTCTTAGGAATTTTAAAGGCAAATCAGTGGGTCTTTAACAGCTAGAAGCGGCATCAAATTTTATACTTGACATTGAGCATTGTTTGGCTTTAAATTAGGAGAAGCTAATTCTTGTTAGGGCTTCCCAGGTGTCTCCATGGTAAAGAATCCGCCTGCCAATACAGGAGATACATGTTCAATCCCTGGGTCGGGAAGATCCCCTGGAGAAGGAAATGACAACCCACTCCAGTATTCTTGCCTGGGAAATCCTATGGATAGAGGAACCTGGCGGGCTGCAGTCCATGGGGTTGCAAAAGGGTTGGACACCACTTAATGACTGAACAACACCAATTCTTGTTTATCCCAAAGATGAAATTTACTTCTCCAAAATTCAGTATTCTTTTGGAAAAATAAATATATTTTTTGATGAAACACTGCGAAACTGACCTTTAAATACAATTTCTGCAGCATTTTTAAGTTTATTTTTGTGAAGGTTTTTTTTTTTTCACCCCCAACAATTTCCTGATAAGCTAAGTGATTTCGCCACATAGGAATACTATATTTTTCATCTTTGTGCTTTTGTCTTTTTGAGATTGACAATTTTGGTCTTGGGAAATCTTTGACATATTATCAGAGAAAACAACAGTTTTATCATAATTTACCATGTGGTATTCAAATATGGCATTCTCATAATGCCAGACAAGCTTAATATCAGACATTCATGGAGCCCTGGCAGGAGCTGTTTTGATTAGTTTACATGTCTTACCTTATTTAATCCTCACAACAATCCTGGGAGAAAGATAGTGTTTTTAATCCCCATTTCACAGGTGATGAAACCAAGGGACAGAGATACTAAATAACTTAAGATCCTACAGCTAATAAATGGCAGAGCCAGTGTTCAGGCATTGCTTAGCCAGTTTTCTGCTTCGTGTCTTCCACCACCTTTTGCCCGCATGAACTCTGCTGCGGTGTGAGCTGAAGTACAGTACAAGGGTTATGTCGCATAATAATTATTGTAGCTTAGAGAGACTAAAAAATCTTGTATCATGTTTCCGTGTGATTTCCATGTGACATGTGCTCTTTATCTCTCTTTCTCCTGTTTCTGGTGTTTTAACAGATTAATCAGATTATATGAGGGAGTTTTATTTTGTTTAGTAAGTTCTAAATAATGGAAAAGTTTTTAAATTAATTATCTTTTACTAAGAAAATAAATATTTTTCTGATTCTAATTTAACCATCTCTTTCTACTATAATTCTCTGCTGCTTGCCTTTTAAAGACTAAAGAGGATTCCATGTGCAGAATCTATTAGAGTTCTTGAGTTCTTTTCTTCTTGAATAAATAGATATGGGAACACATGCAGTCTGTACAGCGTCCACTGACACAGAGGATACACATTATGCGAATTCATTTGATTTTCACAAAAGCCCTATGAATTTGCTAGGGCAGTATTATAGCCATCTGTAATTTACAGATGAAGAAACAGAAAATATAGGACATGCCAGGGGCATACAACTAATAACTGTCAGAGCCACAACTCTTGACAGGTTTTCTAAATCCTTTGTTTTTATTATTTCTGAGTAAACTTAGCCAGATCTTTTTAGTTCTTTTATTTTATTTCTACTTATCTCACCCAGAATAGAACTTCATATACTGTTTTAACTGTTACTTTCTTGCTCCTCATCTTTCCAGTTACTAGAAGTTCTTAGGTGTAATAAGGAAGCTACCAATATATATCTTTAAAGTTATTTTTAATAACCCTATGAATATTCTGACCATGTAAGGATTATACACTGAAAAATTAAGAGAAATTCCACCCTTAAATAAGATGATATAGAAGTGAACAGTGATGAATTTAAGGAAAAAGACTTCAATAGAGTAACTTTTTAAGTTTTAAAATTTTGGCATTTCATGAATAGTTTTAGAAAATAGAATTTTACAGTAGAGTGATCTTGTGTCGCATTATGTTTCCAAAGCAAGAAAGGCAGAGAGTTGTGCAGCGATGCCATGCTTCCAACAATGGAGAATATCAAAGGTAAATAATGAAACATACTACTTCCCTTTGTGGTAGGAAATATTATTTCTAAACAGAACACATTTCACCTCTGGATGTTTGTATACATGTTCATGTGTGTGTGCTCCATAAAAAGAACAGTTGTTTCTCGAAGATACTGTCTTGTAAGATACTGAGAACATTGTTTCTTTATGTTGGAAAATCATCATTATTTATTTTAAATTAACTTTACTGCATTCCTAAGAGTGATTACATCTTTCGTATAGAATATGATGCAATAACACATTGAAATAGCTTTGGATAGATTATTCATGCCTTGCTTGTTTGTGTTTTCCTTAGCTCTTTTCTTAAAATAAAGTTTATGTGTGATCATTTTTTAGAAGATGTAATTTCAGTGTCACGTTTCCAGGAGTGTTTCCTGCTCATCCAAAGAACCTCGTTCATGCTTCAGTAATGTAAATTATAAAGTTAGACTTATGGCTAAGTTTTGGATTTGACTTCAAGACTAACCAAAATCTTACCAATATTATTTTCAGTTTATTGCTAGTATTAAGAAAAGTAAGACCTGTTTTGACTAGGGTATTCTGATTGTAAGTAATTATGAATTTGTGTGGAATATACCTTTTTTAATCAAAATGGCATCATTTAACTTTAGCCTGCATTATGTTGTATTGACTATGAATATGTAAAAAAAAATTCACTTTTATTACAGTCCAGGACCAGAAGATGACTTTGAATCTTGTTTGAGAAATATAAAGTCACAGTATGAAGTTTTTCGAAGTAGTAGTAAGTCTTTTAAAATATGTGGGTACATTTTAAGTTTACTTTATGCCACATTAAACAGATAATGGAAGATCCTGACTGTTTTTCTCGAACTTCCTGCCCTTCAATTTGTGTTGCCCAAATAACTAGCTCTTAAATATACAGTTTTATTTTTACTTTTTTAAAGGAGTTGGAGAAATAGAAACAAGCTCAGAGCTATAGAGAACAGATTTGTGGTTGCCAAGGGGGAGGAGGGGTGGAGGAGAGATGGGGTGGGCGTTTAGGACTAGCAGATTCAAACTGTTATACATTGAATGTGGAAACAGCAAGGCCCTCCTCTATGCACAGTGAACTATATTCTATATCTTATAATAAACACATAGTAGAAAAGAATATGAATATATGTATAACTAAATCACCTTGCTTTACAGCAGAAATTAACATGACCTTATAAATCAACTATACTTCAATAAAATAAATTTTAAAATAAATAAAAGGAGTTGGAGTAAAGAAAAATCTCAGGCTATTTCTATAGTTATGTATAGGGAGTCTGGCCCTCCTTTTTCCATTGAGTTCATCATATTTGAAAAATTTGTAATTCATTTAAATTTGTGTATTTACTGTGCTAGATGACAAAGAGTAAAAAGAAAGGGGGGGAAAACCATTTATACTATTTCTAACAGAAGCTTACCAATTTAATCATTTCAATAATTGTTTCTTATGTTAAATGGAGTAGTAGTATTTGAAGAGAGATCATTATTGCAAAATAAATGGTTCTAGTAAAGGAGTATTGTGTCACCATATCTAATTGGATTTGGTGTATATTCTAGGACTCTCATCAGATGCCACAGTTTTGACACCAAATACAGAAAGCAGTTGTGATTTAATGACCAAAACTAAATCAACTAGTGGAAATGATGACAGCACATCTTTAGATCTAGAATGGGAAGATGAAGAAGGTATTTTATGTTTAAATTTTACCTGAAAATTTTTATTTAATTTGTGTTAACTTATAGAAATCTACTTTGTCTTTTACTTTACTTAAACTGAAATGAATGCAAGGTCTTTAAAATTTCTTAGACTCTTACTATATTAGTGATTATCATTTGTTGGTGAACTGTTTAGAGAGTTGCTTAATTCTTAATGTTTCTTGAGATTTAGAAAGAAAATGTTATTTTTCATTTTAAGATTTTTGTAATGCAGCCGCTTAACTCAGTAGGAATCACTGCCCCCTTGTGAGCAACTTAATTAACTTTTGCTTCATAATGTGTGCTGCAATCCATGGGGTTGCAAAGAGTTGGACATGACGGAGTGACTGAACTGAAATAAATAAGCAGTTTGTTAGGTTTTTTGGTAGTACAAAAGCCATAACACAGACGTGAATTAGAATTTTACTGGTATGTCTTTCTAGCTGTAGTACTTAAGATAGATTTCTTAATCTCTCTAAGCTGCAGTTCATCATAAAAAGGGAATTATAAAGCTGCTTTAAAGAATGATTATTCACTGTTATATACTGAGGGTCTAAAAAAGCTTGGCACATAATAGGCAATCAGTAAGTATTTGAACAAATGAAAACATGATTGTGAGGATTAAATGAAATTTATGTAAAACTTCCAGCATGTAGTGTGACACATAGCAGGTACTCAAAATTGTAGCTAAAATGTGGATTTTGTTTAAAGCTTTTACACTGAATAAGGCCCAAGCCTTTATTTTTATTTTAAGAAATGTGTTTGTCACTCAGTCATGTCCGACTCTGCGACCCCATGGACTATAGCAGTCCAGGGTCCTCTGTCCATGGGATTCTCCAGGCAAGAATACTGGAGTGGGTTGCCATTTCCTTCTCCAATTTTAAGAAATAGGTAATCCAAAACGGAAGAACCAGTTGCAAAATACAGGACTTTAAGAAAAATAATAAACATTAAATATTTCTTAGAATTTTGAGATGGAATAGACCTTAGATATCCTTTAGACAAGCCATTAGTTTTATCAGTAGAGAAACTGAAAGACTTTAGCAAAGATTGCATTAATTCTCAACTAAACACCATTTCTCCAGCCCTATATTTTTCTTATTTAGATCCCAATTAGAAAATTTTAAATTTATTTTTATTTTAACATCTTGTTCAATTTGATCTGAAGACTTTTCAGGTCTTTTAATTGCTGCTTTTGTCATCCTCACTGTATATTAATTAAATTTTTAGATAACATGACTTTCAAGGTTATTATTCAAGCCATTATAATAGAATTATTAAACTAGACTTCATAGAGGACAGAACTCACTAGAAACATTATGATGTACAATTCAGCTTCCATTAGACATAGTATTATTCAATTAAATACAAATCCTCAAAATTATATTAATTTCCAGCTCCCATTTTTATCATGTCTACAAAGATGATTTAGTTTGCTAGGTTGAGTCTGTGATTTGAGGGGAGTCATAACAGTGATAGATTAAATATTTTTTTATTTATTATTATTGTAGGATTGGATTCTTTAAGCTCAGAAAACAAAACTATTGAATGTGTCTAGGGATTACTCTCTTATAATCTCTTTTCCTTGATTTTAATTCTGTTACTAGTGTTGATCCTACACACTCAAATTCAAGTCTCTTTTCTGTCCTCCCTCTCTTCATTCTGCCAGAATGATGTTTTTTTTCTTCCACGATTTTTGCTACTTTCACTTTACTGACCAGTCTCTTTCTGTTCAGAATTAGATCTAGAACAGTTTCCCCTAGAAATGTCTGTTTTGTTATGCTAGAGTCAGAATAGCAAAAGAGCACAGACCTTGAAGCCCAAGGGAATGGAATCACATTCTTGCCCCACCACCCCTGTAGCTGTGTGACCTCAGGTAAATCACTTTCCTCTTTGTGCCCTACTTTCCTCAGCTTCAGAATGGGGAATAGTGATCGTGCTGTATGCATGTATCTTCGTAGAGTGGTTGAGGGCCAAATCAGTTCATATATGTCATTTGCAAGCAGTGTTAACTGGAACCTAGTAAGTACTAGAAATGTGTATATTGTTACCATTATCATTAGAGTTATTACAACTCTGGGAAATGAAATTGTCATCTAGGTAGGAAAGAAGTTTGGTCCACACACTAATTTGGCCATATAAGACTAATAGCAGTTGAAATCCTCCACCCATTCTGCTTTACTTACAGATTTTCAGAAGTTTCATCTTATCAGTATTGCATCAAAACCATCCTTTGCTGAGTGCTAATGTTCACTGTAGGATTAGACTTTAACATTTCCCTTAAGAAGTCTTCCATAGGATTGTTGTTTTTGAGAACTTAAATTTTGAAAGATATTTTTACATTTATTTTTGGCTGCACTGGGTCTTTATTCAAGATGCAGCTCCTCTTCGTGGCAGTGCACCGGCTTCTCGTAGAGGCTTCTCTTGCTGCAGGCCATGGGCTCTTGGCATGCAGGCTTCAGTGGCTGGGGCTCACGGGCTTAGCTGCCCCGTGCCACGTGGGATCTTCCTGGACCACGGATTGAACCTGTGTCCCTTGCATTGGCAGGCAGAGTCTTGGTTAAGAAGAGTCTTAACCAAGGAAGATTGGACTTTACTGGACCACCAGGGAAGTCCAGGATTGGATTTTTTAAGTTAATTCACAGGTCAAGCCTGATAGTCTCAGTCTTTTAATAAAGTTTTTAAATCCTCACTGAGATTTCTAATAACTCTGCCCATATAATAGGAATGAATCGAATGCTTCCAATGAGAGAACGTTCCAAAACAGAGGAAGACATTCTCCGGGCAGCACTTAAGTATAGCTGCAAGAAGACTGGCAGTAATCCTACGTCAGCCTCTGACGATTCCAATGGGCTGGAGTGGGAGAATGACTTTGTTAGTGCTGAAATGGATGATAATGGCAACTCCGAGTATTGTGGATTTGTAAATCCTGTGTTAGAACTGTCCGATTCTGGTCTAAAGCAATATGATTCAGATCAGCAAAAACGATAGGAAAAAATTGTGTGATCTTGTTTATCAGTTATGACCAAATGTTACAAACCAACTAGAATGTATAAATGGTTGTGCTGAGCCTTTTTGTGAGGGGAGGTAAGAAACTGTTTTGTAAACGCTTATGAGAAAGGCATAGGAATGATAGGCTGCGTCTGAGCTGCTTCAGAAGTAAGTGCAATTTCATCATCTGCCTTCTGCTTTTCAAAACGATTGAATGGTCTGTCATGTTACTAATTAAATTTATTTAACTGTTTAGCAATCCTGTTTACTGTTTGTTGCTTTTCACTTTCTAAAAGAATTTTGTTGATTTTACTTCAAATGCTTTCTTAATCCTATTTTAGTAGCTAACTGTGAAAATATTAAGGCATTTTGTGTTCATTCTCAGCAGACATGAAGGGAGCATGAAGAGGGACTGCCAGATTCAGAGAATAGTGTTCCTTTTCCAGCATTATTTTTTCCTATGACTTACTTAAATTATGTCATCTAATAGTAAGCACAATTAATTTGAGTAGATGACCCTAAAGAAAGCCTGAAATATCAGTTTCTTCCTACACTTACAGCATATCCTAGTATATCAATGTTGATTCAGTCTGAACAAAGGATATGATACATTAAAATAATCTTTCAGAATTTGAACACTTGAAGTTAGTATCAAAAGATATTTAAGAAAATATATATACTTAGGTTTTTCACTTCCTTTTCTGTGTGTCTATAAATGAATGTTGAATTTAGTCAATTGATATATTAAATTTCTAGCTGTCATTTTAAAAAATTCTATATTTCCAGTGAATGGTCTTGAAAGATTTTACATGGAACATATTCTCTGTGCATGGTTTATTAAGAAAGGAAAACCTAAAAAAGGTAATACGGGTATTTCAAAGTAAATAAAATCCTTTCTGATACGAAAGAATCTCATTGATTTCATTAAGCTTTCCTTTGCCTTGTAATACAAGGCTTTAATAGGATGGAACTAAGTAAATCAATATATAACTGTATTTTATGATATACAGTTAACTTTTTTTTGCTCTAAAGTGTATGTATCAATTTAAAAGACCAACGATATAGGACACTCCCTATTGCTTGTCTTGATTTTGCTGAGGATTGAGTATGATTTTAGTAAGCAAACTTTTTTCAATTTTTCCTTACTTTTTTTTTTCTTGCAACAGTGACAGTGCATGTTCTCAAAAATATAGGAAGGTCCAGATATAAATAGTAACTTAAAGTTCTTGCTGTACTTTAAAAAAAATCATGTGGCCCTTTCAATATTTGAACAGCCGGGCCATGACATCTATAGTTTTGTCTCCTTTTTTAATCTCAGAAATAAATATGACACCTTAAATATGTAAATATATTAGGTAATGCTGTTATTTATGTCTCAACATAATTTAAGTTGTAGCTATGTCATTGGAAATATTTTAAAGATAATCTATATTCACATTGCCTGTGTTATGCTTTTTAAAGTTTGTATACATAAGATGTATATTTTTGGTTTGGCATAAGCTACTATTGTAATTTTTCTTGGCATTTTGTTCATAAAGAATTTTTTGAAGGAATGGTGACTTCTCAAAGATTGTGAATAAACACATTTTTACACTTAAAAATAATAAATTATTTGATTATTACTAGTTTTACACCATAAACATGCAACAATTTTGACTCCTGACACAGCTATTTTATTGAAGACAAAAAGGAATGAATTAGTAAAGCAGGATGGAACTAAACTTGAAAATGTTTGTGTTTGAACTGCTAAGAAAAGGATATCATTTTTCTTGCTTTATATATTTATAGAAAACACTATAACATTCATTTATTCAGCAAATATTGGAGAATCTACTATATCTGGTAGAATGTTAGGGAGAGTGAATTTTATTTGAAGTATTAATAGGAAGCCACTAATTTTTGTAAGCCAGAGTGTGCAGTGATAAGATTCGCATATATGAAAAATTCCTCTAGCTGCTCTGCAGAGAAGAGGCTTTAAAAGGGCATGGGTGAATATATGGTACTCCCAGTGGCACATGGGGTGGCTTGGATTGATAATTGCTGTAGGAATGCACAGCAGATTAACTGCAGAGGTAGACCAACAAGATTTTTTTTCCAGTTTTATTGAGATGTAATTAACACGGAGCACTGTATTGAGTTTAAGGTATGCAGCATAATAATCTGACCTACATACCTCATGAAATAATTATCACAATGAATTTAGTGAACATTTATCATGTTATACATATAAAATTAAATAGGAAAAAGTTATTTTTCTTGTGATGAGAGCTCTTAGGATTTACTGTTTTAACTTTCATATATAACATACAGCAGCATTTATTTTAATATATTTATCATGTTGTACATTACACCCCTAGTACTTATTTATCTTATAACTGAAAATTTGTACCTTTTGACTGCCTTCTTCCAACTCACCCTCACCCTCCCCTCCAGTGCTGTTAACCACAAATCTGATCTGTCTTTTTTTGTTTTGTGTTGTTTTTGAAATATAATTGGCCCACAACATTGTTAGTTCCTGTTACACAACATAATGATTTGGTATTTCTATTATACATTTCAAAATGATTACCACAATAAATCTAGTTATCATGTGTCACCATACAAAGATACTATTCCATAGTTATTGACTATATTCCCCACACTGTATCTTCATAGCCATTACTCATTTATTTTGCAACTGGAAGTTTTTACCTCATAATCTCCCTCACCTATTTCTTTACTGCCTTTACCTACCTCCCTTTTGGGAACCAGTTGTTTATTCTGTGTCTATGACACTGGTTTTTGTTATGTTTGATTATTTGTTTTGTTTTTTAGATTCCACATCTAGTGAAATCACACAGTATTCGTCTTTCCCTGACTTATTTTACTTAGCATCATGCCCTCTAGGTCCATCCATGTTGTTGCAAAAGGCAAGACTTTGTTCTTTTTTTGTGGTTTGAGTGATACACACACATCTTCTTTATCCATTTACCTATTGATGGGCACTTTGGGTGCTTCTATATCTCCGCTATTGTAAGTAATGCTGCAGTGAGCGCTGGCATGCATATATTCTAACTAGTGTTTTTATTTTCTTCAGATAAGTATCCAGAGTAGAACTGCTGAATCATATGGTAGTTCTGTTTTTAATTTTTTGAGGAATCTCCACACTGTTTTCTGTAGTGGCTGCACCAATTTACATCCCCACCAGCAGTGCACAAGTGTTCCCTCTTCTACACATCTCCACAGCTTGTTATAGATAATAGCCATTCTGACAGATGTGAGGTGATAGCTTATTGTGGTTTTGATGTGCACTTCCCTAATGATTAGTGATGTTGAGCACCTTTTCATGTGCCTGTTGGCCATCGTGTCGTCTTTGGAAAAACATCTTCAGATCCTCTGCCTGTTAACTGTAGGGTGATGCAGTCAGCATGGGGCCCTTGTGATCTGCTCATTTTGCATATCCATATAGCAACACTCAATCATAGCCTGACACACATCTTAGAAAGCCCTATGATCCTCCCTGGAACACGGCAAGATAGGCAGTCTTAGAGGAGCCACACAGGGCCATTTATCATCTGCCTCGCTATCTTGTTAGAAGGCTGCTGTGAGGCAATTTCTGATCCCACTTACTGGTTCCAGTGTGGCATGGGATTTCCACATACAGGTACAGTATGTAGGCTAGTAAAACTGCTTGGTTGGAGTTTACAGTTGGCCCCTCAATAACAGACCTACCCTCCACTTAAGGCATCTGTCATCTGGCCCCCCTGGTTCAGTGTCAGCTAGGAACATCCCTAGAGACCAGAGATGTGGGTCACTGACTCCATACTGGTCTTGCTTTCGCTGTCTGTGAGTAATAAGCTGTCTGTTTGAGCTCATTGCCTCCCTACTGGCCAAATCTGTGGAAGGATGACAGCCAGACCTAGCAGCTGCAGCTACTCTTGACAATAACTTATTGGTTTCTGACTTAAATATAGTAGGAGGTACAGGTATGGGAAATTAAAGTTCTGTTTTGGAAAGTTAAATTTGAGGTATCTATAAAAAACAGAAATGAAGATGTCAAGTAGGTGATGGGGATATATGTCTGCAGCTTAGAGAATGGGTACAAGTTTAGGAGTCAGTAATAGGTGAATAGTAATGTCATTATTCCAGCTGAGAGCCTCCTGAGGAAGCCAGCAGAGAAGCCCAAGTGCTGACCTTTAAAAGTCAGGGATAGAAGTCAGAAGCAGCAGATACGGGAGGAATTTGAGGACCCAAAGATCGGTGTCACCAGAGTCAGAAAAAGAGAGGAGTCAGTGATATCAAATGTTACTTGGTCACTGAGAGAAAGGACAGCTGCATCAGGTGGGTCTGGGGACAGGAATATTTGTTGATTGTGATCATTTTTTCAAATGAAAGAATGGAAACTAAGAAGTATCTTGTAAGAGATGAAGAATAAAGAATGGTCAGTGTAGGCAATTTATTTGAAAAGTTACTGTCAGACCTAGAAACGGGGTAACTGGAGGGTATGTGGAGTTGTGTGAGGGTTCAGATGCTAGAACTTTTAAAATGATATAACCAGCAATTACACCTGCTTCCATTTTTTTATCCAGTAATTGGAAAAATACACCTTTTTAGTAGAGGTCCGAGTTTTCATTTTACTTTATTTAAAGATGTCCTAATCATAATTTTAGAACACAGACATCTAAAAAAGACTATATCAAATATATTAACAGGGTTCTCCCATATTCATTTACCTGGTACCTCTGATTAATTATCCGGCAGTAAAGGAGGTCATTAAAGAGTTCAGTATAAAACACAGATTTCTAGTATCTGACTCATATCCTCAGGAAGTACTAAAGCTGAAAATGAAATTAAATTGGAAAAGTGATACTAAATTTCTGCATGAAATTTTTAATATTACAAACTAAAGGAGTCATTTCCGACACTCAGAAGTAAGCGGTACTGTCTTTTGTAATAAATCTTGTATATGCAACCATTCAGTACAAGGACCTGCTTGCGCTCGGCACTGTTCATAACAACATGTACTGTGTATAACGGTGTGGTAAGGTTTCTTCATACTTCAGTTCAGTTGATTTTCACAGAAACCCTTCAGAGGAGGCACTGTTTTTTCAGAAGAGGAAACTGAAACTCAGAGCTAATGACAGGTTACACAGGAAATGGTAGCTAAACCCAAGCAGTATGGTTCAGAGCCCACACTCAATACTACACATGCTTCCTTTCTGTGGAAATTAGAACAGAATTGTTCTTGAGGATTTTTTGAAGTTTGGAGGCTTTTTAACTATTAGACTAAGTCTGTCCTACTTTGGATGACTGAAAGATTGTTTTAAAGATATAAAAAATGATATTATTGTAAAAAGGCATTTTGACCTAAGGTGAAGTTCCACCATCATTGTTTTTGGGCCATGCTGTGTGGCTTGTGGGAATCTTACTTCCCTAACCAGGGACTGAACCTCAGCAGCGAAAGCAAGGAGTCCTAGCCGCTGGACAGTCAGGGAATTCCCACGTCATACCTCACCTTGACTATCTAACCTCAGAAGTTTCCTGTTTTACAATGCTACCACCTTGGGCTTCCCTGGGGGCTCAGTGGTAAGAACCCACCCGCCAGCGCAGGAGACCAGGCTTGATCCCCGCTCTGGGAGGATGCTCACACCCCCTGGAGCCTGTACCCCGCAGGCGAGGCCACCACAAAGAGGAGCTCGTGCACTGCAGCTGCAGAGCAGCTCCTGCTCAGCTCAGCTAGAGAAAAAGACCACACAGCAACGAAGACCCAGCACAGCCAGGAACAAAACATTAAAAAAAGTGTTACTACCTTGATATGGACTTCTGAGAAGTGATCCCGCTAACCATTAAGAAAGGTGTTGTGTTTCCCTGCATCTTAAACGGTCTCTCGGTAAGCAGTGCCAAGCTGGCTCAGCTCTAGTCCCTCAGTGACCTTCAACCCACAACAAAATGTTGAAACCAGCAACAGAACTAAAATGACTGCTTTCCTAGTTTTTTCACCAGTGTCGCGGCCCTAAATGCATTGCTTAAAAAGATACCACTGGCCAAATAAATATTTTTATATAGGTTGAATAGTAGAAGGATGAGTGATTGAACTTAGGGACAATTTGTATCAGCTAGAAGCCCAGGGAATTCCAACCACAGCTTTTCAAGCACTCCTCCTCTGTCATCACTTGAGATGGAAGATCTGATTGTTTCCATCAGGGTTCAGAGAGTAAAAGAGTAACCTCACCTGTTGTTTTAACATAACAATTACTATAAGGAATTAAACAGATGTTGGAGAACATTGGGAGGACTGATGCTGAAGCTGAAACTCCAATACTTTGGCCACCTCATGCGAAGAGTTGACTCATTGGAAAAGACCCTGATGCTGGAAGGGATTGGGGGCAGGAGGAGAAGGGGATGACAGAGGATGAGATGGCTGGATGGCATTACCGACTCGATGGACATGAGTTTGGGTAAACGCCAGGAGTTTGTGATGGATAGGGAGACCTGGCGTGCTGTGATTCATGGGGTCGCAAAGAGTTGGACATGACTGAGCGACTGAACTGAACTGAACTGGAGAACTGAAAAAGTTAAAAAGGGCTATTACATAGAAAGTGAAAGTCACTCAGTTCTGTCTGACTCTTTGAGACCCCATGGACTACACAGTCCATGGAATTCTCCAGGCCAGAATACTGGAGTGGGTAGCCATTCCCTTCTCCAGGGGATCTTCCCAACCCAGAGACTGAACCCAGATCTCCGGCATTACAGGTGGATTCTTCACCAGCTGAGCCACCAGGGAAGCCCAGATAACACAGACACAGCTACCAAAGATACATACACAACATATATAACTATTGTTAACACTAGTTATCTCCTGGTAATAAAATACTAGCTAACTTTTCTCCAAGGCATACTAGTTAAATACTACACTCAGAGCGTAAAAGTAATGCTTCCTCAGATCAGTCAATGCTGTAGATAGCAGAGACAGAATCTTCTAGAATGTAGTTATATAATCATATAGCATATGAGACTTCACCATTGGAAACCCCCCCCCCTTGTCATAAAGTTGCAGGTTCAAGAAGACACTGCCTGTAACACTGGCACCAATTAATACACCTCTCTACTTAAACAGCCCAAGAAAAAATCAGTTCCTGGGACAAATGAGTCCTCGAGAACTGAAAATGTTTCACAACTCAGCTGCAGTACGTAGTATCAGACACCAATATTTTTGTTTGCCCTCACCGCCAAACTATGTCATACCTTATCTAGACTGTCTAACCTCAGACCCCAACCCACTATGGCCATTGAGAAAATGCTTTTCCTTTCCACATGATCACTGATCGGAGCAGCCAATCAGTGGCCTGAGGAGAGTTGATCGGAAGAGGAGCACCTGGCCGAAGCTGACCCTTTTTCTTTGGGCTGGAATTGAGAGTAAGTCTCTCTTCAGGTGGCTGATCAGTAACATATAAAATCTGGGAGCTTCTGTTGGCCACGTGCCGCCACGTGGAGGTAGGAACAGAGGGAGAATGGAGCCAGCAGGCACTGAGGGACCCAGAGGGATGCATCTGAATTCACGGCCTCTGCCGGTGGCCGCCTTATCCCTCCTTACAGAAGTCAACAAATGGTTCTTCAGAAAGAGTCCAAAGAAAATGGTTAGAGAATCAGACTTTGACTTTATTAGGTACATAGCTGTTGTTAAAATTTTGAATTCATGGAGTTAAAAACCCTGTAGTACATTAAAAAATATTTAAAATTTGGTACACAAAATAATAATTCTAAACAGTGGTTCACTAAAGCGTTTAAAGTATCAGTTTCAGATACTGAATATAGAAAAGGAGAACTGTATTCTTGGGAATAAACACTATAATTCTATAGATAAAAAACAGAAAATCAAGGAATTATTGCTCAAATAAGTAAGTCTTCCCATATTAAAACCTCAATGGCACATAGACTAAAACACATGCCCTGTTCTAATACTCTGGTACTATAAATACCAACAGGCTGAAACACACATCATAATTTGCTTGCAGCCTTGACCTTAAAAACAAATGGCTGCTGTGAGATAATATGACCAAGCCAAGACATGATAACATACAAGTCAAAATGAAACAATATAAAACATAGGAACAAAATCAGGCATAAAAAGAAAAGAACATAACATTATTTTGAGAACACTGTTCCTTCATCATGAACATTACGTTTTGTACATTAATGCTCACATATATACACTTAAGAGAAATTCTTCATACATCCAACAATGCAACGGGTGACTCAATCAATTACTAACACAATTTGCAGACTTCAAACAATAATACCAGATCTCAAACTTGACAAACTTTAACAAATGACAGTAAAATACTATACTAAGAAACTTAGTAAGTGGAATGCCTATAAAACAAGTACAGAGTTCATCCTTCATAATTCTCTTAGCTTTCAGCATTTACCAGTCATTTTCACCCACTTCCATGGGAGAATTATTTTGAGTGACACAGGATGAATAACTGCCACACTCAGGCATGGGCTGTGGAAGCCAGCTGTTTTCTTGCAGGAGTGGTCTTTTCGACAAAAAAAACTGAATCTCAAAAAATTCTAATGACTGTCCATCTTCCTTCTCTACCAGGAACTGATAGTTGCCAAACCTAATCATGCATCTGTCTGGCAGATCCATTTTATTTAGGTAGCCCAGCTCTCTGTTGTCCACAATCAGATTGGTCTTCTTACTCATATTTTTAATTTCAAAAGAGACAACTGAACTATCAAACTTTCTAAACAGCTGTAGAGAAAACTGAACTCGAGAAACCTGTTTGTCCTGAAAGGTGTAATGACAGGTGTTAGAATTTCGGCCAAATTTCACCACTTCGCTGGTGTGGCGTTTCTCTCGGTTAAAAAACCTTATTGATTGGAATATTCCACTTTGCTGGTGGCCAGGATGGTAGAGAGTCATCTGCAGACAAGTCACTGTCTCTTCCGTGTCCGCATCCTCAAAACTGGACATGATGAGCACTGGAATCTGACCTGCCTGCAACAGTGAAATCAGCACATTAGTTCACCCCAGAGATCAGATTCTGAGATCTTTGATTCCAGTATTTCAATGAAAAGCTTTCCAATAGGTAACTGACTTAGACTCTAAGAAAACAATACATAGGCAGGATGCTTTCATTTAACTAGTAGATACGTGAAATCTTATACCAAGCCCCATATGAACTGGTGCATTATATTTTCTTCTCTTTCATTTCCAATTTGACAGTAAGACCATAATCTGGACAATAACAAGGAATGATTACTGATAAAATAATTTAGTGGGGGGAAGCATATAGAAACTTCAGTTCCTTTCTCACTTAAATAGGATGACTCGGGCCCAGACCAAACAGAACTGTCTGTACTTTAGAAAGAAAATCAGGAATAAAGAATCTCTTTGGGGATGGGAGGTGGGAAGACCGTTCAAGCGGGAGGGGAAATATGTATAATTATGGCTGATTCATGTTGATATGTAGCAGAAACCACACAACATAGTATAGCAATTATCTTCCAATGAAAAATAAATGAATTAAAAAAAAAAAAAAGAATCCCTTTGGTTTAAATCATCAAGAGGATATACATACAAAGAAAACCTACAGTTTACTAGCTAAATTAAAATTTAATGTATTATGAATTTTGTATTATTTTGGATGAAACAGTATGAATAACTGTCATACTCAGAGAAAGGCTTCTCTGACTAAAGAAATGTAGATGTTAGAAACAAATAACTGCAACATTTGTCCTTTATATCCTGATTTAGATTTCCAGTAGGTAAAGGATTAAAAATAGTAAGTACGTTAAAAGTTCATTTTATTCTATAATTTTTAGACACTACACACTTTTTATTTAAAAAAATAATCAATTTCCACAAGGTAGTTGTAAATATCATAGTCTGTACTCATCCTGGAGTTATTTGTTTTTGTCAATGGTTCCTAATGACTGAACGGATAAACCGTCATTTACCCCACGCAGCACAATCTAACTGTTCTTAACCACATCTCTCTAGAGTGCATGGTTCTGTGGTGACCTTTCCTCCATTTCACTGTATGTACCTTTAGTAGTCAGTGGAGTAGTTTAAGCAGCAAAACAAAGCAATTAGTTCCTAAAATCTGTGAAAGGTTTGACACAAAACTGCCACTTTAAAACTAATTTGCTTTAAAAGAATTACATGCACATGATTTAAAAATTCAAACACTTAAAAAAGATCTTTTTAAGTAT